>NC_141874.1:506796466-507099497 GCF_056163025.1 Triticum urartu
GCAGAGTGCGGCGACGCCATGGTGAGCAAGCTTCCCAATGTCAGTTGGCCCAAAGGCACCTTCATGAAGGGGTGGCAGCAGGGGTGGTTCTACGTCACGGAACCCCATGACTCCACATGGGCCGCTCCTCCCGAGTTCAAGTCCGGGCCTCCACTACGGTTGACATCCTGTCTCAACAAGGGCCTGGACTAGGCATCATCCAACGAGGTGACAATGTCGTAGAAGCGCATCAAGAGTATGGTAGACAAGAATACCAACCTTGCCAGTGTGATCCAGGTAATGCTCTTTTGCCGGATTCTCCCCTGCCAAGGCCGAACTCAGCACATGTGGGAGTTCGACCCGGCCGGTCCTCGGACCCTACAGCGGTTCTTCGGCACGAAGACATGTGGAAGCTCCTATTCAAGACCCAAAAGACGTGGCCGAACACGCCCGATGACCTCGGCCTCGACTGTACTCATGCAGCATCTCCCATAAGTTTTCATGATAACTTTACTATTTGTAAATCCAAGGGGCATACTAAGCTTTCCATTCTTCCCACAGGACTGGACGAAGAAGGCGGAGCGGATTCACTGTCGGGCTCCACTACCCGAAGACCCATCCATCCCTCTATTAGCGAGGATGCTGGTTCCGGCGCCATATCAGGCGCCGGAAAAGAAGACCAAGAAGAAGGGCAAGGAGGCCAAAAGTGGCCTCCGCCGTAAAGGTGCTTCGGACGTAGTGTCCGAAGGCACCGAGACTCACTCCTCTGTTGGGGAACGTAGTAATTTCAAATTTTTCCTACGCACACGCAAGATCATGGTGATGCATAGCAATGAGAGGGGAAGAGTGTTGTCCACGTACCCTCGTAGACCGTAAGCGGAAGCGTTATGACAACGCAGTTGATGTAGTCGTACGTCTTCATGATCGACCGATCCTAGCACCAAAAGTATGGCACCTCCGCGATCTGCACACGTTCAGCTCGGTGACGTCCCACGAACTCATGATCTAGCAGAGTGTCGAGGGAGAGCTTCATCAACACGACGGTGTGATGATGGTGATGATGATGCTACCGGAACAGGGCTTTGCCTAAGCACCGCTACGATATGACCGAGGTGGATTATGGTGGAGGAGGGCACCGCACACGGCTGGAAACAATCAACTTGTGTGTCCTAGGGCGCCCCCTTCCCCCGTATATAAAGGAGCAAGGGGGGAGGCCGGCCGGCCTTTGGGGCACGCCAGGAGAGGAGGACTTCTCCTCCTAGTAGGAGTAGGACTCCCCTTTCTTACTCCTACTAGGAGGGGGAAAGGAAGGAGGGGAGGGAGAAGGAAAGGGGGGCGCTGCCCCCCTTCCCTAGTCCAATTCGGACCAGAGGGGGAGGGGGCGCGCGTCCTGCCCTAGCCGGCCCTCTCTCTCCACTAAGGCCCATGTGGCCCATTAGTTCTCCGGGGGGGGGGGTGTTCCGGTAACCCTCCGGTACTCCGGTTTTCTCCGAAATCACCCGGAACACTTCCGGTGTCCGAATATAGCCGTCCAATATATCAATCTTTATGTCTCGACCATTTCGAGACTCCTCATCATGTCCGTGATCACATCCGGAACTCCAAACTACCTTCGGTACATCAAAACACATAAACTCATAATATCGATCGTCACCGAATGTTAAGCGTGCAGACCCTACGGGTTCGAGAACTATGTAGACATGACCGAGACATGTCTCTGGTCAATAACCAAGAGCGGATCCTGGATGTTCATATTGGATCCCACATATTCTACGAAGATCTTTATCAGTCAAACCGCATAACGATATACGTTGTTCCCTTTGTCATCGGTATGCTACTTGCCCGAGATTCGATCGTCGGTATCTCAATACCTAGTTCAATCTCGTTACCGGCAAGTCTCTTTACTCGTTCTGTAATGTTACATCCCGTAACTAACTCATTAGCTACATTTCTTGCAAGGCTTATAGTGATGTACATTACCGAGAGGGCCCAGAGATACCTCTCTGACAATCGGAGTGACAAATCCTAATCTCGATATATGCCAACTCAACAAACACCATCGGAGACACCTGTAGAGCACCTTTATAATCACCCAGTTACGTTGTGAAATTTGGTAGCACAAAAAGTGTTCCTCCGGTATTCGGGAGTTGCATGATCTCATAGTCATAGGAACATGTATAAGTTATGGAGAAAGCAATAGCAACAAACTAAACGATCAACGTGCTAAGATAACGAATGGGTCAAGTCAATCACATCATTCTCTAATGATGTGATCCTATTTAATCAAATGACAACTCATGTCTATGGTTAGGAAACATAACCATCATTGATTCAACGAGCTAGTTAAGTAGAGGCATACTAGTGACATTCTGTTTGTCTATGTATTCACACATGTACTAAGTTTCCGGGTAATACAATTCTAGCATGAATAATAAACATTTATCATGATATAAGGAAATATAAATAACAACTTTATTATTGCCTCTAGGGCATATTTCCTTCAGTCTCCCACTTGCACTAGAGTCAATAATCTAGATCACATTGTAACGATTCTAACACCCATGGAGTCTTGGTGTTGATCATGTTTTGCTCGTGAGAGACGCTTAGTCAACCAGTCTGCAACATTCAGATCTGTATGTATCTTGCAAATCTCTATGTCTCCCTCCTTGACTTGATCGCAGATGGAATTGAAGCGTCTCTTGATGTGTTTGGTTCTCTTGTGAAATCTGGATTCCTTTGCCAAGGCAATTGCACCAGTATTGTCACAAAAGATTTTCATTGGACCCGATGCACTAGATATGATACCTAGATCGGATATGAACTCCTTCATTTGCTGCTTCCGAAGCAGCTATGTACTCTGCTTCACATGTAGATCCCGCCACGACGCTCTGCTTGGAACTGCACTAACTGACAGCTCCACCATTTAATAAAAACACATATCCAATTTGTGACTTAGAGTCATCCGGATCAGTGTCAAAGATTGTATCGACGTAACCGTTTACGACGAGCTCTTTGTCACCTTCATATACGAGAAACATATCCTTAGTCCTTTTCAGGTATTTCAGGATGTTCTTGACCACTGTCCAGTGATCCACTCCTGGATTACTTTGGTACCTCCCTGCTAAATTGATAGCAAGGCACACATCAGGTCTGGTACACATCATTGCATACATGATAGAGCCTATGGCCGAAGCATAGGGAACAACTTTCATTTTCTCTCTATCTTCTGCAATGGTCAGGCATTGAGTCTGACTCAACTTCACACCTTGTAACACAGGCAAGAACCCTTTCTTTGCTTGATCCATTTTGAACTTCTTCAAAACTTTATCAAGGTATGGGCTTTGTGAAAGTCCAATTAAGCGTCTTGATCTATCTCTATAGATCTTGATGCCCAATATATAAGCAGCTTCACCTAGGTCTTTCATTGAAAAATTCTTATTCAAGTATCCTTTTATGCTATTCAGAAATTCAGTATCATTTCTGATCAACAATATGTCATCTACATATAATATCAGAAATGCTACGGAGCTCCCACTCACTTTCTTGTAAATACAGGCTTCTCCAAAAGTCTGTATAAAACCATATGCTTTGATCACACTATCAGAGCGTATATTCCAATTCTGAGAGGCTTGCACTAGTCCATAAATGGATCGCTGGAGCTTGCACACTTTGTTAGCAACTTTTGGATCAACAAAACCTTTTGGTTGCATCATATACAACTCTTCTTTAAGATATCCATTAAGGAATGCAGTTTTCACATCCATTTGCCAAATTTCATAATCATAAAATTCGGCAATTGCTAACATGATTCGGACGGACTTAAGCATCGCTACGGGTGAGAAAGTCTCATCGTAGTCAACTCCTTGAACTTGTCGGAAACCTTTTGCAACAAGTCGAGCTTTGTAGACAGTAATATTACCGTCAGCGTCAGTCTTCTTCTTGAAGATCCATTTATTCTCTATGGCCCGCCGATCAACGGGCAAGTCAACCAAAGTCCACACTTTGTTCTCATACATGGATGCCATCTCAGATTTCATGGCCTCAAGCCATTTTGCGGAATCTAGGCTCATCATCACTTCCTCATAGTTCATAGGTTCGTCATGGTCAAGTAACATGACTTCTAGAATAGGATTACTGTACCACTCTGGTGCGGATCTTACTCTGGTTGACCTACGAGGTTTGGTAGTAACTTGATCAGAAGTTTCATGATCATTATCATTAGTTTCCTCACTTACTGGTGTAGGAATCACTGGAACTGATTTCAGTGATGAACTACTTCCAATAAGGGAGAAGGTACAATTACCTCGTCAAGTTCTACTTTCCTCCCACTCACTTCTTTCTAGAGAAACTCCTTCTCTAGAAAGGATCCATTCTTAGAAAAGAATATATTGCCTTCGGATCTGTAATAGAAGGTGTACCCAACAGTCTCCTTTGGGTATCCTATGAAGACACATTTCTCCGATTTGGGTTCGAGCTTATCAGGTTGAAGCTTTTTCACATAAGCATCGCAACACCAAACTTTAAGAAACGACAACTTGGGTTTCTTGCCAAACCACAGTTCATAAGGTGTCGTCTCAACGGATTTAGATGTTGACCTATTTAGCGTGAATGCAGCCGTCTCTAAAGCATAACCCCAAAACGATAGCGGTAAATCGGTGAGAGACATCATTGATCGCACCATATCTAATAAAGTGCGATTACGACGTTCAGACACACCATTACGTTGTGGTGTTCCAGGTGGCGTTAGTTGCGAAACTATTCCGCATTGTTTCAAATGAAGTCCAAACTCATAACTCAAATATTCACCTCCACGATCAGATCATAGAAACTTCATTTTCTTGTTATGATGATTTTCCACTTCACTCTGAAATTCTTTGAACTTTTCAAATGTTTCAAACTTATGTTTCATTAAGTAGATATACCCATATCTGCTTAAATCATCTGTGAAGGTGAGAAAATAACGATATCCGCCACGAGCTTCAATGTTCATTGGACCACATACATCAGTATGTATGATTTCCAATAACTCTGTTGCTCGTTCCATCGTTCCGGAGAACGGAGTTTTAGTCATCTTTCCCATGAGGCATGGTTCAAAAGTACCAAGTGATTCATAATCAAGTGATTCCAGAAGTCCATCAGAATGGAGTTTCTTCACGCGCTTTACACCAATATGACCTAAACGACAGTGCCACAAATAAGTTGCACTATCATTATCAACTCTGCATCTTTTGGCTTCAATACTATGAACATGTGTATCACTACTATCGAGATTTAGTAAAAATAGACCACTCATCAAGGGTGCATGACCATAAAAGATATTACTCATATAAATAGAACAACCATTATTCTCTGATTTAAATGAATAACCGTCTCGCATCAAACAAGATCCAGATATAATGTTCATGCTCAACGCTGGCACCAAATAACAATTATTTAGGTCTAAAACTGTTGGATTTCGGGTTCCGGCAGACCCTTGAGGTTCGAACACTGGGGTGCGCGCGGAGATCTCTCCCCTACCGATCTACGTCCAATCTCCTCGCGTGATCTAAGCTGGAAACAACGAACAACACAAGGGACACAAGGTTTTTACTGGTTCGGGCCACCGTTGTGGTGTAATACCCTACTCCAGTGTGTGGTGTGGTGGATTGCCTCAGGGGGCTGATGATGAATAGTACAAAGGAAGAACAGCCTCGCGAGAGGTGTTCTTGAGCTGGTGCGATGAACTGCTAGGGTGAGTTCAGTCGCCTCTCTCTCTCTCTGCTAGAGCTCTACCAGATCTCTCTTCTCCTTTCTCTGCTAGGGTTCTACTAGATTTCTCCTCCCCTCCTACTTTGTGGTGGCTAGCTCTATTTATAGAGGCCTTGGGCCTCTCCCCAAATAATGAGCAGGAAGGGCGCCAACAATTGGCCATTTTGAAGGGGAACATGTAGTACAAGTTATCCTGACCAAAGGTGGTCTTCGGCTACCAAAAGTACTAGTGATGACGCCGTCTTGGGCTCCACGGTGACCTCCGTCCTGCCGCTCTGCTGGTCTTGGTCTCGTTGCACCAAAATGGCAACCTTTGCCCGATGCCTTGGCCTGTGCTTGCCCCCTTTGCACCAAAGAGGAAACAAGGACACTGCGCAGGCCGGCGCCCGCCTGGCGCCCGCCTGGTCTCGATCGTCATGGCTTGCGTCACAGGCTCTTCGCGAGGTACCCCTGTCTTGATCTCTCCGCCTCCTCGCGAGCCTGCCTGATGAGGCTGCCTCTAAGGAAGCTTCCTGTCGTCCACCCCGTGAGGCTTGGCCCCTCACAAGGGTCTTGAGCTTGAGCTGATGAAGATGGGCCGCGCTGGGCCCCCACTTGGGCCATGCCACAGGCCGCATGCAGGCAAGTCTGGGGACCCCCGTTCCCAGAACACCGACAGTAGCCCCCGGGCCCGAGGTGCGCCCGGGCTTGGCCTAGCAGGAAAGCGAAGGGGCAAGCGCGAAACGCCGCGGGGCCTAACAGCTTGCGGCCTTGGGCGCCGCGTGGTGATTGATTGGACGTGGGTGACTGCGCTTCCCCACGACGCCTCGGCAATCGCACGACTTACATGTCGCTGCATGCAGAGAAAACGGTCATGATTACCTGTGATCATGGTGCTCAGCGGTTGGCCTCCTCTGGCTATAAGTACAGGCGAGCCCCTTCAGTCCATCCCTTCTTGCTGCTCCTTTCCTTCTCCTTCCTTGCTCTTGCTTCTCCTTACGCCAATGGCACCAATCCGCCGGTTCTCTGCAGAAGAGAAGGGAAAGGCCTCCCGAGAGGGTCCTGACCCACTTCCGCCGAAGAAGCGGCTGGTCCTCTGCCACCGAGAAGAGGGTGCTCAGCGGGAGGCACTGAGGCGCTGGTACGAGCGGCCACCGCCTGGGTACCCGCTACCCTTGCACGCTCGCATCGTAGGTCCTGCGGGAGGAGGCGTCGAGCAACATCGACGGTGCCACCGTCGATGCCGGCGAGTCACGGTGGTGCGTGTCATTCCTCCTGGAGTCCACGCCGAACGCTCCTCTCACGAGCTCGTGCTCCACGCCGCCATGCCTCCAAGATCTTGGATTCGCCTCCCTCCTTCCTTCGCCTTCGAGATGCTGTCGAGTGGGGCTCTGGAGCTCTGGCTGTAGCATGCTGACTGCGGCACCCTTGCGACTGGAGCGGAGGTCGCGGTCGTCGCTCTGGGCAAGGTCTTCATGACCCGGGGCTGGGGCGAAATCGCCCGGGTCTGCCGGATGGTAGGCACCCTCGTAATTCATCTTGAATACGACGGCGCCTCCCTGATGTTCTTCAAGGTCTTCGATGCTGAAGGACGCCGGCTGGAGTGCTGCCCCAGGGAGAGCGGCAGGGGTGATGAATTGGCGAGGACCTAGCCTGCCCGTCGGCCCTCCAACAGCTCCTCAGGCAGCAGCGGAGGAGCTGGGGAATTCAGTGGCTCCACCGAGCTCCTCGCGACTCCGGAGACGAGCGACGACAGCTATGAGCCCCCGAGCTCACGTGGTGCTCGGAGCGGGGCAACTGCTTCCAGCCGCCGACGCCACTGATCTGGATGGGGTTGGCGTTGATGTTGGGCAGCCCACTGTTGATGATGGCATCCCTCATGGCGGTGCAGGCGATTATCGTTCCTTAGGATTATAACTCTTGTTCCCTGCGAGGAATCAAAGCAATGCCCCGTGGGGGTATGTAAGGCGTCTGCCGTGTCTTTCATGAATATTATATCCTTAATATGAATCAATGCGAGGTGCTTGTCCCGTCTCAGCTCGGCTCCCCCTTTCTATCCTCGCGAGGACTTGGTGCTCTACGCTGACAGGTCCCAGTCCCCAGGCAGGCATCAGCCGTCGCTGGTATGCCAGGTCGCGATGCCGTGGTCAAGGCCAGGAGGTGAGCGGCCCGAGGTCCGGTAAGAGCCCCCGAGTCGCGATGCTCGGGAGGTCCCCTTTAGCGCTCAAGCAGCCCTCGCGGGGCGAGAAAGGAAGGTAACGTCACCGTGACAGAGCCGCACTGGGCGAGGGTTTTGTGCTGCGTTGGTCCAACTCTTGTAAGGGCGTGACTTATCTTTTGAGTTTGGTGTAGTTCCTCGATGAAGTGCCTGGCCCGAGCGGTGGCAGCTGAGGCATTGCTGGGTTAGGTCCTCGCGAGCTTCTTCCCACTCCCCCACTTTCCTTAATGCTCTACGTCCTCAGGTCCCGGCCCTCGAGCGAGCTCAGTCGCCGCTGGTATGACAGGTCACGATGCCGTGGGTCAAGGCCAGGGGGTGAGGGCTGGAGAGCCAGTAGGAGCCCATGAGTCGCGATGCTCAGGCGCCCCCCTTTTAACGTGCAAGCGGTCCGTGCCGGAGAGAGGGAGAGACAGCTCGTGATGTCCCTAGCGTTGCTCCTGGAGTAGGTCATGCACACCAGTCATAAAGAGAAACAAGACCTATTGTTATGGTTGCCAGCCAACCTTTGGTCGCTCCAGGGGAGTGATTGGGGCACTGAGGGCCTGGTGAGGCGGGGCCTTGCGGGGCTGCCGCGGCCAGAGCTCGACCACTCAGATTTTTCGGTGTTGCAGGGACGGACCCGTGCATAGATGCCGTGCCAGAGCAAGCGGCTCCATAGGTAGGCATCAATCGAGCAGGCGATTAGGTTGGGTATGTTAAGCACGGAGGAGGAAAGTCATTTTAAGTAGATGCAGGAAAAGCAAATGCCGCTGGGCCAGGCCCGAGCAGCTCGGGGATGGTGCAGCCCGAGGGGCGCCCCCGGCAAGGTAAGTAAAGAGCATAAGCAAAACGGATACATGCCACAGGGACGGACCCACGCGGCATGGGAATGATGCAGCCCTGTGGGCGCTCCCAGCTAAAAACGGAACTTGGAAAGATGTCACCTGGTGCCGTTGAAGATGAAGTGATGCTGAAGAAGCGGGCGATGCGCGACGAAGACGTCGACCCTCACGAGCCCCTAGGCCCAAGAGCCTCAGGAGGCTCCGGGGGCACAGGTGGGTCTCCGAGAGCCATCTCCATCTATGCCAGGACCGCATGATGCCTGACCTCCTGAGCCTCTAGAATGCTCCTCAGCAGGCGCTGATGAGCGGCGACCGCGTTCGGCAGGCCGAAAGGCATGCGAACGTAGCTGTGAGGCGGACCCTCGCAACGCCCCGCGCGCGAAGGCCAGAGGCGCTCCTGAGACGCGGCTCGGTTGAGCCCTGGTACGTCAATGCAGACACGCAGCCCATCATCCTCGCCTGGATGCGGGGTCATGGCGGGCAAGCGGCGGCTGCCGCGCATGACTCTCGACTCCTGTAGCTCCTGAGTGTTGCTTGCGATGAACTCCTGAGGGTCTGGTCTTCCTTGCCTTGCACCTTCCTGAGGAAAACGTGCCTGGAAGCACCCCTCCAAGTGGTGCCCAAGCGCCTCCCTCGCGACCTGGGCAAAGTCGGTGGCTCTCCAAGAAAGAGCCCCCGAGCCCTGCCCGAGGAGGGCACCGGGCGCGCCTTCCTATGCGAGAGAGGGTGGCGCTCCCTGATTGGGCGCAGATCTTGACCCAACACCTCCGGAGGCACCTACCTCCTGATGGCTTGGGCCAGGGGAAGCCTTCTTCTTCTTGGGGGTCGCCTCGGGAAGTCTTCTGTTTCCGCGGTCCGGGTCTTCGATTGCTACAGCTTGGAACGCGCGCTTAAGGGAACACACTACGTCCCTTTCTTCACAGGGTACGGTGATGACTCCACCACTTCCTGGCATCTTGAGGACATTGTATCCATGGTGAGTCACTGCCATGAACTTGGCCAGGGCTGGGTACCCGAGGATGGCGTTGTATGGCAGATGGATGTGGGCGACGTCGAAGTCGATGAGCTTGGTGCGGTAGTTGTTGTGCTACCCGAAGGTGACTGGAAGGCGAACCTGCCCTATCGGAATAGTGGAACCATCAGTGACTCCTGAGAAGGGCTTGGTTGGCTGAAGCTGATCGTACATCACTTGGAGATTGTCGAACGTCTCGACGGACAGGATGTTGAGTCCTGCTCCGCCGTCAATGAGGGTCCTGGTGACCTGCACATTGCTGATGACTGGGGAGCAAAGCATCGGGAGGACTCCGGCCGTTGCCGCGCACTTGAGCTGATCCGCTGAGCTGAACGTGATAGCGCACGCAGAACACCTGAGAGGGCGCGTGGCCTCAATCTTGGGGAGGACTGCATTCACCTCGCAAGCAAACTGCTTGAAGATGCGCTGTGAGGTTGGGGCTTGCGCGCCACCCAAGATGCAAGTGATTGCGTGCGGCTCCTGGAAGCCCCCAACCCCCTCGTCCTGATGTTGGTCTTCGTTCCTCCTTGGCGGTGGCGGCAGAGGAGGAAGGCCCGCGTTGTCGCGCGGGCGATCCTCACGAGGCTGATCTCTCCAGCCTCCCTCGCGAGGCTGGTCCTGCCAGTGATCCTCGCGAGGTCGGTCATGCCACCCTTGGCGAGGGCCACGGTCTTCCCATCGTCTGCCACCTCTTCCTCCTCCTCGGCCATAGCCCCTGTCGTTGCGCTCGGGGCGTCGGCCGACACGTCCATCTCTCACAGCCTTGAGCTCTTGACATTCGTTGGTGTTGTGGGTGTGGAGGTCGTGGTACACGCAGTACCAGCTGCCTTTGGATGACTCAGGCTGATCCCTACCTCGCTTGGTGTCTGGCTCCGCTGCAAGCACGGTAGCCCCCTTGCGCTTCACATCCTTGGCCTTGGACTTCTTCTCTTCTGGGTCGGTAGCCGGGAGCTCGAGGAGGGAAAGGCGCCCCTCCTCAGCCCTGGCGCACTTGGTCGCCAAGTTGAACAGCTCCAGGGATGTGCACATGTCTTCATGGATTGCTAGCTCCTCCTTCATTTTGACGTCGCATACGCCATCGGAGAAGGCCGAGATGATGGCTTCTTCAGTCACCTTGGGGATCTTGAGGCGAGCGTTGTTGAAGCGCTGGATGTATTTCTGCAGGGTTTCCCCTTGCTGCTGCTTGATGTGGCGCAGATCGCTCACGGCCGGGGGGCGGTCGCTAGTGCCCTGGAAGTTGGCGATGAAGCGAGTGCGCATCTCGTCCCAGGAGGAGATTGTGCCAGGAGCCAGGTTTAGGAGCCAGGTGCGGGCCCCGTCCTTAAGCGCCATGGGAAACCAGTTCGCCATGACCCTTTCGTCTCCATTGGCGGCCTTGATGCATAGCTCGTAAAGCTGCAGGAACTCCGCCGGGTCCGCCCTGCCATCGTAGAGAGGGGGTAGGTCAGGCTTGAACTTGCCTGGCCATGCGATGCCGCATAGCTCGGGGGTGAGGGCACGGCAGCCTGCTGTGGCCACCGGTGCCTTTTGCTGGTACTGGGCTTGCTCATGGGGATTACCGCGCGCCGCCGCTCGGGGCAGAGCGAGGTCTTGGCGTGGAGGTGCAGGGACGCGATCTTGGCGCGCCGGCGCTGGGAGCACGCGAGCACCTTCTTGGGGACGAGGGATCTCTTGGCAGCTCCTTTCTTGCTGCGCAAGCGCCGGACGCGGAGGGTCTCGCCCCGGGGCTGCGCGCCTCGGAGCCAGGGCGCCTCCTTGGGGAGGAGGTGGTGCAGGCACCTCCTGATCTTCGCCTCCTGCACGGAATGGAGGGCGAGGCAGCGAGAGGGACGGCAAGGGGGAGCCCCCTGCGGCGCTGACGAGCCCGGTGATGTGGGCGAGCCAGTCTTCGTAGAGGTCGTCGACGGGGCGGTAGTGCAAGAGTTCTCTTGCTAGGAGCAGCGCGGCGTGCGCATCCGTGGGGGCGCGACGGGCGTGGGACGACGAAGCGGCTGGAGTTAGCGACGGTGTGGTGGTGCGGCCCTCCCGCCGCACCGAAGGATGCTGGGAGGAGGCCTGCTGCTTGTTCCCTGCTGGGCCGGTGGCGGCGTTAGCGGCATGCGATGGGGAACGGCGAGGACGTCCACCGACGGGCGCCGTCTGTGCGATGCGGGTGGCGAGAGCAGCCCGGCGCTCAGCGCGAGCCCGTCGAGCGTCAGCCATGGACACGACAGAAGATCGAACGGTGGAAGAAAGATTTCGGCGCACCCCTACCTGGTGCGCCAAATGTCGGATTTCGGGTTTCGGCAGACCCTTGAGGTTCGAACACTGGGGTGCGCGCGGAGATCTCTCCCCTACCGATCTACGTCCAATCTCCTCGCGTGATCTAAGTTGGAAACAACGAACAACACAAGGGACACAAGGTTTATACTGGTTAGGGCCACCATTGTGGTGTAATACCCTACTCCAGTGTGTGGTATGGTGGATTGCCTCAGGGGGCTGATGATGAACAGTACAAAGGAAGAACAGCCTCGCGAGAGGTGTTCTTGAGCTGGTGCATGAACTGCTAGGGTGAGTTCAGTTGCCTCTCTCTCTCTCTGCTAGAGCTCTACCAGATCTCTCTCCTCCTTTCTCTGCTAGGGTTCTACCAGATTTCTCCTCCCCTCATACTCTGTGGTGGCTAGCTCTATTTATAGAGGCCTTGAGCCTCTCCCCAAATAATGAGCGGGAAGTGCGCCAACAATTGGCCATTTTGAAGGGGAACATGTAATACAAGTGACGGTGTCCTGGACTAGGGGGTACTCACCACGTCATCTCCCGATCTATTAGATTGGGCCGAGGACCCCTGTGGCCGTATACTCATGGGCCAGTTCGGACGGCTACCGCATACAAGGAAGATTCCACAAGACTAGGCGATCAAGACAAGGACTTCTCCCCACCAGCGTATTCGGCTAGGACTCTTGTTATCCTAGGCCTCCAGTGCATTATATAAACCGAGGCCAGGCTAGTCGATAGATATACAATATATACAACAATCATACCATAGGCTAGCTTCTAGGGTTTAGCCTCCTTGATCTCGTGGTAGATCTACTCTTGTACTACCCATATCATCAATATTAATCGAGCAGGACGTAGGGTTTTACCTCCATCAAGAGGGCCCGAACCTGGGTAAAACATTGTGTCCCTTGTCTCCTGTTACCATCCGCCTAGACGCACAGTTCGGGACCCCCTACCCGAGATCCGCTGGTTTTGACACCGACATTGGTGCTTTCATTGAGAGTTCCGCTGTGTGATCGACAAAAGGATCGATGGCTCGCCTGCAGATCAACCGCGACTTCGGCATCTTCGTCATCAGCTCGACTGGTCACCTTGGTTTGACCAAGAATTGCGCCCCGTGTTCGGATCACCATGTCCGGACGAGGGCCTTCATCAAACATCAACTCCGATCTCTATCAAGATCACGGAGGAATCATCTATGGAGCTCGGGGGCTCAACGTCAACATTGCCCTCAAGCAACCGTGCTGTTTTTCTGGACAACGAACTCGTATCTGCCACCACCACCTCCTCGAGTATCGCTTTAACGATCGCTTTGGTGGAATTGTGCGGAATTGAGTCTACAACAACCCTGGATAATTTCGTCGAGTTCCGATGGAGGAATCTCTGGCAATCCATGATATATCGGAGCCCTGTCAAATCTGGACGGGAATTTGGATGAGTTTAGGGCGTGGTGTCCAGCTTCTAGCTCGGACGTCCTTTGGAAGATCCAACCGTTGATCGGCTGCGGAATTCCTATATCTACCACCTCTCAAAATTTCGGCTCGATCCGACCGTCCAAACTCCGGGAACCTTCCGATTAGTGCATCACCTTTCCGATCTGTTTTCTGCGTGAAAACGAATCCGACCCGAGTTCATCTTTTTTATGAACAGGATTTCGGACATCCCTTTTGAAGGAAGTTTTGTATGGGGTATTGTGTTTTGTTCCCGAACACATCCCACTAACTGTAAGATCTTTTGAACATGATCTTCAACATCATGCTGGTGTCAAACCAGTCCGGCAATATTACTCCACGGCTGCCGACCTGCGCTAGACATGGCGTCACTTTGTTGAGCCGAGCTCAACTTCTTCGGATCATCATCTCAGCAAGCCGAACAAGAGCCCGGCATCGCGAAGGATAAATCATCACCAACATCGCCGTCCCACGGATTACACGGAGCGGGCATACTGGCATCGCCGCATGGTCGCTTCATCAAGCCGGCATCGACCACGTCACGACCTGCATCGACAGGGCCACATTATTGCTTCTTCAAGCTGGTGTCCATCACACCGACCTACTTCGACTCATCGGCTGACATCGAGGCTTCGACATCTCGGCTGGACCGGGGGCTTCGCCATCTCTTCATCAACCTACTCCGGACACTTCGGCATCACTAGCCGACCAGCTCCGTCACGTTAGTTGGGCCGAGGGCTTTGCCTCGGCGAGTCAACCTTTACTAGCATTGCCATGCCATCGTTTTATTGCCCATCAGGCAATGGGTGTGCGGAGCAGGTCCCAATTTTAGGAATCACCTTCCTTCGGATTGCTACAACAAATAAACCAGGTGCTATTAATCCCAGTATTTTTTGCTTGTTTGGGTTCATTTTTCCCAAGGAATTATTACTCTGGTTTGTCCGTCATATGTACAAAGGTCTATCAAATGGTGGCTGCATTAACGACAGTCGCATGGTGGTTTGGTCAGTTTCCGTACATAGTCCGGCGAACGCCGCATTCGGAGCTCGGACCGACCTGCGAATTCAGGCTTTGCCACGCCTTTACCGCATCACGCCGACGCCCTGCATCGACTTGACTTCGGCGCCAGGCCATATTTCTTTTATTACCTACTTTGCATAAATTATTTATTATGCAACGATTTTTTTAATTATCATTATTACTATTATCTCTGGTTTGCACTATTTTTTGTGCACAGGAAAATGATCCGGGGACTTCGGCGTCACTCTGCCGGTCTGCATTGATCGTGCTATGTCACCACTTCGGCGTGTCAAGCTCTCCGCTCCGCCACCTCGGGACCGGCTTGAGGGATGGAACCTTGCCCCGCATCAAGCTCGGACCGCGTCATCAATACCGAACACATTAACCAGCTAAGTCTCTTTCATGCTCAAAGCTTTAATTTCTAACTTGCGTTCGGTTCGACCAAGCATTATACTTTTTTGGAAAAAAGTTGCTTCTAAAAAATTTCCTTGTCCAAACTTTGTTTGTGACGCATAAATTCAAATACCCTGTTTACTTGGGGGCTTCCTTTATGAAGCTTTTCCTGTTGCATATGATTATACTTGTACGGCTTTGTTCCTTGTTCGTGTATGACGCCACAATATGCACCACATTGACTTAAGCGATTTGCAAGCTGGGTTGCCTCGCTCCTGTGTTTTTACCCCTACGTTCCCGATTGTTCGGCTAGGGAGTAAAGGGAGCACCTCTGCGATTGTCACGATCGGGTCACCCGAGCCGGACCTCAGACTGGGTGAAGCCGAAAGCTAGCGCTCTTATAGTTATTCAATGATGGTCGGCACACAACGGAACTCATGAGTACAAAAAATCTATTGCACAAGTCTCATAATAACAATGAGCACCGAAGAAAGGTATCGGTGGGGGTACTATTTTCTTCGAAGATGCTTCTTACTCTTCGCAGTAATATAGCATAATTTCCCTGAGCGCGCTTTGTCTGTTACAGCCTTATGGCCTGATTGCCTGGTTATTGGAAACACCGTCGATATTCTCGACCGATGGAGTACATAACACTTTTCGGTCCTTAACCAAAGAGGGAGAAGCCGACGGTCGGTTAAGACGCGTTTAAAGTTCGGTTGAACATAGATATGATATAAGTACTTCGGTACATGCAATCATTCTTCTACCCAAGTCACTTGGGGGCTCTTAAGTTTATTTGAGCCGTTTTATAATAAGTGTTCTTCTTCTCAGTCGTTGCAAAGTTCTATTATTATTATTATTATTATTATTATTTATCACTCCTTTTTTCGACGCGAGTGTGCGGTCACTAGCCGGGGAGCCTAATTTCTCTCTCAAAGCCGCTAGAGTTTAGTTTGCTAAACTGGCCTAATGAGAAGTACTCCGCCCTCGGGATAGGAGGTTGAAGCCGTAGGCTGACCCGCTCAAAGTCTTGAGATAGGATGTGTCATGTTAAAGGACGACAGAAGCACTTCTTTTTTCTAAGACCAATTTTCGGATTGGCACCAAACACTTGATCTTGTTCGGACGTCATGTTTTTACTGACGTTTCTTGGTTTTCCAAGCTTTTTGGCACTTTTAAGCTATTTGTGCTTTTCCAGCATTAGTCTCGCAGTGCAACGCCGGACACCTTTAGGGATTCGGCAAAAACATTCTCAGATATTGATATATGCATCGGTTTCGAATTGTGTCTTCGGTCAATAGTTGGGTTGCCCGGCTCCTGCACTTGCTTCCTACGTTCCATTTTGTTCGGCTAGGCGTGCAAAGGGAGAACCACTGCGATTGTGCTTCCAGCTCACATGGTTAAGCACCTTAGTGGAGAAAGCCGAAAACTGACTGTCACAATAAGCGTAAACTGGTCAGCGATCCGATGACTATGACGGGCCATTCATAACATTGGCCGAAGTGTTTACGGCTTGACCTCGACTGTCGCCGAACACTACCGGGGGCTATTAACTGGCCTCCCAAACTAAATCCTCGATATTTTGCTCTTACATTCGAGCTGAGGTTTCATGATCATGCTTAGCATGACAACCCAAAGAAAGGAACCGATAGCGGGACTATTTTCTTTGGAATACATTTCTTCTGTTAAACAGTAATATAACATATCTCTCTGCGTACCTTTGTTTATAAAACCGTGTGGCCAGATTGCCTTGTTTGTCGTAAATCTTTGCCCTCATAAAGGCTTTATAAAGTAGGACAAACACTCCTCGGCTACTGGCCAAGGAGGTGGAAGCCGATGGTCGGTCAACAAAGTTTTGTACAATGCGGATCCGAGCATTAATGACGTAAAGTACTTGGATACATAGAGTCATTACACATAATTTGTGATTTTACTATGGATATTGATCCTTAATTCGGCCACCCGTGCCCGCATTAAGGCTCGGGGGCTACTGGGCTTCGGGCTTATTATTTACAAATATTAAAGGGGCACATCGATCCCCTGATCTGGTGTTGCCACCCGACCAGTGTCTCAGGGGCTACTGCATTGCTTGTCCAATGCAGAAAATTTTATGTGCAATATAGTTTCCGAGGAGATTTTGATCCTCAGGTTGGTCGGCCGCACCCAACCTGAGTCTTGAGGACTGAGCACGCCGCTTTTGTGTCCCGAAGTATTCTGCCGAGCTAGGACTTGATCCTCAGGCCGATTTTGCAAATCAACCTGAGTCTCAGCGGCTACTGGGATCAGCGGTCTTATGTCATCCTTCATGTGCATCTCGGGTTTTAGACCGATACACACCTTGAGGGCTACTGGCTATATATCTCGGCAGAGAATAAATTGCACCAATAAAAAATATTGACAAAAAGTCGGCCCATAGTCGGGGTGGTGCACCACCTCGGAAGCAGTCCGGCATAAAGCTCGGGCGCTAGTGGCTGGCTCCATAGAGGGCATTTTCGGCATTAAGCTCGGCTAAACTCCTTCAACTTTTTTGAACCAAGGTGATATGACACCTTGGATATAGTCCGGCATTGGAGCCTGGACACAGTCCGGCGTTGGAGCTCGGATATATTTCGGCGTTGGAGCTCGGATATACAGTCCGGCGTTGTAGCTCGGATACATAGTCCGGCGTTGGAGCTCGGATACATTCCGGCGCTAGAGCTAGGAAGTGGTCCGGCGTTGGTGCTCGGCTGCAAAAGATACCTCGAATGCAGTCCGGCGTTGGAGCTCGGACGCAAGAGGACCCTGCCTCCCGGGGACAACTTCAAACCCGAGGTGTGGCATAAAAATAAACAAGGCATTGATAAAGGCCGGAAACTTAAAGGGGCTCCTCGGATACCCGACGTGTAAACTCGTCAAATGCATTTCGGCGATCCTCAAGATCGAAGATAAAGAAGATTTGTTGAACCAGTTTTCAAGACCGGCAACCGAATATGAAGAACAGTTCGGAAGAATCGAGGAGTGTCCCTAACTTGAAGACCGGTTCAGGGGGCTACTGACGGTGTCCTGGACTAGGGGGTACTCACCACGTCGTCTCCCGATCTATTAGATTGGGCTGAGGACCCCCGTGGCCGTATACTCATGGGCCAGTTCGGATGGCTACCGCATACAAGGAAGATTCCACAAGACTTGGCGATCAAGACAAGGACTTCTCCCCACCGGCGTATTCGGCTAGGACTCTTGTTATCCTAGGCCTCCGGTGCATTATATAAACCGAGGCCAGGCTAGTCGATAGATATACAATATATACAACAATCATACCATAGGCTAGCTTCTAGGGTTTAGCCTCCTTGATCTCGTGGTAGATCTACTCTTGTACTACCCATATCATCAATATTAATCGAGCAGGACGTAGGGTTTTACCTCCATCAAGAGGGCCTGAACCTGGGTAAAACATTGTGTCCCTTGTCTCCTGTTACCATCCGCCTAGACGCACAGTTCGGGACCCCCTACCCGAGATCCGCCGGTTTTGACACCGACAAGTTATCCTGACCAAAGGTGGTCTTCAGCTGCCAAAAGTATTGGTGATGACGCCGTCTTGGGCTCCACGGTGACCTTTGTCCTGCCGCTCTGCTGGTCTTGGTCTTGTTGCACCAAAATGGCAACCTTTGCCTGATGCCTTGGCCTGTGCTTGCCCCCTTTGCACCAAAGAGGAAACAAGGACACTGCGCAGGCCGGTGCCCGCCTGGCGCCCGCCTGGTCTCGATCGTCATGGCTTGCGTCATGGGATCTTCGCGGGGTACCCCTGCCTTGATCTCTCCGCCTCCTCGTGAGCCTGCCTGATGAGGCTGCCTCTGAGGAAGCTTCCCGTCGTCTGCCCCGCGAGGCTTGGCCCCTCGGGAGGGTCTTGAGCTTGAGCTGATGAAGATGGGCCGCGCTGGGCCCCCACTTGAGCCACGCTGCAGGCCGCATGCAGGCATGTCTGGGGACCCCCGTTCCCAGAACGCCGACAAAAACTAATCCCGAAGGTAGATGTAGAGGTAGCGTGCCGACGGCGATCACATCGACTTTGGAACCATTTCCCACGCGCATTGTCACCTCATCCTTAGCCAATCTCCGCTTAATCCGTAGCCCGTGTTTCGAGTTGCAAATGTTAACAACTGAACCAGTATCAAATACCCAGGCACTACTACGAGCATTAGTAAGGTACACATCAATAACATGTATATCAAATATACCTTTCACTTTGCCATCCTTCTTCTCCGCCAAATACTTGGGGCAGTTCTGCTTCCAGTGACCAGTTCCTTTGCAGTAGAAACACTCAGTCTCAGGCTTAGGTTCAGACTTGGGTTTCTTCACTTGAGCAGCAACTGGCTTGCTGTTCTTCTTGAAGTTCCCTTTCTTCCCTTTACCCTTTTCTTGAAACTGGTGGTCTTGTTGACCATCAACACTTGATGCTCTTTCTTGATTTCTACCTCCGCAGCTTTTAGCATTGCAAAGAGCTCAAGAATCATCTTATCCATCCCTTTCATATTATAGTTCATCACGAAGCTCTTGTAGCTTGGTGGCAGTGATTGAAGAACTCTATCAATGACACTATCATCAGGAAGATTAACTCCCAGTTGAGTCAAGTGGTTGTGGTACCCAGACATTCTGAGTATATGTTCACTGACAGAACTATTCTCCTCCATCTTGCAGCTGTAGAACTTATTGGAGACTTCATATCTCTCAATCCGGGCATTTGCTTGAAATATTAACTTCAACTCCCAGAACATCTCATATGCTCCATGAAGTTCAAAACGTCGTTGAAGTCCCGGTTCTAAGACGTAAAGCATGGCACATTGAACTATCGAGTAGTCATCAGCTTTGCTCTACCAGATGTTCACAACATTTGGCGTTGCTCCTACAGTGGGTTTGTCACCTAGCGGTGCTTCCAAGACGTAATTCTTCTGTGCAGCAATGAGGATAATCCTCAAGTTATGGACCCAGTCTGTGTAGTTTCTACCATCATCTTTCAACTTAGCTTTCTCTAGGAACGCATTAAAATTCAACGGAACAACAACACGGGCCATCTATCTACAACAACATAGACATGCAAAATACTATCAGGTACTAAGTTCATGATAAATTAAAGTTCAATTAATCAAATTACTTAAGAACTCCCACTTAGATAGACATCTCTCTAATCATCTAAGTGATCACGTGATCCATATCAACTAAACCATGTGCGACCATCACGTGAGATGGAGTAGTTTCCAATGGTGAACATCACTATGTTGATCATATCTACTATATGATTCATGCTCGACCTTTCGGTCTCAGTGTTCCGAGGCCATATCTGCATATGCTAGGCTCGTCAAGTTTAACTTGAGTATTCTGCGTGTGCAAAACTGGCTTGCACCCGTTGTATGTGAACGTAGGGCTTATCACACCCAATCATCACGTGGTGTCTCGGCATGACGAACTGTAGCAACGGTGCATACTCAGGGAGAACACTTATACCATGAAATTTAGTGAGAGATCATCTTATAATGCTACTGTCGAACTAAGCAAGATAAGATGCATAAAGGATAAACATCACATGCAATCAATATAAGTGATATGATATGGCCATCATCATATTGTGCCTTTGATCTCCATCTCCAAAGCATCGTCATGATCACCATCGTCACCGGGTTGACACCTTGATCTCGATCGAAGCATCGTTGTCGTCTCGCCAACTATTGCTTCTATGACTATCGCTACCGCTTAGTGATAAACTAAATCAATTACATGGCAATTGCATTTCATACAATAAAGCGACAACCATATGGCTCCTGCCAGTTGCCGATAACTGTGTTCAAAACATGATCATCTCATACAATAAAATTTAGCATCATGTCTTGACCATATCACATCACAACATGCCCTACAAAAACAAGTTAGACGTCCTCTACTTTGTTGTTGCAAGTTTTACGTGGCTGCTATGGGCTGAGCAAGAACCGTTCTTACCTACGAATCAAAAACCACAACGCGGTATAGTGATTGCTTTTTGATCTTTAGAAAGAACCCTGTTCATTGAATCCGATTCAACTAAAGCTGGAGAAACAGACACACACTAGCCACCTGTGCGCGAAGCACGTCGGTAGAGCAAGTCTCGCGTAAGCGTATGCGTAATGTCCGTCTGGGCTACTTCATCCAACAATGCTGCTTAATCAAGAATCAACTAGTGACGGCAAGCAATATGTATATACCCACGCCCACAAATCCTTTATGTTCTACTCGTGCATATAACATCTACGCATAAACCTAGCTCTGATACCACTGTTGGGGAATGTAGTAATTTCAAAAATTTTGTATGCACACGCAAGATCATGGTGATGCATAGCAACGAGAGGGGAAGAGTGTTGTCCATGTACCCCCGTAGACCGTAAGCGGAAGCGTTATGACAACACGGTTGATGTAGTCATACGTCTTCACGATCGACCGATCCTAGCACTGAAAGTACGGCACCTCCGCGATCTGCACACGTTCAGCTCGGTGACGTCCCATGAACTCATGATCCAGTAGAGTGTCGAGGGAGAGCTTCGTCAGCACGACAGCGTGATGACGGTGATGATGATGCTACCAGAATAGGGCTTCTCCTAAGCACCGCTACAATATGACCGAGGTGGATTATGGTGGAGGGTGGCACCGCACACGGCTGGAAACAATCAACTTGTGTGTCCTAGGGTGCCCCCTGCCTCCGTATATAAAGGAGAAAGGGGGGAGGCCGACCGGCCATTGGGGTGCGCCAGGAGAGGAGGAGTCCTCCTCCTAGTAGGAGTAGGACTCCCCTTTCCTACTCCTACTAGGAGGGGGAAAGGAAGGAGGAGAGGGAGAAGGAAAGGGGGGCGCCGCCCCCCTTCCCTAGTCCAATTCGGACCAGAGGGGGAGGGGGCGCGCGGCCTGCCCTGGTCGGCCCTCTCTCTCTCTCCACTAAGGC
Organism: Triticum urartu; assembly: GCF_056163025.1. Taxonomy (NCBI): domain Eukaryota; kingdom Viridiplantae; phylum Streptophyta; class Magnoliopsida; order Poales; family Poaceae; genus Triticum; species Triticum urartu. Next base: position 506,818,284 of record NC_141874.1, read on the forward strand.
CCATGTGGCCCATTAGTTCTCCGGGGGGGGTGATACGTCTCCGTCGTATCTACTTTTCCAAACACTTTTGCCCTTGTTTTGGACTCTAACTTGCATGATTTGAATAGAACTAACCCGGACTGACGCTGTTTTCATCAGAATTGCTATGGTGTTATTTATGTGCAGAAACAAAAGTTCTCGGAATGACCTGAAACTTCACGGAACACCTATTCGGAAAATATAAAAAATCCTTGCAAAAGATGAAGACCGGGGGGCCCACCACCTGTCCACGAGGGTGGGGGGCACGCCTGCCCCCCTAGGGCGTGCCCCCTACCTCGTGGGCCCCCTAGAGCTCCTCCGACCTCAACCCCAACTCTATATATTTGGTTTCAGGGAGAAAAAAACCAGGGAGAAGAAATCATCGCGTTTTATGATACGGAGCCGCCGCCAAGCCCTAAGACCTCTCGGGAGGGCCGACCTGGAGTCCGTTCGGGGCTCCGGAGAGGGGAATCCATCGCCATCGTCATCATCAACAATCCTCCATCACCAAATTCATGATGCTCACTGCCGTGTGTGAGTAATTCCATTGTAGGCTTGCTGGACGGTGATGGGTTGGATGAGATCTATCATGTAATCGAGTTAGTTTTGTTAGGGTTTGATCCCTAGTATCCACTATGTTCTGAGATTGATGTTGCTATGACTTTGGTATGCTTAATGCTTGTCACTAGGGCCCGAGTGCCATGATTTCAGATCTGAACCTATTATGTTTTCATCAATATATGAGAGTTCTTGATCCTATATTGCAAGTTTATAGTCACCTATTATGTGTTATGATCCGTTAACCCTGAAGTGACAATAATCAGGATACTTACCGGTGATGACCATAGTTTGAGGAGTTCATGTATTCACTATGTGCTAATGCTTTGTTCCGGTACTCTATTAAAAGGAGGCTTTAATATCCCTTAGTTTCCATTAGGACCCCGCTGCCACGGGAGGGTAGGACAAAATATGTCATGCAAGTTCTTTTCCATAAGCACGTATGACTATATTCGGAATACATGCCTACATTACATCAATGAATTGGAGCTAGTTCTGTGTCACCCTAGGTTATGACTGTTACATGATGAACCGCATCTGGCATAATTCTCCATCACTGATCCATTGCCTACGAGCTTTCCATATATTGTTCTTCACTTATTTACTTTTCTGTTGCTATTGCTATCATCACTACAAAATACCAAAAACATTACTTTTGCTACTGTTACTTTTTGCTACTATTACCACTACTATCATATTAGTTTGCTACTAAACACTCTGCTGCAGATACTAAGTTTCCAGGTGTGGTTGAATTGACATCTCAGCTGCTAATACTTGAGAATATTCTTTGGCTCCCCTTGTGTCGAATCAATAAATTTGGGTTGAATACTCTACCCTCGAAAACTATTGCAATCCCCTATACTTGTGGTTATCAAGACTATTTTCTGGCACCGTTGCCAGGGAGCATAGCTCTATTCTTTGAGTCACTTGGGATTTATATCTGCTTAACATTATGAAGAACTTGAGAGATCCAAAAACCAAGATTTATCCCTCAACTACGAGGGGAGGTAAGGAACTGCCATCTAGCTCTGCACTTGATTCACCTTCTATTTTGAGTAAGCTTGCGACACCTAAACCTGCTTCTGCTATTCGTTCTGATATGTCGCATGTTATTGATGATGCCACTTCTGCTATGCATGATACTTATGATGAAACTACTTCTATGCTTGATACTACTGTGCCACTTGGTGAATTTCTTGATGAACAACTTGCTAGGGTTAGAGAGGATGAACATATTGAATCTGATAATACTGATGAAAGTGATGATGAAGACTTGTCTGTTATTCCTAAGGGTTATGTTTTTGATAAATAAGATTCTTTAGCTATTTTAGCTTGCAAAGATAGATACGAACTCAAGAGGTTATTAGCTAAATGGAAGCAACAATCTCTAAATGCTAGAATGAAACATGACCCTGCTTTTGCTACTTCACCTATCTGTGTTACTGATAAGGATTATGAATTCTCCGTTGATCCTGATATAATTAGTTTGGTTGAATCTGATCCTTTTCATGGCTATGAATCTAAAACTGTTGTGGCACATCTTACTAAATTAAATGATATAGCTACCCTGTTCACTAATGATGAGAGAACTCGTTACTTTTATATCCTTCAAATATTTTCGTTCTCATTAAAGGGTGATGCTAAGATATGGTTTAATTCTCTTGATCCTGGTTGTGTGCGTAATCCCCAGGATATGATTTATTACTTCTCTGCTAAATATTTCCCTACTCATAAGAAACAAGCTGCTTTGAGGGATATATATATATAATTTTGTGCAAATTGAAGAAGAGAGTCTCCCACAAGCTTGGGGGAGGCTTCTCAAATCACTTAATGCTTTGCCTGATCATCCTCTTAAGAAAAATGAAATACTTGATATCTTTTATAATGGACTAACCGATGCCTCCAGAGATTACCTGGATAGTTGTGCTGGTTCTGTTTTCAGGGAAAGAATGCCAGATGAAGCTGAAATTCTATTGAATAATATGCTGACAAATGAAAATAATTGGACACTTCCTGAACCAGTTCCTGAGCCTATTCCTAAACCAACTCCAAAGAAGAGAGGTATTCTATTTCTCAGTCCTGAAGATATGCAAGAGGCAAAGAAATCTATGAAAGAAAAAGGTATTAAAGCTGAAGATGTTAAGAATTTACCTCCTATTGAAGAAATACATGGTCTTAATTTACTGCCTGTTAAAGAAACATATGATCTTAATCCATTACCTATTGAAGAAACTCGTGGTCTTGATAACCCGACACAGGTAGTAAAGGTAAATTCTCTCTATAGATATGATAAAGCTGAAATCCTATTTCATAAATTTGCTAGCCCATGCTTAGATGAGTTTGATAAATTTATGGCTAAGCAAGAAGACTTTAATGCTTATTTTGGTAGACAATTGAAATACAATTCAAATATGCTTGAACACTTGGGTGATTATATGGCTAATGTTAAAGGTGAACTTAAACTTATTAGTAAACATGCTTCTATGGTTACCACTCAAGTAGAACAAGTACTTAAAGCTCAAAATGATTTGCTCAGTGAATTGAATAGTAAGAATAATGATAATGCTGTTAGAGTGGCTACTAGAACTGGTAGAATGACTTAGGAACCTTTGTATCCTGAAGGCTACCCTAAGAGAATTGAGCAAGATTCTCAGAGAAATAATGTAGATGCACCTAGTCCTTCTAATAGGAAGAAAAAGAAAAATGATAGGACTTTGCATGCTTCTAGTGAACCTATTGCTGAAACACCTGAGAATCCAAAGGATTTTTCTATTTCTGATGCTGAAACACAATCTGGTAATGAACCTAAAACTAGTGATAATGTTAATGATAATGTTCACGTTGATACTAAACCTAGCAATGATAATGATATAGAAATTGAACCTGCTGTTGATCTTGATAACCCACAATCAAATAATCAACGTTATGATAAGAAAGACTTTGTTGCTAGGAAACATGGTAAAGAAAGAGAACCATGGGTTCAGAAACCCATGCCTTTTCCTCCCAAACCATCCAAGAAAAAGGATGATGAGGATTTTGAGCGCTTTGCTGAAATGATTAGACCTATCTTTTTGCGTATGCGATTAACTGATATGCTTAAAATGAATCCTTATGCTAAGTATATGAAAGATATTGTTACTAATAAAAGAAAGATACCCGGAAGCTAAAATTTCCACCATGCTTGCTAATTATACTTTTGAGGGTGGAATACCAAAGAAACTTGGAGGTCCAGTAGTACCCACTATACCATGCTCTATTAAAAGAAACTATGTTAAAATTGCTTTATGTGATCTTGGAGCCGGTGTTAGTGTTATGCCTCTCTCTTTATATCATAGACTTGATTTGAATAAGTTGACACCTACTGAAATATCTTTGCAAATGGCTGATAAATCAACTGCTATATATGTTGGTATTTGTGAGGATGTGCCTGTTGTAGTTGCAAACGTTACTATTTTAACGGACTTTGTTATTCTTGATATTCCCGAGGACGATAGTATGTCTATTATTCTTGGAAGACCCTTTTTGAATACTGCAGGGGTTGTTATTGATTGCACTAAAGGCAATGTCACTTTTCATATTAATGGTAATGAGCATATGGTACACTTTCCGAGGAAACAACCTCAAGTCCACAGTATCAATTCTATTGGAAAAATTCCATCGATTATATTTGGAGGTTTTGAATTTCCTCTTCCTACTGTCAAGAAGAAATATGATATTCTTATTATTGGGGATGTGCATATCCCCGTTGAGGTAACATAGTGTTATTCGAAATTTCTCCGGTTCCATGTTATTCGGAATGAGTTTGTTAACAAGACTTGATCAACCTTGTTAGTGGATTCCTTTTGATGAGCATGAGATGGATGAAACTAGAAGGCACAACCTTCTGTACCCTACTCTTACTTTCTGTTATTTATATTAAATAAAATAAAAATAGTATTTTCTATTATCTGAATTATCCGTGCAATATAAAAATACCCCCAAATAAAAGTTCTCCAAATGCCCTGAAATTTAAATATGATTTTTTCTGGAATATTTGAGAATATTTGGCACTGAGAACACAACAGGAGGAGCTGGCACCTGGCCACGAGGGTCAGGGGAGCGCCCTACCCCCTAGGCGCGCCCCCCTGCCTCGTGGGCCCATGGTGGCCCTCCTCCACTCATCCTTTCACCCACACACTCCTTCTTCCTCCCACAAACACGAATATCCAGCTCAAGCACGAGTTCTAGCTCATTTAGCTGCCATTTTCGATCTCCTTGCTCAAAGCACCTCTCACAAAACTGCTTGGGGAGATTGTTCCTTGGTATGTGACTCCTCTATTGGTCCAATTAGTTTTTGTTCTAGTGCTTTATTCATTGCAAATTTGTGCTGCCTAGGTGACCATGTTCTTGAGCTTGCATGTCAAATTTATATGGTTCCAAGTAGTTTGGATGCATGATATAGGCTCTAGGCACTTGTATGAGTAGTTGCTATCAATATTATTGAGTTTGGTTCACTTCTATTTTGAAGTTACTAAAAATTTCAGAATTTTTCAGAAAATGATAGAGATTTTTGAGGGGCTCATCGAGCCAAAGCTCACGGGAAAAGCAAAATGAAGAGGCACAGAAGCCCAAATATAATTTGCCTCGCACCGCGGAGGTTAGGCCGTGTGAATGGCCCTCCGATGAATTCTTGAGAGCAACCGGGATTTATGAGGATTTTTATGAATTGGCTAAGAATGCAGGCCTCACCGACTTCCTCCACGACCAACGCAAACAGTATCTCTTACTCACCAATACTTTTGTGCAAAACTTCTACTATTATCCTAGGGAATCACCTCCTTCAGTAGAGTTTCATTTATATGATGTGGTTAAGAAGATGTCACTTTATGATTTTTGTGGGGTTTGTTTGATCCCTTTCGATGGCAAAATAGAGGAACCACATCGTGACGATTTGGATGGGTGTATTAATACCATCACCGTAGGGGAAACGAGGAAGGTTTCCGATGCACGAATCACTAGCATACATTTTCCTATTTTACGCTACTTTGCGATATTTGCTAGTCGTTGCTTAATTGGTCGCGGAAACTGTGGAAACCTTAGTGTTCTTGATATTATTATTTTGTTCCACGGGTTATTCTGTGATAACTCTGTGAGTATGGGCGGTATTATTGCTAAATGGTTGAGTCTGAACCGTACAAAGGGCCCCATCTTTGGGGGTATCTATGCTTCACGCCTAGCTACACATTTTAACATACCTATTAGGCATTATGAGAAGGAAGAAAAATTGCTGCCTTGTGTTTATTTAGATTATAAGAGTATGGTTGCACATGATTTCATTATAAAGAATAGGGAAGGGGAGCTTAAATACAAATTGTTCTTTGATAAACATCATCCGGAGACTATTACCTTGCCTGCTCCTTCCTTGTTTGATTTATCTGCAGGCCAGTACCTTGTCTCGCCGGAGGACATTCACGCCTACCAGAACCCTGCACCAGCCACAGAGCCAGAGTCAGAACCACAAGTTGATCCTCCACGACAGTCTAATTACCATTGGGATCCGGAGATGATTGCCAACCAGTGGCAGTCAGAGTCTTCTTCATCGCAGTACGACCCCAACTACTATTATGGATATCCGCCAGGCCAGCCGTGGCCATAGATCAACTTAGGCCAAAAGCCTAAGCTTGGGGGAGTACGTATTTCTCACTGACATTACATTTATGTTCACACATTGCTAGATTCGGTGCTCATACTTTTTCATTGTATCATCCATGCTAGTTTATTTCCTTTTTATGCTTTCTTCTTGTGTGTTTAATAAACCTTAAGAAAAACCCAAAAAATTAGTTGTAGCTTTTAGCTAGTTTTAATTTCCATGCTTGTAGTAGTAATTAAAAAGAAAACCCAAAAAGATTTCCTGTTCTTCTTTTGCTTGTTGGGAGCTTTCCCGTGTAAATAGTTTTATTTCTTTTCTTTTCTTTGGGGGTCGATAGGAGAAGACCATGATTAAATTGTTGAAGTGGCTCTTATATGCATAACTGTTGATCTGACAAAAGAGCCCATATTGCCTTGTCTTCTCCTGTTTATTGAATGCTTGCAGATTCCAGCTTAGTCCAATGCACGCGCACTATTATTATTATTCACATCATTCGGTCGTGCAAGTGAAAGGCAATTATGACGACATATGATGGACTGACTGAGATGAGAAAAGCTGGTATGAACTCGACCTCTTTTGTTTTTGTAAATATGATTAGCTCATCATTCCTGATTCAGCCTATTATGAATAAACATGTTTGCAATGACAACTAGAGATCATAGTTTCTTGTGCCATGCTTGATTAGCGGGGAGCTTATAATGGTTTACCTTGCGTGCCAACATGCTATTAAAATGGTTATGATGTGGTATGATAGGGTGGTATCCTCCTCTGAATGATTTAAGTGACTTGACTTGGCGCATGTTCACGCATGTAGTTGAAACAAAATCAACATAGCCTTCAAGATATTTATGTTCATGGTTGATTATATCCTACTCATGCTTGCATTTGGTGTTGATTAATTTTAATGCATGTTCATGACTGTTGTCACTCTCTAGCTGGTCGCTTCCTAGTCTTTTGCTAGCCTTCACCTGTACTAAGTGGGAATACTGCTTGTGCATCCAACTCCATAAACCCCAAAGTTATTCCATATGAGTCCACCATACCTTCCTATATGCGGTATCTACCTGCCGTTCCAAGTAAATTTGTATGTGCCAAACTCTAAACCTTCAAATAAATATCCTGTTTTGTATGTGTCAGCGTTCTGGGAACGGGGGTCCCCAGACTTGCCTGCCTACGGCCTGTGGCGTGGCTCAAAGGGGGGGCCCAGCACGGCCCATCTTCACCAACACAAACTCAAGACCCTCGCGAGGAGCCAAGCCTCGCGGGGCGAACGACACGGAGCTTCGTCAGGCACGGCCTCGTCAGGCTGGCTCACGAGGAGGCGGAGAGATCAAGGCGGGGTACCTCGCGAGGTGCCCATGATGCAAGCCATGACGACTCAGGGCGCCAGGCGGGTGCCAGCCCGCGCAGCGTCCTCCTTTCCTCTTCGGTGCAAAGGGGGCAAGCGCAACCGCAGAGTACCGAGGCATCAGGAAAAGGTTGCCATTTCAGTGCAATGAGACCAAGACTAGGAGGACTACGAGATGGAGGTCACCGTGGAGCCCAAGACGGCGTCATCACCAGAGCTTTGCGCAGGCGAAGACTACTTTTGTCAGGATAGTTGATACTTGCTGTCCCCCTTCAAATTAGCCCACCATTGTTGGCTCCCTTCCCGCTCAATATTTGGGGAGAGGAAAAGGGACACTATAAATAGGACTGGCCACCCACGCAAAGGGTTTGGCTCAGTCTCCTCCAAGGGCTCGACAACTAGAGAGGTGGTAAGCAGAAAGAGAGAGTGAGATAGAGAAAGGTGGCTGAACTCCTCCCAGCAGTTCATCGCCCCAGCCAAGAACAGACCCTCGCGAGGCTGTTCTTCCTTGTACTGTTCATCATCATCCGCCTGAGAGGCAATCCACCACACCATACACTAGAGTAGGGTATTACACCACAACGGTGGCCCGAACCAGTATAAACCTTGCGTCCCTTGTGTTGTTCTTTTCATAGCTTTGATCCTAGCGTGGCGGAGGGGTGCAGGAAGGTAGGAGGCGAAATCTCCGCATGCACCCCAGTGTTCGAACCTCAAGGGTCTGCCGGAACCCGAAATCCGACATCTGGCGCACCAGGTAGGGGGTGCGCCGGAATTCGTCTTCCACCGCTCCGTTCTCCTCCGACCATCACTCCCATGTCTGACGCACGTCGGGCCCGCGCGGAGCGCCGGGCCGCCCTCGCTTCCCGCGTTGCCCAGACAGCCCCTGTCGGCGGGCGTCCTCACCGTTCCCCATCGCCCGCCGTCAACGCCGCCACCGGCCCGGCGGGGGATGAGTAGCAAGCATCGTCTCAGCATCCATCCGTGCGCCAAGACGGCTGCACCGCGACTCCCTCACTCGCCCCGGCTGGATCTTCGTCCCGCGCACTTCGCGCGCCCATGGAGGCTCGGGCTGCACTCATCGCGGCAAATGAGCTCCTGCGCTACCATCCCGTCGACGACGTCTACGAAGAATGGCTCGACCGCGCCGCCGAACTCGTCCGCGCCGCGGGGGGCTCCTCCGCGCCGTCCGCTCCGCTGCACCGCACCCCGCCCCGCGCGGGCGACGAGGCTCCGGCGGCGCCCCGGCCGCCTCCCCCTCAAGAAGGCGCCATGGCTCCAAGACGCGTGGCCCCTGGGCGGAACCCGCTCCGTCAGGTGCCAGCGCGGCAAGAGCAGAGCTACCAAGAAGTCCCTCGCCCGCCAGAAGCTGCCCGGGCACTCCCTGCTCCAGTACGTCGCGGCCATCCTCCTGCTCCGGCACGTGGGGACATGCAGGACCAGGCTCTCCATCACCCAAGGCCTCCCGTGGCCACAGCAGGCTGCCGCGCCTACACCACCGAACTGTGCAGCGTCGTGTGGCCGGGCAAGTTCAAGCCGGACCTGCCTCCTCGCTACGACGGCACGGCCGACCCTGCGGAGTTCCTCTAGCTCTACGAGCTAGGCATCGAAGCTGCCAACGGAGAAGAGAAGGTCATGGCGAACTGGTTTCCCATGGCGCTCAAGGACAGGGCCCGCACCTGGCTCCTGAACCTGGCTCCAGGCACAATCTCCTCCTGGGAAGAGATGCGCACCCGCTTCATCGCCAACTTCCAAGGTACTCGCGACCGGCCACCCGCCATGAGCGACATGCGCCGCATCAAGCAACAACCCGGGGAGACCCTGCAGAAGTACATCCAGTGCTTCAACAACGCACACTTCAAGATTCCCAAGGTGACTGAAGAGGCCATCATCTCAGCCTTCTTCGACGGCGTGCGCGACGTCAAGATGAAGGAGGAGCTGGCGATGCATGAACACCTGTGCACTTCTTTGGAGCTGTTCAACTTGGCGAACAAGTGCGCCATGGCTGAGGAAGGGCGTCTCTCCCTCCTTGAGTTGCCTGCCGCAGACCCAGAAGAGAAGAAGCTCAAGGCCAAGGAAGTGAAGCGCAAGGGGGCTGCCGTGCTCGCGGCAGAACCAGACACCAAGCGGGGCAGAGATCGGCCCGAACCTCCCAAGGGCAGCCGGTACTGCGTGTACCACGACCTCCACACCCACAACACCAGCGAATGCCAAGAACTCCAAGCCGTGCGTGAAGGAAGGATCGGCCGTCGCCCTGACCGTGGTGACCGGGGATACGGCCGAGGAGGAGGAAGGAACACAGGGCGCTGGGAAGACCGTGGCCCGCGCCAGGGGTGGCGCGACCAACCTCGTGAAGATCGCTGGCAAGACCCACCTCGCGAGGGAGGCTGGAGGGATCAGCCTCGCGACGATCACCCGCAAGGCGACGCAGGCCTCCCACCGCTGCCGCCGCAGCCAAGGAGAAACGAGGACCGCCACCAGGACGAGGAGGCTGGGGGCTTCCAGAAGACGCGCGCGATCGCCTGCATCCTGGGCGGAGCTCAGGCCCCAGCCTCTCAGCGCATCTTCAAGAAGTTCGCCCACGAAGTGAATGCAGCCCTCCCCAGGCTCGAAGCCACGCGCCCTCTCAGGTGGTCGGCGTGTGCCATCACCTTCAGCTCAGCAGATCAACTCAAGTGTGCGGCTACTGCCGGAGTCCTCCCGATGCTTTGTTCCCCAATCATCAGCAACGTGGTGGTCACCAAGACCCTCATGGATGGCGGGGCAGGGCTCAACGTCCTGTCCGTAGAGACGTTCAACAACCTCCAAGTGCCCTACAGCCAGCTTCAGCCAACCAAGCCCTTCTCCGTTATCACCGACGGCTCCACGGTCCCGATCGGGCAGGTCCGCCTCCCCGTCACCTTCGAGGCACGCGACAACTACCGCACCGAGCTCATCGACTTCGACGTCGCTCACATCCGCTTGCCGTACAATGCCATCCTTGGGTACCCAGCGCTGGCCAAGTTCATGGCCGTGACTCACCACGGCTACAACGTCCTCAAGATGCCAGGAAGCGGCGGAGTCATCACGGTGCCCTGTGAAGAGAAGGACGCAGTGTGTTCCCTGGAGCGAGCCTTTTAGGCCGCATCACTGGAGGACCCAGATCGCGGAAGCAGGAGGCTTCCCGAGGCCGCCCCCAAGAAGAAGAAGACATCGTCCGGCCTGGCCCCTCAGGAGGTAGGCCCCTTTGGGCCCGTGCCTGCCCAGGGGGAACCTCCTTCCATCGCATAGGAAAGCGCGCCCGGCGCCCTCCTCAGGTAGGGCTCGGGGGCTCTCCCCTGGAGGGCCACCGACCTAGCAAGGGTCACGAGGGAGGCGCTGGGGCACCACATGGAGGTGTGTTTCAGAGCACGTTTCCCTCAAGAAGGAGCAAGGCAAGGAGATCCAGACCCACAGGAGTTCGTCAGCAAGGCTGTTCAGGAGCTACAGGAGTCTAGAGTCATGAGAGGCGCCCGCCGCCTACCAGCAGTGGCTCCCCATCCAGGCGAGGATAGCGGGCTGCGCGTCTGCGTCGACGTACCAGGGCTCAACCAAGTCGCCTCCCTGGAGCGCCTCTGGCCCTCGCGAGTGGGGCGCTGCGGAGGTCCACCCCACAGCTACGTTCGCATGCCTTACGGCTTGCCGAGCGCGGCTGACGCGTACCAGCGCCTCATGAGGGGCATCGCGGAGGCGCAAGAGGCCAGGTGCTCCGCAGCCCTGGCGGAGACGAAGATGGCCCGCGAGGAACCGCCAGCGCCTTCGGAGCTTCCCGAGGCCCCTGGGCCTGGGGGCTCATGAGGACCGGCTTCCGCAGCCCACCGAGCCGGCTACACCAACACCCCTTCGTCTTCAGCGTCATCAGGTGACATCTTTCAAGTTTCACTTCCAGCTGGGAGCGCCCCCAGGGCTGCATTATTCCCAGGCCGCGTGGGTCCGTCCCTGCGGCGTGTATCCCTTTTATTTCGCGTCGTTAGCTTACCTTGTTGGGGGCGCCCCTCGGGCTGCATGATCCCCAAGCCGCTCGGGCCAGGCTCAGCGGCATGTACCCCATTTGCGTTCATTTTCGGTTATGCGTTAGAACTGCCATGCTTGATTATTTGATGCCGGTCCGCGGCGCCTCCTCTTCTCCATGTTGACCACTTGCACGTTAAAAGGGGGGGGGGTACCTGAGCATCGCGACTCAGGGCTCTTACTGGCTCTCTAGCCCTCACCCTCTGGCCTTGACCAGGGCATCATGACCTGGCATACCAGCGACGGCTGAGACCAGCTCGAGGGCCGGGACCCGAGGACGTAGAGTGCAGGCATCTAACCGAACTTGCAGGGACACAACACAAGATAAGGCCCAGTGCCAGGCGCAACCCGCCTAGAGGTAGGGCCCCGTGAGTCCCGCGCTGGCTCACGGGTGCCCAGATACACCTCACCAGGCCCTACTGTGCCAGCCACGTGTCAGGGCGGGGCTGTACACGCCCTGGGGGCTCCTCCCGGAGGGGGCCCCCTCCCACGCACCAGTGGAAGCACCATGCTCCGTGCTGGCTGACGACACTGCCGAGGAGCGGCTATGCCCGTACTCATACGGAAGCGCTATGCTCCGCGCTGGTGATAAACAACTGAGGGTGGCCTCCGGGCTGCATCAACCTCAGGGAGCCCAGTGCTCAGTGTCTAGCCTCATCACAACGCCTCCCTACGGGAGTGCCGCGCGAGGGGGCTGGGCACGGGGGCTGTGCCAGGGTCACGCCCAGACGCACGCCGCCCAGCCAGGTCCCCACGGGCCTGGTTCGTCGCGTGCCTCTCCCCGAGCGGAGCCAAGGTATGAAGGCCATTTGAGCGTCAAGGGGGACTCCTGAGCATCGTGACTCAGGAGCCTAACTGGTCACGTAGCCCCTCACTCCTTTGGTCCCGTCCTGGTTTCTGGTCGGGGCTATTGCTGGGTGAGGTACGCGCGTGGCCGGGCTCTGTAGACGTAGAACGGTGGATCCACCCACATCACACCTCCCTACTTGCTGTTCGTGCGCCAAGGGGGACTCCTGAGCATCGCGACTCAGGAGCCTAACTTGTCACGTAGCCCCTCACTCCTTGGTCCCGTCCTGGTTTCCGGTCGGGGCTATTGCTGGGTGAGGTACGCGCGGGGCCGGGCTCTGCCGGCGTAGAACGTAAGCAAGTAGGAAGGAAAAGCACAAATTTCAAAGGAATTCGAAAGCAAATATTATAGTCCACACTGTTATCCCAGTATCAGGCGCAAGTTTAAACGCCTCCCCGAGGCATGATACATGTGCAGGAATCAAAAGTAGGACAGGAGCCGCGATGGAGTCACTTGGCGGCGGGGGAGCAGCGCGGCGTGGGTTCGCCTCACGGAGCAGCGGGGTTGACGGCGCCTTGCTCCGGCTTGGTGCTGAAGGCCCAGAACTTCCCCAGCAGAGCCTCTGCGTGACCCTTAATGGCCTCGGCAGCAGCCACCGCACGCTTGCCGCTCACAAGCTCCAGTAGGCTGTCAAGGTCGAACCCGGGATCGCGAAGCTGGATGTGGGTGAGAACCCGCGTCAGTGCTGCAGAAGACAGAACACGCGCCTCGGCCTCGGCCGTGGGGCCGAGGCCAAGGGCGACATCTTCAAGAGCGTGGACCAAGAAGGGAAGCAGCTTGGCGGGGCCGTCCTCGGCGCCGGCCAGCGGGCTCTCCAGGCCGCTGTCGTAAAGCATCCTCAGCAAGGAGCGAGCCTTCGCCTCCAGCTCCGTGAAGGCCGCGCGGTCTTCGGCGAGGACCAGGGCCTTGCCGTCCAGCTCGGCCTTCCTCGCCCCCAATTCCTGCTCCAGCGCGTCTAGGCGGTCGCGGCGTTTCTTGAGCTTGGCCTCCCGGCCCTCGACGGCCGCCTCGCGAGCCTTCACGCCTTCTTCCTGCTCTTGGCGAAGGCGAACCTCTTTAGCGAGCTGATCCCGCAGGCCCTGCAGCTCATCCTCCAGCACCTTGCAGCGACCACGGACGTCGACCACCTCTCCTAGGGCTGCATCGCAAGCAGCCTTCGCCTCAAGGACGGCCTGCTTCTCCTCGTCGCATGCCGTCGAGGCCTGGACCAGCGCCGCCCGAATCGAAGCGTCGGAGCGAACCCATCCAGAAACCAGCTCCAAGCGCCTGGCCACCAGGAGAGGGTCGGCGCCGAGAAGATCCTGCCGCAGCCGGTCCAGCTCAGCAACAGCGCGGTCCAGAACGGCGGAAGGAGTCGGGGAGATAGCAGCCGGTGGAGTAGGAGGAGAAGGCGGCAGCACGGGCGCAGCATCCTGAGGCGGAGTTTGTCGCGCCCCGACAGCTGTAGCAGTGGCGGCAGACGGGAGCACCTCGAGAGCCACTTGGGCCATGGGGGCTGAGCTCGCCCCAGCCGGCTCAGTCAGGCCCCGCGAGGATGACCGGGCGGGAGAGGCTTGTGTGTCGCGGTCACCTTCCTTCAGGGGCGCTGTCACGAACGAAACCTCAGGAGCCCCCTTTGACTTCTTTGCTGTGGGCGCCAACCTATCCAAAGATGCGGGCGTCAAGCCTCAGAAGCAGAGCAAGAGATAAAGACAAGAATCGAACGCTTATGGGTCGTCGCCAATGAGCTCAAGCGGCCTCCGGCCAAATTTGAAGCCTGAAAGCCGGCTGGAAGGGTCAACCTCGGTAAGCTTGGAGGCGGAAGGTGCGTCTGCGGTTTGCCTCGGGGCCGGGGGAGACCCGCGGGAGATCAGCCCGGTCCTGTCCTTCTTCGGGATCAGGGGCGAGCTCCCGCCGTCCTGCTCGTCGTCGTCTTCGTCGTCATCCTCGTCGTCATCGTTCGGAGAGAGGCGGAGAACGCGGGACCTGTGCCGGGGGAGGGGAGCCCTCGACTCTCCGTCAGTCGCCTCGGAGTCAGGCCCTTTTCCGCGCTCCCCTCCTTCTTCCTCTTTGCTGGAGTCACCAGAGGGCACGTCCACCGGTCCCTCGGGAGCCTCCAGGGGCACGGGCCCTTCCCCGTTGAAGACGGGCATGGACTTCACTACCCGCTCCCAGTCGTCGCGGAGGAACAAGGGCGTAGGAGCGCCCTCCAACCTCGCCACATTGCCCCCGACTAGAGATTGGAGAACCGCAGCCAAGTCTCCGTCGGCCCAGGCCGTGGGGCTCGGACGGGGCCTCCACATTGGAAGCGAGTACTGCCAAAGCGGAGCCAGCTGGTGCTCCAGGAACTCCCTCAGCAACGACGTGCCGGTCAGCTTCACCGCCGCCATGTCGGCCGGCCTCAGATCCGCGTCCATCTTCTCCAACACCATCTTCGCGCGGGGATCCGTGAGCTCTGCTTGACCCCAGTTGCTGGAGCTCGTGGGCTGCTCGGTGGGCAAGATCAGCTGAGGGTGGATGCGCTCAGCGTCCACCAAGACCCACTTGCTCCTGAAGCCCTCAATCCTCTTCCCAGAGTTCGAGATGGCAATGGCGCCACCGTACGCGATGAAGCTCGCGCACACGGAAGCAGGACCGCGAGAGGTCCAGAGGGAGAAGTAGTGGCGCAGCAAGGTCACTGAGGGCTTCACCCCAACGTGGGCCTCGCAATAATAAGCAAAGATCGCGAGGAGAAGGACAGAGTTGGGATGGAGATGCAGAGCCTGCAGCTTGTAATGGCGGAGGACAGAGAAGAAGAACTCGGAGAAGGGAGGCACCAGGCCAGCAACAATGGCACTTACGAAGAGTGGATAGAAGGTGCTCCTCTGACCCTCAAGGGTGGCGGAGCCAGCCTTGAACACCTTCGCCCCGTCGATGCCTCGCGCCGTCGCTATCCGGCGCAACCGGGCAAGGCCCGCCTCCGACACGTTCGGCGGGTCCAGGGCAGACGAGTACCAAGCTGTGGCTGGGGGCTGGCGAGGCGCCATGGCTTCCTGGGTCGCACAGTCAGAGCAGATCTGGAGATTTCGGAGGAAGGGAGGAGAAGCACAGGAAAGGGGATCCGAACAGCAACCGGGGGAAGCAAGAAGAAGGGCCTAGGCGGACGCCACTCCCTTATCAACTCGCGCGGCTGCTAAGGCGCCCACGTCCAATCAACCGCCACGGCCGTAGGCTGTTAGGGCCCGTGGTGCTTCGCTCTTGCCCTTCCGCCTCCCTACACGGCCAAGTCCAGGCGCGCCTTGGGCCCGGGGGCTACTGTCGGCATTCTGGGAACGGGGATCCCCAGACTTGCCTGCCTGCGGCCTGCGGCGTGGCTCAAAGGGGGGGCCCAGCACGGCCCATCTTCACCAACACAAACTCAAGACCCTCGCGAGGAGCCAAGCCTCGCGAGGCGGACGACACGGAGCTTCCTCAGGCACGACCTCGTCAGGCTGGCTCACGAGGAGGCGGAGAGATCAAGGCGGGGTACCTCGCGGGGTGCCCGTGACGCAAGCCATGACGACTCAGGGCGCCAGGCGGGTGCCAGCCCGCGCAGCGTCCTCCTTTCCTCTTTGGTGCAAAGGGGGAAAGCGCAGCCGCAGAGTACCGAGGCATCAGGCAAAGGTTGCCATTTCGGTGCAACGAGACCAAGACCAGGAGGACTACGAGACGGAGGTCACCGTGGAGCCCAAGACGGCGTCATCACCAGAGCTTTGCGCAGGCGAAGACTACTTTTGTCAGGATAGTTGATACTTGCTATCCCCCTTCAAATTAGCCCACCATTGTTGGCTCCCTTCCCACTCAATATTTGGGGAGAGGACCAGGGCCACTATAAATAGGACTGGCCACCCACGCAAAGGGTTCGGCTCAGTCTCCTCCAAGGGCTCGACAAGTAGAGAGGTGGTAAGCGGAAAGAGAGAGTGAGATAGAGAAAGGTGGCTGAACTCCTCCCAGCAGTTCATCGCCCTAGCCAAGAACAGACCCTCGCAAGGCTATTCTTCCTTGTACTGTTCATCATCATCCGCCCGAGAGGCAATCCACCACACCACACACTGGAGAAGGGTATTACACCACACCGGTGGCCCGAACCAGTATAAACCTTGCGTCCCTTGTGTTGTTCTTTTCATAGCTTTGATCCTAGCGTGGCGGAGGGGTGCAGGAAGGTAGGAGGCGAAATCTCCGCGTGCACCCCAGTGTTCGAACCTCAAGGGTCTGCCGGAACCCGAAATCCAACAGTATGCTCGAATAGCTCATGTATCAACTAGGGCTGTCCGTATCTTCCATGTTAGGCGGGTTATTCTCAAGAGGAGTGGACTCCGCTCCTCACTCATGAGAAAGTGGCTGGTCACCGGGAAGCCCAGTCCCATGCTTTATGCAAATCAAATCAAAATAATTGCAAAAAAAACTCCCCCTGGGACTCTTGTTAGTTGGAGGCACTCGTTGTTTCGAGCAAGCCATGGATTGATGCTTGTTGGTGGAGTGGGAGTATAAACTTTACCATTCTGTTTGGGAACCGCCTATAATGTGTGTAGCATGGAAGATATCGCCATCTCTTGGTTGTTATGTTGACAATGAAAGTATACCGCTCAAAATATTATTCATCATTATTTCAAAACCGAGCTCTGGCACCTCTACAAATCCCTGCTTCCCTCTGTGAAGGGCCTATCTATTTACTTTTATGCCGAGTCATCATCCTCTTATTAAAAAGCACCAGTTGGAGAGCACCGTTGTCATTTGCATTCATTACTGTTAGTTTACATTGAGTATGACTTGATTGGATCTCTTTTACCATGAATTACAATGTCTAGTCAGTCCTTGATCTTTAAAGGTGCTCTGCATTTATGTTTTGCGGTCTCAGAAAGGGCTAGCAAGATACCATCTTGTTATATCATATTATGATTGTTTTGAGAAAGTGTTGTCATCCGAGATTTATTATTATTGCTCGCTAGTTGATTATGCCATTGATATGAGTAAACTTGAGACCTAAGAGTTATTGTGAATGTGGTTAGTCATAATCTTTGCTGAAAACTTGAATGTTGGCTTTACATATTTACAACAACAAGAGCAAAGAGAGTTTGTAAAAGTTTTTCTTTATCACTTTCAGTTTATCAACTGAATTGCTTGAGGACAAGCAAAGGTTTAAGTTTGGGGGAGTTGATACGTCTCCGTCGTATCTACTTTTCCAAATACTTTTGCCCTTGTTTTGGACTCTAACTTGCATGATTTGAATGGAACTAACCCGGACTGACGCTGTTTTCAATAGAATTGCTATGGTGTTATTTAGTGCAGAAACAAAAGTTCTCAGAATGACCTGAAACTTCACGGAACACCTATTCGGAAAATATAAAAAATCCTTGCAAAAGATGAAGACCAGGGGGCCCACCACCTGTCCACAAGGGTGGGGGGCGTGCCTGCCCCCCTAGGGCGCGCCCCTACCTCGTGGGCCCCCTGGAGCTCCTCCGACCTCAACCCCAACTCTATATATTTGGTTTCGGGGACAAAAAAATCAGGGAGAAGAAATCATCGCGTTTTACGATACGGAGCCGCCGCCAAGCCCTAAAACCTCTCGGGAGGGCTGATCTGGAGTCCGTTCGGGGCTCCGGAGAGGGGAATCCATCGCCATCGTCATCATCAACCATCCTCCATCACCAATTTCATGATGCTCACCGCCGTGCGTGAGTAATTCCATCGTAGGCTTGCTGGACGGTGATGGGTTGGATGAGATCTATCATGTAATCGAGTTAGTTTTGTTAGGGTTTGATCCCTAGTATCCACTATGTTCTGAGATTGATGTTGCTATGACTTTGCTATGATTAATGCTTGTCACTAGGGCCCGAGTGCCATGATTTCAGATCTGAACCTATTATGTTTTCATCAATATATGAGAGTTCTTGATCCTATCTTGCAAGTCTATAGTCACCTATTATGTGTTATGATCTGTTAACCCCGAAGTGACAATAACCGGGATACTTACCGGTGATGACCATAGTTTGAGGAGTTCATGTATTCACTATGTGCTAATGCTTTGTTCCAGTACTCTATTAAAAGGAGGCCTTAATATCCCTTAGTTTCCATTAGGACCCCGCTGCCACGGGAGGGTAGGACAAAATATGTCATGCAAGTTCTTTTCGATAAGCACGTATGACTATATTCGGAATACATGCCTACATTACATCGATGAATTGGAGCTAGTTCTGTGTCACCCTAGGTTATGACTGTTACATGATGAACCACATCCGGCATAATTCTCCATTACTGATCCATTGCCTACGAGCTTTCCATATATTGTTCTTCGCTTATTCACTTTTCCGTTGCTATTGCTATCATCACTACAAATACCAAAAACATTAATTTTTCTACTGTTACTTTTTGCTACCATTACCACTACTATCATATTACTTTGCTACTAAACACTTTGCTGCAGATACTAAGTTTCCAGGTGTGGTTGAATTGACAACTCAGCTGCTAATACTTGAGAATATTCTTTGGCTCCCCTGGTGTCGAATTAATAAATTTGGGTTGAATACTCTACCCTCGAAAACTGTTGCGATCCCCTATACTTGTGGGTTATCAGGGGGGTTCCGGTAACCCTCTGGTACTCCGGTTTTCTCCGAAATCACCCGGAACACTTTCGGTGTCCGAATATAGCCATCCAATATATCAATATTTATGTCTTGACCATTTCGAGACTCCTCGTCATGTCCGTGATCACATCCGGGGCACCGAACTACCTTCGGTACATCGAAACACATAAACACATAATACCGATCATCACCAAACGTTAAGCGTGCGGACCCTATGGGTTCGAGAACTATGTAGACATGACCGAGACACGTCTCCAGACAATAACCAATTTAGGAACCTGGATGTTCATATTGGCTCCCACATATTCTACGAAGATCTTTATCGGTCAAATTGCATAATGATATATGTTGTTCCCTTTGTCATCGGTATGTTACTTGCCCAAGATTCAATTGTCGGTATCTCAATACCTAGTTCAATCTCGTTACCGACAAGTCTCTTTACTCGTTCCATAATGTTACATCCCGTAGCTAACTCATTAGCTACATTGCTTGCAAGGATTATAGTGATGTACATTACCGAGAGGGCCCAGAGATACCTCTCCGACAATCAGAGTGACAAATCCTAATCTCGATCTATGCCAACTCAACAACCACCATCGGAGACACCTGTAGTACACCTTTATAATCACCCAGTTACATTGTGACATTTGGTAGCACACAAAGTGTTCCTCTGGTATTAGGGAGTTGCATGATCTCATAGTCATAGGAACATGTATAAGTTATGGAGAAAGCAATAGCAACAAACTAAATGATCAATGTGCTAAGCTAACGGATGGGTCAAGTCAATCACATCATTCTCTAATGATGTGACGCCGTTTAATCAAATGACAACTCATGTGTATGGTTAGGAAACATAACCATCATTGATTCAACGAGATAGTTAAGTAGAGGCATACTAGTGACATTCTGTTTGTCTATGTATTCACACATGTACTAAATTTCCGGTTAATACAATTCTAGCATGAATAATAAACATTTATCATGACATAAGGAAATATAAGTAACAACTTTATTATTGCCTTTAGGGCATATTTCCTTCATCCTCGCCCGACGAAGACGAAGGGGAGGAGGAAGAGAGTAATTCTCCCCTTAAGGGGGGAAAGAAGAAAAGGGAGGCTTCTGCAGATCTGGAGGCAGAGGCGTCCAAGAAAAGGGAGAATCTCCCTCACGGATGACTCCGAATTGGACGCCGATGAGTGGCGCCCCAGGCTGAAGCCCCTGGCCGGATCGTAAGTACCCCAAAGGCACTTGTACTTATATATCTATATGGTTTCCCATCTTGTGATTTTAATATACTGAATTACGTGCTGCAGTCCGACTCATGCACCCCAGCAATCCTCATCTTTGGGGAATTCGCTGGATCCGAGCATGATGGATAGCGGGTCGCTTCCGCCGGCCTCCTCCCCCAAAGCTACAGACAATGTCGAAGTGTTGTCCTGAAGAACCCTTCCGGGTCAAGGAGAGGTGCGGGAAGCTGTCGAGGTGGCGCCAGAGGGCGATACCTTTGCCGTCGGAGACATGGGAGGACCGACCCCCATGGAGACTGGCGACGGGGGCCATGCTCAATTCGGCCCCCAACTGGACATTATTCCGGAGACCCATACGGTTCCGGAATCAGGTGAGCAGCCTCCTTCAAAAGAAGGGGGTTCGCCAATCCCACCGACGACCTCTGTCAATCCGGAGGCGCCGGATACTCTGGTGGAAGCGCTTCAGAGTGCCACCATTATGGAAGAACATCGTACCCTTATGGGTAAGGTGGTTGAAAGGGTTTGGTTCGCTAGAAGCGGATTGAACGAGGCCTACACTAGCCTTCTAAGAGGCTTTGAGGTGTGTAATGTAATATTTTAGCTATGTACAAGGAATGCATGTGTATAGATAGTAGCCCCTGAGGCTCTGTTTGGTGTTCACGAAGAAAGGCCGGACAGAGGATCGAATAGTTTTCGCAGGAGACTAACATATATGTCTATTTGATCAAACAGGCTTCGATGCTAGTGGCAACCTCCCATGCCTCCGAAGTCTCCGAACTAAAGTGAAGGTTGGAGCGGGCCGATGAAGAGCTCATCCGTGCCAACAAACAACTGGGGGACAAGGAAGGTATGCAATACCTATTCATATCTGAAATGATATGAGTTGTTGTGTTATCTTGTTGATCGTGTTGTTATGATGCTCATAGGCAACGTGTCTAAGGTCGAAACCCTCAAGAATGCGCTGGCCGAAGCCCAGAAGAAGGCGGAAGAGGAACGTGCCGCCCGCCAAAAACACAAATCAAGGGTGGAGGAAGTCCTTGGTGAATTGTCCTTCAAGAGGATCATCGATCGATGTTTTCATGACAGGCCTCGAAAAGAGGCCTTGGTACCGTCTAAAAGGTGATGTGGGTTGTAAGGAACCTGGAAAAATAAAAGGAAGAGAAAAGGGAATACGAGTGTCTGGATAGGGTCTAGCCGTATTATGGACTTTATCTTTATGATGCCTCCATCATTTCCCATGGTATCTTTCGTGCGTAATTATGTACGCGTGGTACATATGCCAGAATTTGGTAGGGACTGAGATGGAGGCCGAATTGCTAGTCGAGCTCCTGACGAGCTGGACTATCGCGCTGCGGGGTAGTCCGGACTCGTTTCATAATGTCCGGGGGCTTGACTGCCGATGTATTTGGTATGATAAGGCCGCTCTGTACTTCCGCTGCCAGGGCCGCAGTGTGCTCCTTAGTGCGGAGGGAGCGTTCCATGTTTCCATTGACTATTATAACCAATGTTGGAGATATCGCTTATCGGGAACTTATCGGTCGACCCATGATAAGGGGTAAATCGGTTAATTTATCGGCATATCGGCTGATTTCTCGCCATATCGGTTGATTTATCGGCCGGTTTATCTTATCGGTCAAACAATGGTAAGCAACAAATCAGCCGATTTATCAGAATATCGGAAGATATCTTGAACGGTGGTTATAACACCGCGGGGTCCGGGCATCTTGAGTTTGAGATAGGCACTCTGTGGGACCACGTTGAAACGAGCAAACGCGGTTCATCCGAGCAGCACATGGTAGCCATTGCAGAAAGGGACGATGTCGAAGATCAAGTCTTCGCTTCGGAAGTTTTCCGGCGAGCTGAAGACAACCTCCAGTGTGATTGAGCCCATGCAGCGGGCCTCTACACCAGGTATTACTCCTTTAAAGGTAGTTTTGGTGGGCTTGATTCTTGATGGTTCAATACTCATCTTACAGACTGTGTCCTGATAGAGCAGGTTAAGGTTGCTGCCGCTCTCCATGAGGACTCATGTAAGGTGGAATCCGTCAATGATTGGATCGAGGACCAGTGCGGCCGAACCCCCATGACGGATACTAGTCGGATGGTCCTTGTGATCAAAGGTGATCGGGCAGGCCGACCATGGGTTGAATTTTGGGGCGACTGGCTCTATCGCGTAGACGTCCCTTAGTGCGCGCTTGTGCTCCCTCTTGGCGATATGAGTAACGTATATCATATCCACCATTTTGACTTCGAGGGGGGGGATTTCTTTTGCCCCCTGCGTTCGGTGGACGAGGCTCTTCGTCGTCGTCCTCGCTGGGCGACCCTTTCTCCTTATGTTCGGTATTTAACTTACCGGCCTGTTTGAAGACCCAACAACTTCTGTTGGTATGATTGGCAGGCTTGGCGGGGGGGCCGTGAATTTGGCAGGGTCGATCGAGTATTTGGTCCAAGCTGGATGAGCCCTCTATGTTTGTTTTGAATGGCTTCTTCCGCTGACCGGACATGGAGCCGCTGAATCCGGCGTTGACCGCCGTGTCTTTGGTATTGTCATTGTTGCTTCGGCGCTTATTTTTGTTGTGCTGAGGCCTGCCGTTGCTATTCCTGGCTTCGGAACCACCAGGTTCGCTTGTACTATTGCCGCTACGGGCAAGCCAGCTATCTTCGCCCGCGCAAAAGCGGGTCATGAGTGCCATTAGGGGTGCCATGGACTTCGGCTTCTCTTGGTCGAGGTTTCGGGCGAGCCATTCATTGTGAATGCTATGTTTAAAGGCTGCCAGGGCTTTGGCGTCTGGACAATCGACAATCTGGTTCTTTTTAATGAGGAACCAAGTCCAGAATTTTGTGGCTGACTCTTCAGGCTGCTGGACAAATGAGTGAGGTCATCAGCATCTGGAGGCCGGATATAGGTGCCTTGGAAGTTATCTCTAAAGGCATCCTCTAGGTCTTCCCAGCTTAAAATAGAGTTTTCTGGGAGACTGTTTAGCCAGTGATGAGCTGGCCCCTTAAGTTTTAGGGGAAGGTATCTGATGGCGTGTAGATCATCACCGCGAGCCATGTGAATGTGAGAAGAAAATCTTCAATCCATACCGCGGGATCTGTTGTGCCGTCGCATGATTCAATGTTCACGGGTTTAAACCCTTCTAGGAACTGGTGCTCCATTACCTCGTCGGTGAAGCATAGGATGTGTGTGGCGCCTCTGTATCAAGCCATGTTACGACGCGGTTCGGATGAAGTCTGTATGCGGTTTTTGGCCCGGGCGTGGTTATGTTTGTCGCGCTAGGCTTGATAGCCGTCTTCTGCACCGGTGCACGCCCCTGCGATCCATAGATTGATCTGGTCTGACCCGCTCTATTTTCCAGGTCCTGTCGTAGGTCATATGTGTATCCCCGAGCTGTTGTTTCTCTACTTTTACGGCAAGGTGGTGCAGGCTGGTGTTTGGCTTGAGTTGTCGTTCTATCCCGGCCACGTGGTGGTCGGTCAGGTCCGTCAGCCGCATTACGCGCGGGTAGTATGGGTTCCAGGGCCTCGTCGTTAAATTGTGGCAGTAGCTTGTTGAAAGTGCGTTATATCGACTAGAGGGGGGTGAATAGGCGATTTTTATGAATTCTTCATTTAGGAATTTGCAGGTGAGGAAATTCCTTAGCGAAGAACTACTAGCAGCGGAATAAATACTCAAAAGTAAACATAACAGAACACAAGCATAGTCATCATGATGAAATGAAGACAGGCACAGAGTACAGAAAGCGCAAGCATAGGATAACATATGATGAAGACAAACAGACAGAAGAAATTGAACTAAGGAAATTGAGAAAATCTTCAGTCAAAGTCTTCAAACATAGATATGAACAAGCACACAACACAGTTATGAGGAAATGAAAGAGTTGAGGAACTAGAACCAGTATGCTTGGTGAAGACAATGATTTGGTAGACCAGTTCCAACTGCTGTCTCAGTTGTACGTCTGGTGAGGGCGGCTAGGTATTTAAACCTGAGGACACACAGTCCCGGACACCCAGTCCTGAACACGCAGCTCAGGACACTCAGTCCTCACCGTATTCCCCTTGAGCTAAGGTCACACAGACCTCGCCCAATCACTCGTGGCAAGTCTTCAGGTGACTTCCGAACCTTCACAAACTTGGTCACTCGGCGATCCACAATTCCTCTTGGATGCTCTAGACCATGACGGCTAACCATCTGGAAGAAGCACAGTCTTCAAAGGTAACAAGCGTCGGATCCATGCAGGATCAATCTCTTCAGTGATGCTCAATCACTTGGGGTTTATAGGTGTTTGGGTTTGGTTTTTCCTCACTTGATGATTTTTGCTCAAAGTCCTCGGAGGATGGGTTGCTCTCAAATGACAAGTGTCAGTTTCTCTTGGAGCAGCCAACCAGCTAGTGGTTGTAGGGGGCGGCTATTTATAGCCTAGGGAGCAGCTCGACATGATAAGACATAAATGCCCTTCAATGATAAGACCGTTAGGTGGATAGATATTTTGGGACAGCTGGCGCATAGCACAACAATGGTCGGAATTTTGAGTGGCGAAATCCTCAGGGCTATCATGTTCCTCACTGTGTAGGCAGTCTGCATTGGCGAATTCGTAACTCCTCAGTCAGAACAAATTCCTCAGAGACTAGAAGAACTTCGTCTCTGTCACTGAAGAATATGACTGAACTGTATGAGAGTTCCAATGGCTTCACTCGAAGGGATTGGTAGGTGTAGGATTTGAGTTGAGCATCACATGGAAATTTTTCCTTAGTATTTCCTCGACCCCCTTTAACAGTACATTATTTCCTATGACTCAAGAAAGAGAAAATGAAACTACGAAAACAAAAGTCTTCACGCTTCATGGTCCTCGAATGAATACCAAGTCTTCAAGGTCACACCAATTTCTTCACTTTCAAAGTCTTCAGAAAGTCTTCAGAAATCCAAAGTCTTCAGTCGAAGAACTTCATTTTAGGGGTCAACTTTCTCTGTAAATATAAAACTCCTCATAGACTTATAGACCTGTGTACACTCACAAACGCATTAATCCCTTAACCTATAAGTCTTCAATACACCAAAATCACTAAGGGGCACTAGATGCACTTACAATCTCCCCCTTTTTGGTGATTGATGACAATATAGGTTAAGTTTTCAACGGGGATGAACATATGAAGTGTAAATACTGATATTGAGGAATTTGATTGCAAGATATAGAAGAACTCCCCCTGAATATGTGCATGGTGAGGTATTTGCTTTTGGAAGCATTGCACACTTGAAGAGTAGAATCATGGAGATCTCCCCTATATCTTGTAATTCATACACGCATTTGACATATCACACTGAAGAATTTGAAATGCATGATGAAATATGGTGACTGATGTAATTCAGCATGCGTGCATTAGCATATATGAGGAATAAGCATGCAGAAAAACATATCAAAGTATCAGAGCACCATTGGGTTTAAGTTTACAACTCGATCCAATAAAGTCTTAGAAGAACGAGAGTTGTAACTTCACAAAAAACGCCCATATAGAAAGACCCGCTTGAAGACTAACTCAAAATTCTCCCCCTTTGTCATCAAATGACCAGAAGGATCGAATATGAGGACTAACGCCCCTGAAGAATATCAAGTTGATGAAGGAGCGCCAACGTTGTTGGGGTCGTTTGTCGTGGAAGGGCCTGCCACAGTGTTGTCCAAGTCTTCGTACTCGTCGGTATCGCGTGATGAAAAATATGAGCTGGACACCAAAGAAGGAACCTTGACCTTCTTGAATTTCTTCGGTGGAGGTGCAGACCAGTCAAAATATTCCTTGAGACCCATTTTCTTGAGATCTTCTTCACCATACAGATGTGATAGAATGGCCCAGGTGCGACCGAAAACTTCATGGAGGTAGTAATGGTTTTTCTTCACTGCATTGTGCGTAGAAGTCATGTTGTGAAGAAATGAACCAAACTGATGCTTAACCCATTTATGATTTCGATCCACCTTCTGGTGAAGACTAAGCAGAAGCTCACGATCAGTCATCACACGAGGAGCAGTGGCTTGAGGAATAGACTTGGGTGCATTGGCAGAGTCATGTGTGGCAGAGTCATCATTAGTGGAATAAGATGCAGCTTTGCGAAACTGTCCATCCAATGGACGAATGCCTTCATGTATAACAGCTGGTGCCTTGCCCTTTCCATCAACTGAGGAATAGGTCCACTTGAGGACTTCAATCGGGGCAAGTAGCTGAGGTGATTCTAAAAATCAGCTTTGTAGTTGAGTGAAGACCTTGTCTTGAGGAATCTCATAATCCAAGGTGCATAAGGCTTCAGCTCAAACGGAGAAAGTGCAACATTTGCCAGAGTCCTCATGAAGAAATCATGATAATTGACAGGAATGCCATGAACGATATTGAATACCAGATTCTTCATGATGCCAACAATTTCCTCATCAGATGAGTCGTGGCCTTTGATGGGACTCATTGTCCTCGTTAGAATGCGATAGATAGTTCTGGGCACATATAGTAATTCCTTCACAAGGAATTTGGTTTGTGGTGCCTGACCTGGCTTCAAAGGTTTCATCAGAACTTGCATGTAGTGATTTGTAAGCTCAGGTTCACTGTGAATGCAACGAGCTTGTTCAAGGGGAGGACTGAGTGGTAAGGCACGAAGCAATTCAGTAGCTGGTGTAGTGTAGTGAGTGTTCTCAGACATCCAGTCCAGCACCCATGAATTCACATCTTCAGAATCTCCTGTGATGTGCGGCGTCGCATAAAATTGAAGAATCAGTTCTTCATTCCAATCACAGATGTCAGAGCAGAAATTTAACAGTCCAGCGTTGTGAAGAACACTGAGGACTGGCATGAAGCACGGTAGAGATTCCATATCCACGTGAGGAATGTGCTCATGGTAGAAGATTTTGTTTTTGTTGAACAACACTGAGGAATAGAAATTGGCTTGGCTGGCTGTCCAGAAATGCCTCTTCCTAATGCGAGCAGAGTCATAAGAGTTGTAGTCTGTGAAGAATACGTGCTCGCCGAATAAATCATCAGCCTTGAATTTTTGCTTCCTGGAGAATGGATCCTTTGGCTTGGGTAGAGGAGTGTCAGTGAGTTGCATCACGACCTCAGGAATCTCAATCACAGGTTCTTCAGGCTGAGGAATTTCTGGTTCCTCTTTAGTGGCAGTCTGCGTCTTCAGATGTTCAGCAGCAGCAGTTTCTTCAGCACTAGTGGCTGGAATTTCTTCACGTACAGATGAAGTGGGGTGAGTTTCTTCAGAGCCCATTTGAATAGTTTGTGCAGGGGACCGGGGTATTTGCTGCAATGGTGTGAACATTGGAGAGTTTGGATGCTGACTTTCCCAGAATTCATCACTCATCACTGGTGTGGAGCAGCCAATGTCCACATCTTCATCTTCCATTTCTTCAACGCCAGCCTCTTCAGCAGTGAACTGAGGCAGAGGCGAGGAAATGACAGGTGTTGAAGGGATCTCATCCACTTCAATATCTTCATCCAACTGCTCTGACGAAACAACAGAAGGAGTTTCTTCATCAGATCTGCTGGGGATCACATATTCTTTATTGAAAGGAACAAGGTACTTTGATGGCATGGTAGAGAGAGGAACAACATCAATGGGATTTTCAAACGAGCTGGTCAAAGGCTTCATCTTCTTCGGAGCTGAAGAATCTGAAGTAGCTGATGCTTTCCTTTTCTTCCCTGTTGCATGCTCTGCAGCCTTGGTTTTCTTCACATCTAATGTAGATGGAAGGATCGGAGTTGGTGTTGGCGCAGGAGGAGCAGAGGAATCTGGTTGATTTTCTTCAGGCACAACTGATGCAGTTGCCCTGACTTCTTCATTTTCTCCAGGCGCACCACTAGTGGATGCCCTGGCAATTTCTTCAGCGGCTGGTATGCAGTCATCAAACCTGGAACTCATCAGCAGCCTGATTTTCGTCAGCGGTGCTGTCATGTTCTTCAGTCGGCTGAGCAGATGCTTCAGCCTGAGGAACTTCCTATTGCGTTGGGGCTGCAACATTTGAGGTGAAGTTATCCGCAAGTTTCACAAAGCGCACCTTGGCTCCAAGCCAGTCAGCGCGGTATGCGTCAAATTCATCACTGAGTTTCTTGATCTCAGTTTGAACAGCGACAAGTTCTTCAATTGTCATAGAGACAACGTTTTTCTTCAGATAGTGCTCCTTCTTGTACTGTGCTTTCTTGATCTGCCCGGCCTTCTCATATTTCCATTTTTCTTCTTGTATGAAGTGGGTCAGCACGTGACTTTGGCCAGGAGTCAGCTTGAAGTCAGGCATGGGAGTGTTGGGGTCCTTGTGCCAAACATCAATGTATTCGAGGATCAACTTTGGATTCAAAAGTAGTGGCACATCTGTTCCCTTGGCTCTAGCGGCCCTGACTTGCCTATGTCTGATGATTTCAGGAAGTTCATCATCATCAGCTTCATCTTCTTCATACGGCACTTGGAAGGCGGCCTGCTTCTTCCGAGGACTAGGGCGAGGACCTCGTCCAGCAGTGGCCTTTGTCTTCAGTAGAGAGGGTCCTGTTGAAGAATTTGGTGCAGCTGAGGAACTAGCCGAAGCTCCTGAGGCAATTGAGACGCCCGTGGTCCTTTGACACATGGCGAGATGCACAGGTGCAGAGGACTTTGTCGGAGCAGCTGAGGACTTGTGAGGAGCTGAGGATTTGGGAGGAATAGGAGCAACATGAGAAGTTGGCCTTGAGGGCTTTGAAGATTCTGGCCGTGAGGGCATTGCTGAGGAACTTGGCCTTGAAACCACTGAAGGTGAAGCACTTGGCTTGTGCGCAGGCTTCTTTGACATGGCCTTCTTAGGCTTGACAGAGGCCTCAGCGGCAGCAGCAGCAAAGTCTTTGTTGAATTTCCTCACAACTTCTTTGCCTTGTTTAGCCAACTTGGCTTGGCGCTTGGCCCATTCATCAGGATAATCCTCACCACGCTTGAGGCTGGTGGGATCAGCTATTTGGCCAGGTGGTAATGGAGGTCTTGGGCATGGAGGATTGAGTGCGAATTTCTTCATGTATTTGGGAGTGACATATCTGTACTCGCTCCACTCTCTAGCCCATCTCCTCTCTATCTTCTGAATGCGCACCTTGCACTGATTTTTGTCTTCCTCAGGAGGTGTGCAGTACCCTGCATATATATCATCAGGGATCTCAAACGCTGTGTTGACCTCAACCCTCTTTCCTCCTTTCTGTGGCTTCTTACCGTCAGCCATTTTATTCAGTTGAGGAATTTGAACAATTGAATTCTCTGAAGAAGTATGCAACTTTTCTTCAAGGAACGCTGCAAATGAGTTAAGTTGATGAGAACCTAGTGATTCAGCAGCTGACATGAGTACCTATGAACAGAGTATAGTTGCGAGGAATTTGGAGAGGTCATATGTGTTCTCAGAAGGTTTTATAAAGAACAAGTTTGAGGAATTTGACCAGATAAGTCTTGAAGAATTTCACTAAGCGTTCTTAGTCCTAGGTTCCAGAGTTGTATAGATCAGAAATCCGCACAATTGAGGAATCTGGAAGAGAAATTCGCAGCATAGAGAAATGAATCAAGAACAAATGATATGAGAGGTGTTTTAGTGTCTGAGGATATGAAGAAAAACACCTTTGAAGATTTTGTAGATAATCATTCGATTCAACGAGGGCAGTAAAAGTAACTTTTAATTACCCTGAACGAAGAACACAACGAAGTGGAGTGAGGAGATGTGAAGTTCGTCAGTGCGGATCTTCCATGCCCTAACTTGGCGGAGGAAGACAGCTACGGCGGCGGCGGAGTGAAGATTTCCGTGGCCGGCGCAAGTACGGCGGCGACGAGGTCGAGGCAGTGAAGCTCTTCCTCACCGGCGATGATGAAGTAGCGGCAGCACTAGGGTTTGAGAAGCTCGAGCTGGAGATAGGTCGAGCGGAGTAAAAGAAGTGAGGAAGGGGAGATGGGTATTTATAGACATGGTGAAAACCGTTCGCCCGAAGAATTTGGACGAACGTGCCCCTGACCCTTCTCCTTTGCATGACATGTGTCACCCACATACTGAGAAGTGGAGATCGTGTTAGATCGTGGGTGAGTGGATAAGTATGTCATGGGATGTGGAACGGTTTGAGCGGCAACGCCAAAAATTGGATAAGATAAGTTAAAAGTTCTGTTCGCAATTTCTTCAGCTAACAAGGACACAGTGAAGATTTTGAACGAGTTTCAAATAGAACTCACATGAAGAATTTGTGAACATATTGGGTTGAGTATAGCATAGAGGGGGAAGGGTCCGATCACATTCACTTAGCAGAAAAACCAACTTGAAGAAGTAGCCATAAGTGAATGCTGTAGAGGACATAAACTCATATATATATATATATATATATATATATATATATATATAGCCAATGAAGAAAAACAACGGAAACAGTGAAATCAATGCAAAGTTGAAGAATTTGAATAACTAAGGAATTTCAACTTTTGGTGGTGGCGTGACCCACCGTATAAGAATGATGATTTTAGACACCGCGTACAATTATCGTAGGGTTCTGAGATTCAAATTCTTCATTAATTTCTTCACACTTAGAGTGTTATTCTTCATTGATTGAAGAAAAACGTTTCTTCATTGTTGCACATCTAAGTCATCAGTTTTGCATAAGTGTTAGGATGCGTGTCCTTTTCAAAGAACATTCGAAGATTCTAGGATATTTAGCTCACACCGCAACTTGCTAAATCTCTTCTCATCCAAGGGCTTTGTTAAGATATCGGCTAGCTGTTCTTCAGTCTTCACATGCTCAATAGAAATGTCGCCCTTCAACACATGATCACAAAGAAAATGATGACGAATCTGAATGTGCTTAGTCTTCAAGTGCTGAACTGGGTTGTGAGCAATCTTGATGTCACTCTCATTGTCATAGAAGAGAGGCACATTCTTCATGTTGATGCCGTAGTCCTTGAGAGTTTGCTTCATCCATAGCAATTGAGCACAGCAAGAACCAACGGCAATATACTCAGCTTCAGCAGTAGATAGTGATACACAGTTCTGTTTCTTTGAGGACCAACAGACCAAAGATCGTCTGAGGAAATGACATGTACCAGATGTTGACTTGCGGTCCACATGATTACCAGCATAGTCAGAGTCAAAATATCCAATGAGATCAAAATCCGAGCCCTTGGGGTACCATAATCCAAGTGTTGGTGTGTGAGCTAGATATCGAAGAATATGCTTCACAACCTTATGGTGTGATTCCTTCGGTGTAGCTTGAAATCGGGCAAACATGCAAATACTAAGCATTATATCTGGCCTAGATGCACATAAGTACAATAAAGAACCAATCATGGAGCGGTATACCTTATGATCGAAGTCAATACCATTTTCATCAGTGCACAGATGGCCATTTGTGGGCATAGGAATTTTGACGCCTTTGCAATCTTGCATGCCGAATTTCCTCAGTACATCCTTGAGGTATTTCTCCTGAGATATGAATATGCCATTGCGTTGTTGACGAATTTGAAGACCTAAGAAGAATTTTAATTCTCCCATCATAGACATTTGATATTCTTCACTCATCATGTAGGTAAATTCATCACTATAACGTTGGTCAGTATAGCCAAAGATAATATCATCAACATATACTTGGCACACAAACAATTCACCATCATAAGATTTAGTGAAAAGAGTAGGGTCGAGTGAACCGGGTTTGAAGCCTTTCTTCATGAAGAATTCCTTCAAGGTATCATACCACGCCCGTGGGGCCTGCTTGAGGCCATAGAGGGCCTTGTTGAGTCTGAAGACTTTGTCAGGATTCTTTGGATCTTCAAAAGCTGGGGGTTGAGCAACATATACTTCTTCCTCAAGCTTACCATTGAGGAATGCACTTTTCACATCCATTTGATATAAAGTGATATCATGATGGTTAGCATAAGCAAGTAATATGCGAATAGCCTCAAGTCTAGCAATAGGTGCAAAAGTTTCACGAAAATCAATTCCTTCAACCTGTGTGTAGCCTTGAGCTACGAGCCGTGCCTTATTCCTCACCACAAGGCCATTTTCATCTTGCTTGTTGCGGTAGATCCACTTTGTGCCAATGATATTGTGCTTGCGAGGATCTGGACATTTGACCAGTTCCCAGACATTGTTGAGCTCGAACTGATGTAATTCTTCTTGCATGGCCTGAATCCACTCAGGCTCCAGAAATGCTTCATCTACCTTAGTGGGCTCTGTGATAGAGACAACGGCATAGTGCCCACAAAAGTTAGATAAATGTGAAGCTTTTGAGCGTGTGAGAGGACCTAGTGCTTTGATGTCATTGATGATCTTTTCAACTTGCACTTATTTTGCAATGCGAGGATGAACTGGTTGTCGTTGAGGAATTTGATCAGCATTCTCTTCAGCACCATTTTCTTCAGTATTTTCTTCAGGTGCATTAGCTCGATGTTCTTCATGTTCTGGAATGAATTCTTCAGCAGATTCTTCAGTAGGAATGACATCCTCAGTAGCCTTGAACTTGATAGTTTCCTCAGGTGTTGGTTCATCTATCACAGTAGGTAGGTTCTCTCTTTGCGAGCCATTAGTTTCATTGAACCACTGAAAGTGCAACTATCCCTAGGTGGTTTTGGTAATTCATAACAACATATAGCTCATTGAGCTAATGCTATTCGAAGATGATTATTTCAGGAAAGCTCAATGATTGGCATGGCATGGATGTGAAAGTGGAACCCTCAAAATGCTAAGGACAAAGGATTGGCTCAAGCTCAAAAGCTCAAGACTCTTCATTTTATATTTTAGTGATCCAAGATCACATTGAGTCTTTAGGAAAAGCCAATACTATCAAGGAGGGATGAGGTGTTGCTTAATGAGCCTCTTGCTTCATGTGCTTAGTGATATGCTCCAAAACCCTCAACTACTTTCCCATATCCACATATGACCTAAACCCTAAGCCAAACTCGGTCCTACCGATTCTTCCTATCCGGCGCCACCGAGTTTCACTTGTCATTAGCCACTGCCAAACCCTAGCAATTCAGTCCTACCGATAGGGATCTCGGTCTCACCGAGATGGGGTTGCAAACTCTCTGTTTCCCTTTCGTAGCTTTTCGTTCTCACCGAAAGAGCGAATCGGTCCCACCGAGATTGCAATGTAAACTCAGTGTTTCCCCTTTGTAACTTTTCGGTCTCACCGAGTTCCACTCGGTCTCACCGAAAGAGCAAATCGGTCCCACCGAGTTTGCCTGACCAACTCTCTGGTTAGCTAATTACCAAATTCGGTCTCACCGAGTTTTTGTAATCGGTCTCACCGAGATTACGTTATGCCCAAACCCTAACCATATCGGTCCTACCGAGTTGCATGTCAGTCCCACCAAAAATCACTAACGGTCACTAGGTCTACATTTTCGGTCCGACCGAGCTTATTGATTCGGTCCCACCGAGATTGGAAAACTGTGTAACGGTTGGATTTTGTGTGGAGGCTATATATACCCCTCCACATCCTTCTCATTCGATGAGAGAGCCATCAGAACACACACACCATTCCAACTCATATGTTCTGAGAGAGAACCACCTACTCATGTGTTGAGACCAAGACATTCCATTCTTACCATATGAATCTTGATCTCTAGCCTTCCCAAGTTGCTTTCCACTCAAACGTTCTTTCCACCAAATCCAAATCCTATGAGAGAGAGTTGAGTGTTGGGGAGACTATCATTTGAAGCACAAGAGCAAGGAGTTCATTACCTACACACCATTTGTTACTTCTTGGAGAGTGGTGTCTCCTAGATTGGCTAGGTGTCACTTGGGAGCCTCCGACAAGATTGTGGAGTTGAACCAAGGAGTTTGTAAGGGCAAGGAGATCGCCTACTTCGTGAAGATCTACCGCTAGTGAGGCAAGTCCTTTGTGGGCGATGGCCATGGTGGGATAGACAAGGTTGCTTCTTCGTGGACCCTTTGTGGGTGGTTGCTTCTTCGTGGACCCTTCGTGGGTGGAGCCCTGTGTGGACTCGCGCAACCGTTACCCTTGGGTGGAGCCCTGTGTGGACTCGCGCAACCGTTACCCTTCGTGGGTTGAAGTCTCCATCAACGTGGATGTAGGATAGCACCACCTATCCGAACCACGGGAAAAACATCCGTGTCTCCAATAGCATTTGAATTCTCCAAACCCTTCCCTTTACATTCTTGCAAGTTGCATGCTTTACTTTCCGCTGCCTATATACTCTTTGCATGCTTGCTTGAATTATGTGATGATTGCTTGACTTGTCCCAAAATAGCTAAAATCTGCCAAGAACTAAAATTGGGAAAAGGTTAAGTTTTTATTTGGTCAAGTAGTCTAATCACCCCCCCTCTAGACACACTTTCGATCCTACAACTGCACATCTACAGTTTCAACAACCTTGTGAAGAACGTTGTTGAAGACTCTGTAGGTGTGCGAGTCCTTTCCGTAACCAAGCAGAAAACCTTCATGCGCTTTTGGTGCAAATTTTGAGTTGTGATGAGGATCTCTAATCCAACATTTAGCACCGAAGACTTAGAAATAACTCACATTGGGTTTCTTGTCAGTGAGGAGTTCATAGGCAGTCTTCTTGAAGAATTTGTGAAGATATACTCTGTTGATGATGAGGCACACAGTATCAATTGCCTCAATCCAGAAACGATGAGGCGTTTTGTATTCATCAAGCATAGTGCGAGCCATCTCAGCAAGAGTCCTGTTCCTGCGCTCCATGATGTTGTTCTGCTGAGGAGTATAAGGAGCAGATAACTCATGAGTAATACCAAGTTCATCAAGATAGTCATCTAGACCAGAATTCTTGAACTCGGTTCCATTGTCACTTCTGATGTGCTTGATCTTCACACCAAAGTTGGTTGAAGCCCTCAAGGAAAATCATTTGAAGACTTCCTGCACTTGATGTTTGTAAGTAACAATGTGTACCCATGTGTATCGAGAGTAATCATCAACAATAACAAAGCCATATTGAGATGCATCATTTGAAACTGTAGAATAATGGTTAGGACCGAAGAGATCCATGTGAAGCAATTCAAATGGACGAGTGGTGGTCATGATAGTCTTTGCTGGATGCTTAGCCTTTGTCATCTTCCCAGCTTCACAGACTCCGCATAGGTGATCCTTGAGGAATTTGACATTCTCGATGCCAATGACATGCTTCTTCTTCACAAGCGTGTGCAAATTCCTCATGCCTGCATGACCAAGTCATCGATGCTAGAGCCAGCCTTCTGAAGCTTTTGCAAGTAGGCACACGACTGGTTGTGGTCCTGTAGAGAAATCAACAATATACAGGTCTCCTCTCCTAAAGCCTTCGAAGACTTTGGAATTGTCATCTTCCATAACCACAACACAACGATACTTGCCAAAGACAACAACCATATCGAGATCGCAAAGCATTGAGACAGACATGAAGTTGTATCCTAAAGACCCGACAAGCATGACTTTGTCCATGTGTCGATCCTTTGTGATTGCAACCTTACCTAGACCCAATATCTGACTTTTGCCTTTGTCGGCAAAGATGATATGCTTCAGATGCGACGGAGATAATGGAGCACCCTTCAATATATTCTTGTCACGAGTCATGTGATTTGTACATCCACTATCGAGGACCCACTCAGTGGCTTTGGGTTGATCATCCTGCAGATGAATTAGTGCAACTTACGAACTCATATACTTCATCAGTGAAGAATATGACATCAATTCATAAGATCAATTTCATCAAGCAGAAGAACAGATAAAGCAGTATGAGGATGTGAGAAATGAAAGTTCATCTCTTCATGATTAGCCTGCGTCCTTTCAGGCATACTCAGGTCTCCAGCATATTCTTCAGACGATTACGTACATCTGGAGACCTGACCCTGCAGAAGAGATTAGTTCTTTTTCTTCACCACCCACATTTGAAGGGGTGGCAAAGATTTCATCACTCTGCGAGCTCCATACGAGAAAGGTGGCATAGAAGCCAGTCCATTTCATTTCACATAAGAGGAGTTAGGATAAGCATATGAATAAGCAGAGAAATTCTTCGAGGACTTATGAACATGATGATTAGAAGAATAATGCTCATATTCATAGCCCTTAGCTCTTCCCTGCAAAACAAAGTTGTTAGCACAATGATATTCATATGAGGACTTGGATCCATATGAAGATTTTGGTCCATATGAAGAATTTGCTCTGGGGTTCCTATTCTTCACAGGTGGTGTCCTGAGGACATTCACCTGAAGACTTTCAAGGCACCTTTTGGGAACCCAGATTTTTTCATAGGGGAACCATTCCTGCAGTTAGTGCCAACATATCTAGCAAATACGTCACCATTCTGATTTTGAACAGTTTATAGTTGGAGTCAAATGACTCATCATCAGAACGAGGAGATTCACATGCAAATCCAGATAAGTTAGATGGATCAACTAGAGGTCCCTTTGCAGCAACCCATGTAGTTTTGGGGTACTGCTCAGGCTTCCAATATGTACCATCAGCATTGAGTTTCCTCTCAAAGGCAATACCCTCTTTCCTAGGGTTCCTGTTGAGGATTTGCTTTTTAAGCACATCACAAAGAATCTGATGCCCTTTGAGGCTTTTGTACATGCCTGTCATGTACAATTCCTTTAGCCCTGCATCGTTAGTGATACTAGCAGTGTCCTTAGATGAGGAATTAGTGATAACAAAGGCAGGTGAAGAATTTGTAGCATTAGAAGCATTTGAACATTCAGGTGAAGAATTAGCAGATTCACGTTCAATGCATTTCAAACAAGGAGGAACAAATTCTTCCTGAGAAGCGCTGATTTGTTGAGCAAGTAATGAATCACGCTCCTTCTGAAGATCTTCATAACTCACTCTTAGCTTCTCAAGGTCTTGCTTTCTTTGAAGAAATTCATAAGAAATCTTCTCATGATCAGATAAGATAATGTTATGATGACCTTGAAGGTTATCAAACCTAGTCTGAAGTCTCTGAAGATTTTTAGTCAAGGCTTTAGTGCGATCCATTTCTTCACCCAACATATCATCACTTTTTTCTAGCATGTTTTGAACCTTTTCAAAAGCCCTTTGTTGTTTTACAACAATCTTAGCAAGTTTAGAATAGCTGGGCTTAAGGTTTTCATCAGATTCATTCTCACTTGATTCAGAGGAGGTATATTTGAGTACCTTGGCAACCTTTGCCATGAAGCAATAGGTGGGAGCGTAGTCATCATCACCTTCATCAGCCTTGTTGGTGAGGTCATTTTCTTTAGTGTTGAAGATAGACTTGCTGACGAATGCAGTAGCGAGGGCTAGGCTCGCCACTCCGGATTCGGACTCCTCAGATGCCTCCTCTTCCTCATTTTCTTCAGATTCAGCCTCAGAGTCCATTTCCTTGCCAATGAATGCCCTAGCCTTCTTGGAGCTGCTCTTCTTGTCAGATGAGGATTTTGAGGATTTTGATGATGAATATTTTGAGGATTTCTTCTTTTTCTTCGCATCATCATAACTGTAATCCTTGTATTTCTTCTTCTTTGATTCCTTTTCCCACTGAGGACAATCTTGAATGTAATGTCCAGGTTTCTTGCATTTGTGACAGAGCCTCCTCTTGTAGTCACTGGATGAGGAATCATTGCTCCTTGAGGGTCTTCCAAAGCGACCAGGTCTTGAGAACTTTTGGAACTTCTTCACAAGCAGTGCTAGCTCATGGCTTAGTTCTTCAGGATCACCAAGGCTGCTACCAGAGTCTTCATCTTCGGACTCAGATACTACCTTGGCCTTCAGTGCACGTGATCTACCATAGCTCAAACCATAGAGATCTCTTTTTTCAGCAAGTTGGAACTCATGAGTATTTAGCCTCTTGAGAATATCAGCGGGATCAAGTGACTTGTAATCAGCACGTTCTTGTATCATCAATGCCAGAGTGTCAAATGAGGAATCAAGCGATCTCAGCAATTTCTTCACCGCCTCATGGTCGGTGATGTCAATGGCACCAAGTGCTTGAAGCTCATTTGAGATGTCAGTGAGGCGATTGAAGGTTTGTTGAACATTTTCATTGTCGAGTCTTTTGAAGCGGTTGAAGAGATTGCGAAGAACATCAACTCGAGAGTCACGCTGTGTTGCAACTCCTTCATTCACTTTCGACAATCTATCCCACATAAGCTTAGCAGTTTCCAAAGCACTCACTCTTCCATACTGTCCTTTGCTCAGATGGCCACATATGATATTCTTCGCTTGAGAATCGAGTTGCTAGAATCTCTTCACATCAGCAGCATTCAGAGAAGGTGTGACTAAGGGAACACCATTTTCCACAACATACCAGAGATCGTTATCAATTGCCTCAAGATGCATTCGCATCTTATTCTTCCAGTAGGGGTAGTCCGTCCCATCGAAGGTAGGACACCCAACAAAGAACTTGATCATACCTGCAGTCGACATAACTAAAACTCCAGGCGGTTAAACCAAAATCACACAGAACAAGGGAGAACCTGGCTCTGATACCAATTTAAAGTGCGTTATATCGACTAGAGGGGGGCGAATAGGCGATTTTTATGAATTCTTCACTGAGGAATTTGCAGGTGAGGAAATTCCTTAGCGAAGAACTACTAGCAGCGGAATAAGTACTCAAAAGTAAACATAACAGAACACAAGCATAGTCATCATGATGAAGTGAAGACAGGCACAGAGTACAGAAAGCGTAAGCACATGATAACACATGAGGAAGACAAACAGACTGAAGAAATTGAACTGAGGAAATTGAGAAAATCTTCAGTCAAAGTCTTCAAACACAGATATGAACAAGCACACAACACAGTTATGAGGAAATGAAAGAGTTGAGGAACTAGAACCAGTATGCTTGGTGAAGACAATGATTTGGTAGACCAGTTCCAACTGCTGTCTCAGTTGTATGTCTGGTTAGGGCAGCTAGGTATTTAAACCTGAGGACACACAGTCCCGGACACCCAATCCTGAACACGCAGCTCAGGACACTCAGTCCTCACCGTATTCCCCTTGAGCTAAGGTCACATAGACCTCGCCCAATCACTCGTGGTAAGTCTTCAGGTGACTTCCGAACCTTCACAAACTTGGTCACTCAGTGATCCACAATTCCTCTTGGATGCTCTAGACCATGACGCCTAACCGTCTGGAAGAAGCACACTCTTCAAAGGTAACAAGCGTCGAATCCATGCAGGATCAATCTCTTCAGTGATGCTCAATCACTTGGGGTTTGTAGGTGTTTGGGTTTGGTTTTTCCTCACTTGATGATTTTCGCTCAAAGTCCTCGGAGGATGGGTTGCTCTCAAATGACAAGTGTCAGTTTCTCTCAGAGCAGCCAACCAGCTAGTGGTTGTAGGGGGCGGCTATTTATCGCCTAGGGAGCAGCCCGACATGATAAGACATAAATGCCCTTCAATGATAAGACCGTTAGGTGGATAGATATTTTGGGACAGCTGGCGCATAGCACAGCAACGGTCGGAATTTTGAGTGGCGAAATCCTCAGGGCTATCATGTTCCTCACTGTGTAGGCAGTCTGCACTGGCGAATTCCTAACTCCTCAGTCAGAACAAATTCCTCAGAGACCAGAAGAATTTCGTCTCTGTCACTGAAGAATATGACTGAACTGTATGAGATTTCCAATGGCTTCACTCGAAGGGATTGGTAGGTGTAGGATTTGAGTTGAGCATCACATGGAAATTTTTCCTTAGTATTTCCTCGACCGGCTTTAACAGTACGGTGTTTCCTATGTCTCAAGAAAGAGAAAATGAAACTACGAAAACAAAAGTCTTCACGCTTCATGTTCCTCGAATGAATACCAAGTCTTCAAGGTCACACCAATTTCTTCACTTTCAAAGTCTTTAGAAAGTCTTCAGAAATCCAAAGTCTTCAGTTGAAGAAGTTCATTTTTAGGGGTCGACTTTCTCTGTAAATATAAAACTCCTCATAGACTTGTAGACCTATGTACACTCACAAACGCATTAGTCCCTTAACCTATAAGTCTTCAATACACCAAAATCACTAAGGGGAACTAGATGCACTTACACTTGTGCTTCGGGTAGCTCTTTGGGGGTTGTAACGCCCGGGTAATCAAGCTACAGTAATCCAACGATAATCATGCCACGTCACCCCGGTTACTATTGATAATCTACCGTTAGGCCAAAACCGAGTCAAATTCAAACATTAAAATAAAGTTAAATTATAAAAGTTTCAAAATATTAAACTAAAATGTTCGAAGTGTGCAGTTAAATGCCAGGGTAATTATAATGAAGCAAACACATTTTTATAAAATGCCTAAATAATTTAAAATGATTTAAAACAGAAGAGGAAATAAAGAAAAGGAAACTACAAAAACAGAAGACAAAACAAACAAAAAACAAAAGGGGGGAGAAGCCCCCCCCTCGCTGGGCCTCGGCCCAGATGGCCTCGGGGCCAATCAGGCCGGCCCAGCCGGCCCCTCCTCTCTCTCCTTATCCCCACCCCGTAACCCTAACCCCCCCCCACTCGCCCCACTCCCTCCCCCGATCCCCCTGGATCGGGATCGATCCCCTCTCTCCCCTCGTCTCCCCCAGCGCGCACCCGCACCGCCGCTCAGTGCCGTCGCCGGAGATCACCATGCCGGAGCCGCCCCGCCACCTCGCCGTCATCGGTGCCGCCACGCCGTCTCCATCGCCTGCACCTCGACGTCGCCCTGGACCGCCCCGACATCGTCGGTGCCGCCTTACTGGATGGCCCCGACCTCGTCGCCGCCGTCCGTCTACCTCAGGCCCTCCCCGAGCACGCGCTTACACAACTACAGGCTCGATGTGAGCCTCTTCCCCTCCCCTCTCCCTCGCGCGACCCCTCCTGCCCGCGCTGCGCGTGCTCGCGCTCGTCGCCGCGGCCCTCGCACCGGCCATCGCCCCGCGCGCTCCTGGCCACCGCGCTGCCCGCGCCCACCGGCGTCGTTCGGCTTCCGCGCCCGTTGTCCTCCTGAGGCCGCGCACCCGTGGTCACGCGGCTCTGCCGCAACCACCTCCTGCCGTCCCTCGCGCGCGTGCCATGCCGCGGCCTTGTCCCCGCACCGCGCCTGGGCCGCGTGCCCCGCTCACGCCCTGGTTGTGCTCCGGCACCACCGCGCGTTGCTCGTCTCCGCCTCTGGCTCCCGCCGCTCCGGCCACTCGCCGTGGCCTCGCCACTTCCACCGGAGGCGGACAGCCCCCGTCTCTGCGGGCGGGCGTCCTGGCGCCCCGCACCTGATCCACCGCCCGCGCCCGTTTGGCCCTATGGGCCACTGCCCAGTGGGCCCCCCACCCACGCCCCTGTTAAAAAAAAGAATAAAAAAACATAATAAAAATAATTAATTAATTATTTAATTAGTTAACTTAATTAGATCTGTTAAATTAACCTAATCACTTATTAAACTAACTAATCCTGTTTAGTTAACCTAAGTCAATGACAACCGGGACCCACGCGTCAGTTTGACCAAGTCAACTGACTTTTAACTGCTGACATCACCCTGATGTCATGCTGACATCATAATGGCATTTCCAAATTAATTTTATTCTATTAATTTCAAAAATGATTTAAATCTTTTAAAATTAATATAAAATAAACCGTAGCTCGGATGGAAAAACTTTGTACATGAAAGTTGCTCAGAACGACGAGACGAATCCAGATACGCAGTCCGTTCGCCCGCTACGCATCCCTAGCATAGCGAACACGCAACTTTCCCCCTCTGTTTCATCTGTGCGAAAACGCGAAACACCGGGGATACTCTCCCGGATGTTTCCCCCCTTCACCGGTATCACCTCATACCGCGATAGGGCACCCCTAGCACCGCTACTTGTCATGTCATGCATCGCTATGCATCTGTTTGCTTAAATATTTATTGTTTCCCCCCCCTCTTCTCTCGCTAGACACCGGGACCGACGCCGCTGCTACCCAGTACGACTACGGAGTTGACGATCCCTCTCTCTTGCCAGAGCAACCAGGCAAGCCCCCCCTTTGATCACCAGATATCGCCTACTCTTCTCTATACTGCTTGCATTAGAGTAGTGTAGCATGTTACTGCTTCCCGTTAATCCTATACTGATGCATAGCCTGTCCTTGCTACTACTGTTGTTACCTTACCTGCAATCCTAATGCTTAGTATAGGATGCTAGTTTTTCATCAGTGGCCCTACATCCTTGTCCGTCTGCCATGCTATACTATCAGGCCGTGATCACTCGGGAGTTGATCACGGGTATATACTATATACTTTATACATGATACATGTGGTGACTAAAGACGAGTCGGCTTGAGGAGCACCCGCGAGTGGATCTTTGAGGCGGAGCGACAGGGCAGGTTCCGACCACCTAGGAGAGAGGTGGGCCTGGCCCTGGTCGACGTTCGCGGATACTTAACACGCTTAACGAGATCTGGGTATTTGATCTGAGTTTGGCCATTTGGTCTATACGCACTAACCATCTACGCGGGAGTAGTTATGGGTATCCCGGCGTCGTGGTATCAGCCGAAGCCTTCGTGACGTCAGCGACTGAGTGGCGCGCGCCGGATTGGAACGTAAGCCTGCTCTTGTATTAAGGGGGCTAGTTCTGCTTCCGGCCGCGTACGCAACGTGCAGGTGTGCTAAGGGCGATGGGCCCAGACCCCTGTGCGCTTAGGTTTAGACCGGCGTGCTGACCTCTCTGTTGGTCTAGGTGGGGCTGCGACGTGTTGATCTTCCGAGGCCGGACATGACCCAGGAAAGTGTGTCCGGCCAAATGGGATCAAGCGTGTTGGGGTATGTGGTGCACCCCTGCAGGGAAGTTAATCTATTCGAATAGCCGTGATCTTCGGTAACAGGACGACTTGGAGTTGTACCTTGACCTTATGACAACTAGAACCGGATACTTAATAAAACACACCCTTCCAAGTGCCAGATACAACCGGTGGTCGCTCTCTCACAGGGCGACGAGGGGAGGATCATCGGTTAGGGTTATGCTATGCGATGTTACTTGGAGGTCTTCAGTCTACTCTCTTCTACATGCTGCAAGACGGAGGCTGCCAGAAGCGTAGTCTTCGAAAGGACTAGCTATCCCCCTCTTATTCCGGCTTTCTGCAGTTCAGTCCACATATGATAGCCTTATTCCATTTGATACCAATGCATACACATGTAGTGTAGCTCCTTGCTTGCGAGTACTTTGGATGAGTACTCACGGTTGCTTTCTCCCTCCTTTCCCCCTTTCTTCTTCCTGGTTGTCGCATCCAGATGTTGGAGCCCAGGAGCCAGACGCCACCGTCGACGACGACCCCTACTGCACCGGAGGTGCCTACTACTACGTGATGCCCGCTGACGACGACCAGGAGTAGTTAGGAGGATCCCAGGCAGGAG
The DNA here is from genome assembly GCF_056163025.1 of Triticum urartu. Taxonomy (NCBI): domain Eukaryota; kingdom Viridiplantae; phylum Streptophyta; class Magnoliopsida; order Poales; family Poaceae; genus Triticum; species Triticum urartu. The sequence continues at coordinate 506,861,792 of NC_141874.1, forward strand.
GCCTGCGCCTCTTTCGATCTGTATCCCAGTTTGTGCTAGCCTTCTTAAGGCAAACTTGTTTAACTTATGTCTGTACTCAGATATTGTTGCTTCCGCTGACTCGTCTATGATTGAGCTCTTGTATTCGAGCCTTCGAGGCCCCTGGCTTGTAATATGATGCTTGTATGACTTATTTTATTTGTAGAGTTGTGTTGTGATATCTTCCCGTGGGTCCCTGATCTTGATCGTACACGTTTGCGTGTATGATTAGTGTACGATTAAATCGGGGGTGTCACAAGTTGGTATCAGAGCCGACTGCCTGTAGGAATTCCCCTTCCACACTCCTTGGCCGAAGTCGAGTCTAGACATTGCAAAAACTTTTACTAACCTGGCTGTGTGCCTTATGGGCCCACGTCGCCATCGGGTGGTACTAGGATCTTTTACTCCTCGACCTTTACTTTGGGACTCTGAACTCTCTTCTACTCGGGTTAAACGAATTTACTAACTCTGACACTAGGATCCCGTTACGACATTCACCCCAAAGTTGGATAAGCCCTAGTTATTCTTTAGAGTAGTATTTGAACATTATCCTCATTGTCATTTGACTCCTGTGAAAACATCTTTGTTTTCAGATGGAACCCACGAGGCAGGTCGTGCGCCACACGACGGCCATTGGTGCCTCAGGATCACCTGCTGTGTTGGCTGAGATGATGACCTATCTGGGTTATCGCTGGCACCCTGAGTACACCGTCTATGAGGAGTATCAGGACTTCAACCAGGAGCAGTACCGTGCCATCGTCCACCTCTACTCTCGAGAGTATGACTCCACTACCGTGTTGCACACTGCTCATGGTGTTGGAGTGACTATCGATATGGCGGTCCACGATGCTGCTTATGCTGCCCTGACACGTCTCCGTGGCGAGTATCAGGAGTTGGACACCTCCCCCTTCAGGCACGTTGCTATCGCATCCGATGTTGGTGCGGAGGGTTACTACACTGCTGCCTACTCCACTGTCACCCGAGAGCCCTTCTACCATCAGAACCTGGTTCTGCATGCTGATGGGCTGGATCGAGCTAACCGAGCTCTTCGCCACGAGTTGTACACCACTCGTCAGCACCTCTACCATGCTCTGACGATGTTGCACCCCTTCGTCGGATCTGGGGAGCTGTCGCGTTCTGCGATCTACCCTGCCCGGACCGTGATGCCCCAGGGCGTCGGCTGGCCAGATGTGGGAGGCTACTCTCCTGCATTGGGTCCTCTCCTGCCACCTGCGCATCGGGCTCCGCACCAGAGTATCCGTGGGCCCCAGGCTACTCGCGTGGAGGTCTTCCCTTCGCGTCACTACCAGCTGTCGGGCTACACCTACCTCCGCAGTACCGCATGGGACTGACGTAGACTTGCTTGTTAGTGTTAGCTGCATTCGCCGCGAGCCTGTGTGCCGCCTATGATGTCTTAGTCTATGTACCAGACTCTGTGTAACGAACTCCATGCATGATCTCTTTTGTAAGATATGCCGACTACTATGTAGTATCTATCGTGCTGCTTTCGTTGTGCATGTTTCATCATGAATGATTCTCGTCTTTGCACATTTCTCAATACTGAACTACCCCTGTTATATATTAGCAGGATGGTTAGACCAGGTGGTCGTGGTCGTGGTCGTGGTGGCAACGCCCCACCACCACCTGAGTACATGGCTGGGATGATGCAACAGTTTGAGCTGAATCGTCAGTTCATGGAGAATATTATGGCTCAGTTTCCTCGCCCCAATATGAACCAGCAGCCAGCCCCAGTAACTCTGCAGGATTTCATGCGCCTGAACCCAACTGTGTACCGCAGCTCAACTCAGCCTCTGGATGCTGATGACTGGCTCCGAGACATCACCTATGAGATGGAGTCTGCTGATGTAGCCCCTGCCAGCTATGTCACCTTTGCTTCCTTCTTCCTGAAGGGACCCGCAGCTCAATGGTGGGATAGCCATAGGCGTACTCTGCCAGCTGGAACAATCATCACCTGGCCAGACTTCCAAGCTGCCTTCCGTGCTCGCTTCATTCCTCAGGGAGTTATGGACCGGAAGAAGCGTGAGTTCCGCAACCTCACCCAAGGCAATAAAACTGTGGAAGCTTACCAGCGGGAGTTTCTTGACTTGTCCCGCTATGCTGAAGAAGACATCGCAACTGATGCACGCAGACAGGAGAAGTTCCATGATGGCCTTCAAGCTGACATCAAGCTCGCACTTCTAGTGCACGACTTTGCTGATTTCGCCACTCTGGTGAACAAAGCCATCAACGTCGAAACTGGTCTGCAGGAATACCAGAGCATTCACAAGCGCAGCCGTGACACGAGCTCATCTTCGGGCCCGTCCTCGCAGAAGCGCAAGATATGGATCCCCAACAGCATGTACCAGCCGGATGCACCTGCCCCAAGGCAGTCCTATGCTGCACCTCGTCTGCCTGCTCCTCCAACTAGGCAGACAAGACTTCCAGCTCCACCACCACAAGCTCCTGTTCCCACTCCCAATAATGGCCTCTGCTACAAGTGTGGTCAGCCAGGTCACCGTGCTAGGGATTGCAATCAAAACCAGAATCAACTGGCCCTCCCAGCAACTGGCCGTGGAAGCAACCAGCCTCGCAACAACAGTGCCAAGTCCTATGGTCATGTTCATGCCAACCATGTTGATCTCAATGAAGTTCTAGACCAGCCTGCTACCGTGATGGGTACACTCCTCGTAAACTCAGTACCTGCATCTGTTTTATTCGATTCAGGGGCATCGCATTCATTCATGTCAGAAGATTTTGCATACAAGCATGACGTTAAATGTGAGGAGATGAACGCTTCGGTATTGGTAAAAACCCCCGTGGGACAATGTCAAACCTCACTGGTTGGCATCGATGTCCCCGTGGAAATCGAAGGGCTGGAATTCTATGCCTCTCCCATTATCCTGAAGTCGTCTAACATCGACCTCATTCTGGGAATGGATTGGTTGAAAGCGCATACTGCTTCTATAGTTTGCGCCACTAAGGTCGTCCATCTGCTACACCCTTCTGACGAAATAATAGCTTACCAAGCTCATCTAGTTCAGAACGCCGAGGCACGTCTTTATGCCTTGAATGCGTTGAACGCTGCACCACTCGAGGGCATTGAAAACATTCCCGTCGTTCGTGAATTCCAAGATGTCTTCCCAGAAGAACTTCCAGGGATTCCTCCTGTTAGAGCTGTCGAATTCATCATCGACTTGAAACCCGGCACTACCCCTATAGCTAAATGACCCTACAAGATGCCGCCGCATGAACTCATTGAGCTTAAGGAGGAAATCGACAAATCTCTTGTCAAAGGTTTCATTCGCCCAAGTTGCTCTCCTTGGGGAGCACCTTCTCTCTTTGTTAAGAAGAAGGATGGGACAAACCGATTAGTCCAAGACTACCGTCCTATAAACCAAGCTACCATTCAGAATAAATATCCTCTTCCTCGGATCAATGATCTTTATGATCAACTGGCTGGCTCATCAGTGTTCTCCAAACTCGACTTGAGGTTGGGTTACCACCAGATCCGTGTTCGTGAAGAGGACGTCCCAAAAACTGCCTTCGTGACTCGGTATGGATCATACGAGTACACCGTCATGTCATTCGGTTTAACGAATGCTCCAGCCACCTTCTCTCGTCTGATGAATTATATATTCATGGATTACCTCGACAAGTTCGTCGTGGTTTATTTGGACGATATCCTTGTATTTTCCAAGAACAAGGAGGAACATGCTGAACATCTTCGTCTTGTGCTGGGAAAACTTCGAGAGCATCAACTGTATGCTAAGTATTCCAAGTGTGAATTCTGGCTCCCCGAAGTAACCTATCTTGGGCATGTCATCTCCAAGAATGGTATTGCCGTCAACCCTGAACGAGTTCAGGCTATTCTCGATTGGACTCCTCCGAAGAATGTGAAGCAAGTCCGAAGTTTTCTCGGTCTCGCCAGCTATTGCCGTCGATTCGTCGAGAACTTCTCCAAGATTGCCAGGCCTCTGACTAATTTGTTGCATAAGGGTGTCAAGTTCGACTGGACAGACAAGTGTCAGGAAAGTTTCCAGGCACTCAAAGACAAGTTGACTTCTGCCCCCGTAGTTGCTCCACCTGATACTAAGAAGGACTTCGTCATTTACTGCGACGCTTCCCGTCAAGGATTAGGCTGTGTCCTAATGCAAGAGCACAGAGTGATTGCTTATGCCTCTCGTCAACTGCGCCCTCACGAAGAAAACTACCCGGTTCATGACCTCGAGCTTGCTGCTGTCATTCATGCACTGAAGCAGTGGCGACATTACCTTCTCGGTAATCGTTGCGAGATCTTCACCGACCATCAAAGTCTGAAGTATCTGTTTACTCAGCCAGACCTGAACCTCCGTCAGCAAAGATGGATGGAGACTGTTGCAGACTTTGACGTGGATATATCATATACCCCCGGCAAGGCTAATGTAATGGCTGATGCCCTGAGCCGCAAGTCTTACTGCAACCACCTCTAGGTCCACAAAGTTCAGCCCTCGCTTACCGAAGAATTTAGAAGGCTGAACCTCCATATTGTTCCTCCGGGATCACTCGCTCCCCCTCCCGAAGGTTTTCCCAAACGGAACCTCCATGTTGTTTCCAAGGGTTCTCTCAATACCCTGGTTGCGAAACCAGATCTTGTGGACACCATCAAATGGATACAGAAATGTGACGATGAAGTCCTCAAGATTAAGCGCGACCTCAAAAGAGGAAAACCCTCATTCTTCACGATCGCCGACGATGGCGCCTTGTATTTCAAAGGCCGCCTAGTGGTACCATGTTCGAAGAAAAACCTGGATAAGACTAAAAGGGTTATGCAAGAAGCCCATGATACGCCTCTGTCCATCCATCCTGGTAGTACAAAGATGTACCAGGATATTCGTCAAAGATTCTGGTGGTCTAATATGAAGCAGGATATTGCTCGTTATGTTGCTGAGTGTGACGTTTGTCGCCGAATCAAAGCAGAGCATCAAAGGCCTGCTGGAACTCTGCAACCTATCTCTATTCCTGAATGGAAATGGGACCATGTTGAAATGGACTTCGTCACTGGATTTCCCAAATCGCAGAAAGGTAATGATGCTATTCTTGTCGTCATTGACTGGCTTTCCAAAGTTGCCCATTTCCTGGCGGTCAAAGAGACAATCACTGCTAGTCAGCTTGCTACTCTCTACATGGCTAGAATTGTTTCACTTCACGGTATCCCACTGGTTATCAGTTCAGACCGTGGCAGCTTATTCACTTCAAGGTTTTGGGCGAGTTTCCAAGAAGCTATGGGGACTCATCTGTCATTCAGTACTGCGTTCCATCCTCAGTCGCAAGGACAGGTTGAACGTGTCAACCAAGTTCTCGAAGACATGCTTCGAGCTTGTGTAATCTCATTCGGCAAGAAATGGGAGGAATCTCTTCCATATGCCGAGTTCTCCTATAATAATAGCTATCAAGCTAGTCTAAAGATGTCCCCCTTCGAAGTGCTATATGGACGAAAGTGTCGAACCCCTCTGAACTGGTCAGAAACTGGGGAGCGTCCACTCTTCGGTCCGGATATTATCCAACAGGCCGAAGAACAAGTTCGCATTATTCGCGAGAATCTCAAGACTGCTCAGTCACGTCAGAAAAGTCAGTATGACCGTCATCACCAAGACATGGTCTATCAACCTGGCGAAAAGGCTTATCTTCGAGTTACACCAATGAAGGGTGCTCACCGCTTCGGGATCAAGGGAAAGCTAGCTCCCCGCTATATTGGTCCGTTCACTATTCTCGAAAGGCGTGGTAAAGTGGCATATCAACTGGAGCTTCCGCCGAACCTTTCTCAGGTTCACGATGTGTTCCATGTGTCACAACTCCGACGCTGCTTCAAGGACCCAATTCGAGCAGTGGATCATGAAGTGCTTGAATTGCAACAAGACCTCTCCTATAAAGAGCATCCGGTCCGCATTCTCGACCAAGCTGAACGCCGCACATGTCAGAAGGCGATCAAATTCCTCAAAGTCCAGTGGTCGAATCACTCTGAAGACGAAGCCACTTGGGAACGCGAGGATCGCCTGCGTGATGAATACCCCGCGTTGTTTCCTTCTACCTCCTAAATCTCGGGACGAGATTTCTTGTAGTGGAGGAGTTTTGTAACGCCCGGGTAATCAAGCTACAGTAATCCAACGATAATCATGCCACGTCACCCCGGTTACTATTGATAATCTACCGTTAGGCCAAAACCGAGTCAAATTCAAACATTAAAATAAAGTTAAATTATAAAAGTTTCAAAATATTAAACTAAAATGTTCGGAGTGTGCAGTTAAATGCCAGGGTAATTATAATGAAGCAAACACATTTTTATAAAATGCCTAAATAATTTAAAATGATTTAAAACAGTAGAGGAAATAAAGAAAAGGAAACTACAAAAACAGAAGACAAAACAAAAAAAAAACAAAAGGGGGGAGAAGCCCCCCCCCTCGCTGGGCCTCGGCCCAGATGGCCTCGGGGCCAATCAGGCCGGCCCAGCCGGCCCCTCCTCTCTCTCCTTATCCCCACCCCGTAACCCTAACCCCCCCACTCGCCCCACTCCCTCCCCCGATCCCCCTGGATCGGGATCGATCCCCTCTCTCCCCTCGTCTCCCCCAGCGCGCACCCGCACCGCCGCTCAGTGCCGTCGCCGGAGATCACCACGGCGGAGCCGCCCCGCCACCTCGCCGTCATCGGTGCCGCCACGCCGTCTCCATCGCCTGCACCTCGACGTCGCCCTGGACCGGCCCGACATCGTCGGTGCCGCCTTACTGGACGGCCCCGACCTCGTCGCCGCCGTCCGTCTACCTCAGGCCCTCCCCGAGCACGCGCTTACACAACTACAGGCTCGATGTGAGCCTCTTCCCCTCCCCTCTCCCTCGCGCGACCCCTCCTGCCCGCGCTGCGCGTGCTCGCGCTCGTCGCCGCGGCCCTCGCACCGGCCATCGCCCCGCGCGCTCCTGGCCACCGCGCTGCCCGCGCCCACCGGCGTCGTTCGGCTTCCGCGCCCGTTCTCCTCCTGAGGCCGCGCACCCGTGGTCACGCGGCTCCGCCGCAACCACCTCCTGCCGTCCCTCGCGCGCGTGCCATGCCGCGGCCTTGTCCCCGCACCGCGCCTGGGCCGCGTGCCCCGCTCACGCCCTGGTTGTGCTCCGGCACCACCGCGCGTTGCTCGTCTCCGCCTCTGGCTCCCGCCGCTCCGGCCACTCACCGTGGCCTCGCCACTTCCACCGGAGGCGGACAGCCCCCGTCTCTGCGGGCGGGCGTCCTGGCGCCCCGCACCTGATCCACCGCCCGCGCCCGTTTGGCCCTATGGGCCACTGCCCAGTGGGCCCCCCACCCACGCCCCTGTTAAAAAAAAGAATAACAAAAACATAATAAAAATAATTAATTAATTAATTAATTAATTAACTTAATTAGATCTGTTAAATTAACCTAATCACTTATTAAACTAACTAATCCTGTTTAGTTAACCTAAGTCAATGACAACCGGGTCCCACACGTCAGTTTGACCAAGTCAACTGACTTTTAACTGCTGACATCACCCTGATGTCATGCTGACATCATAATGGCATTTCCAAATTAATTTTATTCTATTAATTTCAAAAATGATTTAAATCTTTTAAAATTAATATAAAATAAACCGTAGCTCGGATGGAAAAACTTTGTACATGAAAGTTGCTCAGAACGACGAGACGAATCCAGATACGCAGTCCGTTCGCCCGCTACGCATCCCTAGCATAGCGAACACGCAACTTTCCCCCTCTGTTTCATCTGTGCGAAAACGCGAAACACCGGGGATACTCTCCCGGATGTTTCCCCCCCTTCACCGGTATCACCTCATACCGCGATAGGGCACCCCTAGCACCGCTACTTGTCATGTCATGCATCGCTATGCATCTGTTTGCTTAAATATTTATTGTTTCCCCCCCCTCTTCTCTCGCTAGACACCGGGACCGACGCCGCTGCTACCCAGTACGACTACGGAGTTGACGATCCCTCTCTCTTGCCAGAGCAACCAGGCAAGCCCCCCCTTTGATCACCAGATATCGCCTACTCTTCTCTATACTGCTTGCATTAGAGTAGTGTAGCATGTTACTGCTTCCCGTTAATCCTATACTGATGCATAGCCTGTCCTTGCTACTACTGTTGTTACCTTACCTGCAATCCTAATGCTTAGTATAGGATGCTAGTTTTTCATCAGTGGCCCTACATCCTTGTCCGTCTGCCATGCTATACTATCGGGCCGTGATCACTCGGGAGTTGATCACGGGTATATACTATATACTTTATACATGATACATGTGGTGACTAAAGACGGGTCGGCTTGAGGAGCACCCGCGAGTGGATCTTTGAGGCGGAGCGACAGGGCAGGTTCCGACCACCTAGGAGAGAGGTGGGCCTGGCCCTGGTCGACGTTCGCGGATACTTAACACGCTTAACGAGATCTGGGTATTTGATCTGAGTTTGGCCATTTGGTCTATACGCACTAACCATCTACGCGGGAGTAGTTATGGGTATCCCGGCGTCGTGGTATCAGCCGAAGCCTTCGTGACGTCAGCGACTGAGTGGCGCGCGCCGGATTGGAACGTAAGCCTGCTCTTGTATTAAGGGGGCTAGTTCTGCTTCCGGCCGCGTACGCAACGTGCAGGTGTGCTAAGGGCGATCGGTCCAGACCCCTGTGCGCTTAGGTTTAGACCGGCGTGCTGACCTCTCTGTTGGTCTAGGTGGGGCTGCGACGTGTTGATCTTCCGAGGCCGGACATGACCCAGGAAAGTGTGTCCGGCCAAATGGGATCAAGCGTGTTGGGGTATGTGGTGCACCCCTGCAGGGAAGTTAATCTATTCGAATAGCCGTGATCTTCGGTAACAGGACGACTTGGAGTTGTACCTTGACCTTATGACAACTAGAACCGGATACTTAATAAAACACACCCTTCCAAGTGCCAGATACAACCGGTGGTCGCTCTCTCACAGGGCGACGAGGGGAGGATCATCGGTTAGGGTTATGCTATGCGATGTTACTTGGAGGTCTTCAGTCTACTCTCTTCTACATGCTGCAAGACGGAGGCTGCCAGAAGCGTAGTCTTCGAAAGGACTAGCTATCCCCCTCTTATTCCGGCTTTCTGCAGTTCAGTCCACATATGATAGCCTTATTCCATTTGATACCAATGCATACACATGTAGTGTAGCTCCTTGCTTGCGAGTACTTTGGATGAGTACTCACGGTTGCTTTCTCCCTCCTTTCCCCCTTTCCTTCTTCCTGGTTGTCGCATCCAGATGTTGGAGCCCAGGAGCCAGACGCCACCGTCGACGACGACCCCTACTGCACCGGAGGTGCCTACTACTACGTGATGCCCGCTGACGACGACCAGGAGTAGTTAGGAGGATCCCAGGCAGGAGGCCTGCGCCTCTTTCGATCTGTATCCCAGTTTGTGCTAGCCTTCTTAAGGCAAACTTGTTTAACTTATGTCTGTACTCAGATATTGTTGCTTCCGCTGACTCGTCTATGATCGAGCTCTTGTATTCGAGCCTTCGAGGCCCCTGGCTTGTAATATGATGCTTGTATGACTTATTTTATTTGTAGAGTTGTGTTGTGATATCTTCCCGTGGGTCCCTGATCTTGATCGTACACGTTTGCGTGTATGATTAGTGTACGATTAAATCGGGGGTGTCACAGGGGTGTGAGGCCGTATTCCTCGGCTGCCAGGACATTAGTCCATCTGTCGTTGAGCAAATCCTGATCAGCTTGAAGCTGTTGCTGCCTCTTTTTCAGGCTTCTTGTAGTGGCGATTAGTCGATGCTTAAAGTGCTCTTGTTTGAGGGGTTCCTCTAGCACGATGAAGTCTTCATTGCCGAGGCTCACATCCTCTTTGGAGATCGGTAGGTAATTACTGTCCTCCGAGTCCTCGTTCCCGACAAGATCTTCGGGGTTTACTTGCCCATCCTCCCAATCGTCCTATTCGGATGTTGGCTCTACAGGGGCTTCAGGGTCTCTGGCTTTCTCCCGAGTGTCATTCTCTTCTGTGCTGGTATTGCTGTGTTTTTGGCGACATGATTTTGAGCAGCGCTGTTGGCGTCGATGTTTTGGAGGTGCTTCGGCAGGCTTGTCCTCAACCGGATTCTCCTGGCCGTCGTTGCCATCCTCTTTGGGTGTATCCACCATGTACACATCGTACGTGGAGGTGGCCATCCATCGTCTGGTGAACAGAGGGTTTTGGCCTTGCTCGTCTCCGGCATCGTCGTCCATACCGTCGATGTCTTCGGACATGTAATCCAACATGTCGGTTAAATCTTCGAGAGTGGCTATGAAGTGGGTGGTGGGTGGGACGTAAAATTCCCCGCTCTCAGCCCCTAGTCTAGGCTGGGCATAATTCGAAAGTGATCCTTCTGCAATGGCGAGTGATCGCATTAAGTCCAGAGCCTCGTTTAAAGGCGAGGGTTGGACAGAGAAGCGAGAGTCCGTGGGGTCGTCCGGAGTTGGAGCCTCCTGGCGGCGCCCACTTGGCACGGACCTCGAGGGTTTGGACTTAGAGTCCGGCAGAGTGTCCGGTGCTTCTCCAGCAGCAAGCTCCATAAGTGCAGAGAGTCTGGCGGGCTCTAGACTCCCGTTTTTGGACCTGTCGGCCTGCTCTGTATCTAAGGTCAGAGCGGCGATTGGGGTCACGAACCCTTCGAAGATCAAATCTCCTCAGATATCAGCGACGTAGTTTAAGCTCCCAAAACTGATCTCATGACCAAGGGCGTAGCTGTCAATCTGCTCAAGGTGACCAATCGAGTTGGCTCGCAGCGTGAAGCCGCCGAACACAAAAATTTGGCCCGGGGGGGGGGGGGAATCTCCCCCAAAATGTCATCGTCGTGGATAATCGAACGAGCCATCGAATCCTTTGTCGACGACACAGAGGAACTCTTAATGAAAGCACCAATGTCGGTGTCAAAAACTGGCAGATCTCGGGTAGGGGGTCACAAACTGTGCGTCTAAGGATCGAAGGTAATAGGAGGCAGGGGACACGATGTTTACGCAGGTTCGGGCCCTCTTGATGGAGGTAAAACCCTACGTCCTGCTTGATTGACTTTGATGAGTATAGGGGTTACAAGAGTTGATCTACCATGAGATCGTAATGGCTAAACCCTAGATGTCTAGCCTATATGATTATGACTGCCCCTACGGACTAAACCCTCCGATTTATATAGACACCGGAGGGGGCTAGGGTTGTATAGAGTCGGTTTACAGAGAAAGGAATCTTCATATCCGAATGCCAAGCTGGCCATCCACGCAAAGGTGAGTCCCATCCGGACACGGGGGAAGGCCTTCTATCTTGTGTCTTCTTGGCCCATTAGTCCGGCCCATATCACATAGCCTGGACGCCTGGGGACCCCCTAATCCAGGACTCCCTCAGTGCTTAGGCGAAGCCCTGCGCGGATCACTTCACCATCACCGTCCCCACGCCGTCCTACTGACTGAACTCATTTGCTACCTCGACACCTTGCTGGATCAAGAAGGCGAGGGACGTCACCGAGCTGAACTTGTGCACAACTCAGAGGTGCCGTACGTTCGGTACTTGATCGGTCGGAGCTAGAAAAAGTTCGACTACATCAACCACGTTGTCAAACGCCTCCACTTTCCCTCTACGAGCATAGATAGACACACTCCCCCTCATTGCTATCCATCTCCATGGATAGATCATTGCGTGTGCGTATAATTTTGTTTTGTTTTCCATGCAACATTTCCCAACAGTGGCATCCGAGACAGGTCTATGCGTAGATGATATGCACGAGCAGAACACAAAGAGTTGTGGGTGGTGATAGTCATACTGCTTACCACCAACGTCTTATTTTGAGTCGGTGGTATTGTGGGATGAAGTAGCCTGGACCAACCTTACATGTCCACGCACATGAGACCGGTTCCACCGACACACATGCAACTAGTTTTGCATAAAGGTGGTTGGCGGGTGTCTGTTTCTCCTACTTTAGTTGAATCGAATTTGACTGCGGCTGGTCCTTAAAGAAGGTTAAAATAGCAAACTAGACGAAACACCGTTGTTGTTTTGATGCGTAGGTAAGAACGGTTTTGCTAGAAGCCCGTAGCAGCCACATAAAAACTTGCAACAACAAAGTAGAGGACGTCTAACTTGTTTTTGCAGGGCTGTTGTGATGTGATATGGTCAAGACATGATGTGATAAATGTTATTGTATGAGATGATCATGTTTTGTAAGATATCTGACAACCGGCAGGAGCCTTATGGTTGTCTCTTTATTATATGAAATGCAAACACCATGTAATTGCTTTACTTTATCACTATGTGTTAGCGATAGTTGTAGAAGCAATAGTTGGTGAGATGACCACGACACAACGATGGAGATCAAGGTGTCAATCCGATGACGATGGAGATCATGAAGATGCTTTGGAGATGGAGAACAAAAGCACAAGATGATCATGGCCATATCATGTCACATATTTTGATTGCATGCGATGTTTATCTTTTATGCATCTTATTTTGCTTAGTACGGTGGTAGCATTATAAGATGACCCCTTCACTAAATTTCAAGGTAAAAGTGTTCTCCCTGAGTATGCACCATTGCTACAGTTCGTCGTGTTGAGACACCACGTGATGATCGGGTGTGATAGACTCTATGTTCACATACAACGGGTGCAAGACAGTTTTGCACTTGCGGAATACTCGGGTTAAACTTGATGAGCCTAGCATGTACGGACATGGCCTCAAAACACTGGAGACCGAAAGGTCGAACGTGAATCATATAGTAGATATGATCAACATAGAGATGTTCACCATTCATGACTACCCCATCTCACATGATGATCCGACATGGTTTAGTTGATTTGGATCATGTATCACTAAGATGATTTGAGGGATGTCTATTTAAGTGGGAGTTCTTTAGTAATATGATTAGTTGAACTTAATTTATCATAAACTTAGTCCTGATAGTATTTGTAAATCTATGTTGTAGATCAATAGCTCGCGATATAGCTCCCTTATTTTTGATATGTTCCTAGAGAAAAATAAGTTGAAAGATGATAGTAGCAATGATGCAGACTGGGTCCGTGATGTGAGGATTATCCTCATTGCTGCACAGAAGAATTATGTCCTTGATGAACAGCTAGGTGACAGACCTATTGCAGGAGCAGAAGCAGAAGCAGACATTATGAACGTTTGCAAGCTCAATATGATGACTACTTAATAGTTTAGTGCGCCATGCTTTACGGCTTAGAACCAGGACTTCAAAACCGTTTTCAATGTCACAGAGCATATGAGATGTTCCAAGAGCTCAAATTGGTATTTCAGACTCATGCCCGTGTCGAGAGGTATGAGACCTCTGACAAGTCTTTGCCTACAAGATGGAGGAGAATAGCTCAACCAGTGAGCATGTGCTCAGAATGTCTGGGTACTACAATCACTTGAATCAAGTGGGAGTTAATCTTCCAGATAAGATAGTGATTGGCAAAGTTCTCTAGTCACTATCACCAAGCTACTAGAACTTCGTGATGAACTATAATATGCAAGGGATGATGAAAACATGATTCCCGAGCTCTTCGCGATGCTGAAATCGGTGAAGGTAGAAATCAAGAAAGAGCACCAAGTGTTGATGGTTAACAAGACCACTAGTTTCAAGAAAAAGGGCAAGGGAAAGAGAGGGAACTTCAGGAAGAATGGCAAGAAAGTTGCCACTCCCGTGAAGAAGCCCAAAGCTGGACCCAAGCCTGAGACTGAGTGCTTCTACTACAAAGGGACTGGTCACTGGAAGCAGAACTACCAAGAATACTTGGCGGATAAGAAGGATGGCAAAGTGAACAAAGGTATATTTGATATACATGTTATTGATGTGGACTTTACTAGTTTTCATAGCAACCCCTGGGTATTTGATACCGGTTCAGTTGCTAAGATTAGTAACTCGAAACAGGAGTTGCAGAATGAACCGAGACTAGTTATGGGTGAAGTGACGATGTGTGTTGGAAGTGATTCCAAGGTTGATACAATCACCATTGCACACTCCCTCTACCTTCGGGATTAGTGTTGAACCTAAATAAATGTTATTTGGTGTTTGCGTTGAGCATAAATATGATTAGATCATGTTTATCGCAATACATTTATTCCTTTAAGTGAGAGAATAATTGTTGTTCTGTTTACATGAATAAAACCTTCAATGGTCATACACCCAATGTGAATGGATTATTGAACCTCGATCGTAGTGATACACATATTCATAATATTGATGCCAAAAGATGAAAAGTTGATAATGATAGTCCAACATATTTGTGGCACTGCCGTTTAGGTCATATTGGTGTAAAGCGCATGAAGAAACTCCATGCAGATGGGCTTTTGGAATCACTTGATTATGAATCATTTGATGCTTGTGAACCATTCCTCATGGGGAAGATGACTAAAAGTCCATTCTGTGGAACAATGGAGCGAGCCAATGACTTATTGGAAATAATACATACCGATGTATGCGGTCCAATGAGTGTTGAGGCATGTGGCATGTATCTTTCTTTTCTGACCTTCACAGATGATTTGATTAGGTATGGGTATATCTACTTGATGAAACACAAGTCTGAAACATTTGAAAAGGTTCAAAGAATTTCAGAGTGAAGTAGAGAATCATCGTAACAAGAAAATAAAAGTTTCTATGATCTGATTGTGGAAGCAAATATTTGAGTTATGAGTTTGGCCTTCATTTAAAACAATATGGAATAGTTTCACAACTCACGCCACCTGGAACACCACAGCGTAATGGTGTGTCCGAATGTTGTAACCACACTTTATTAGATATGGTGCAATCTATGATGTCTCTTACCGATTTACCACTATCATTTAGGGGTTATGCATTAGAGACAGCTACATTCACGTTAAATAGGGCACCGTCTAAATCCGTTGAGACGACACCGTATGAACTATGGTTTGGCAAGAAACCTAAGCTGTCATTTCTTAAACTCTGGGATTGTGATACTTATGTCAAAAGGCTTCAGCCTGATAAGCTCGAACCCAAATCGGAGAAGTGCATCTTCATAGGATACCCTAAGGAAACAATTGGGTACACCTTCTACCACAGATCCGAAGGCAAGATCTTTGTTGCTAAGAATGGATCCTTTCTAGAGAAGGAGTTTCTCTCGAAAGAAGTGAGTGGGAGGAAAGTAGAACTTGATGAGGTAATTATACCTTCTCTCAAATTGGATAGTAGCACATCAGAGAAAACTGTTCCCGTGATGCCTACACTAACTAGAGAGGAAGCAAATGATAATGATCATGAAACTTTAGATCAAGTTGCTACTGAACCTCATAGGTCAACCAGAGCATGATCCGCACTAGAGTGGTACGGCAATCCTATCCTGGAAGTCATGTTATTAGACCACGGCGAACCTATGAACTATGAAGAAGCTATGATGAGCCCAGATTCTGACAGATGGCTTGATGCCATGAAATCTGAGATATGAACCATGTATGAGAACAAAGTGTGGACTTTGGTGGATTGCCTAATGATCGGCAAGCCATTGAGAATAAATGGATCTTCAAGAAGAAGACTGAAGCTGATAGTAATGTCACTATCTACAAAGGTTGACTTGTCACAAAAGGTTTTCGACAAGGTTCAAGGAGTTGACTATGATGAGACTTTCTCACCCGTAGCGATGCTTAAGTCTGTCTGAATCATGTTAGCAATTGCCATATTTTATGATTATGAAATCTGGCAAATGGATGTCAAAAACTACATTCTTTAATGAAATTAAAGAAGAGTTGTACATGATGCAACCAGAAGGTTTTGTCAATCCTAAAGGTGCTAACAAAGAGTGCGATCTCCAGCGATCCATCTATGGACTAGTGCAAGAATCTCGGAGTTGGAATATACGCTTTGATAAGGTGATCAAAGCATATGGTTTTATACAGACTTATGGTGAAGTCTGTATTTACAAGAAATTGAGTCGGAGCTCTGTAGCATTTCTGATATTATATGTGCATGACATATTATTGATTGGAAATGATATAGAATTTCTGGATAGCATAAAAGGATACTTGAATAAGAATTTTTCAATAAAAGACCTAGGTGAAGCTACTTACATATTGAGCATCAAGATCTATAGGGATAGATCAAGACGCTTAATAGAACTTTTACAAAACACATACCTTGATAGGATTTGAAGAAGTTCAAAATGGTTTAGTCCAAGATGGGGTTCTTGCCTGTATTACAAGGAGTGAAATTGAGTAAGACTCAAAGCCCAGCCATGGTAGAAGATAGAGAGATAATGAAAAGTCATTCCCTATGCCTCAGCCATAGGTTCTATACGACATGCCACGCTGTGTACCACACCTGATGTGTGTCTTACCACTTATCTGGCAAAGAGGGTACAAGAGTGATCTAGAAGTGGACCACTTGACAACGGTCAAAATTATCCTTAGGTTCCTAAAGAGGACAAATGAAATATTTCTCAGTTATGGAGGTGACAAAGAGTTCATCGTAAAGGGTTATGTTGATGCAAGCTTTGACACTGATCACGATGACTCTAAGTCACAATTTGGATACATATTAAAAGTGGGAGCAATTAGCTAGAGTAGCTCAGTGCAGAGCATTGTAGACATAGGAGAGATGGCTCCTACTCTAGAGGATGTGTCACTTTTGCTGGGACTACCGTTGGCAGGTCATGCCATAGGACCGTTGGACGCACCGGCTGGTTGAGAGCTAGTGATGGAAATATGCCCTAGAGGCAATAATAAAATGGTTATTATTATATTTCCTTAATCATGATAAAGGTTTATTATTCATTCTAGAATTGTATTGACCGGAAACTTAAATACATGTGTGGATACATAAACAAATACCGTGTCCCTAGTGAGCCTCTACTAGACTAGCTCGTTGATCAAAGATGGTTAAGGTTTCCTAACCATAGACATGAGTTGTCATGTGATAACAGGAGCACATCTTTAGGGGAATGATGTGATGGACAAGACACATTCGTTATCTTAGCATCTTGATCGTTCAGTTTTATTGCTATTGCTTTCTTCATGTCAAATACATATTCCTTCGACTATGAGATTATGTAAATCCCGGATACCGGAGGAATGCCTTATGTGCTATCAAACGTCACAACTTAACTGGGTGATTATAAAGATGCTCTACAGGTATCTCCAAAGGTGTTTGTTGATTTGGCATAGACCGAGATTAGGATTTGTCACTCCGAGTATCGGAGAGGTATCTCTCGGCCCTCTCGGTAATACACATCATAAGAAGCCTTGCAAGCAAAGTGACTAATGAGTTAGTTGCAGGATGATTTATTATGGAACGAGTAAAGAGACTTGCCGGTAACAAGATTAAACTAGGTATGAAGAAACCGACGATCGAATCTCGGTCAAGTAACATATCGATGGACAAAGGGAATTACGTATGTTGTCATAATGGTTCGATCGATAAAGATCTTCATAGAATATGTAGGAGCCAATATGATCATCCAGGTTCTGCTATTGGTTATTGGCCGGAGAGGTGTCTCATTCATGTCTACATAGTTCTCGAACCCATAGGGTCCACACACTTAACGTTTGATGACAATATTGTATTATATGGGTTATGTGATTTGGTGACCGAATGTTGTTCAGAGTCCCAGATGAGATCATGGACATGATGAGGAGTCTCGAAATGGTCGAGAGGTAAAGATTGATATATAGGATGATTGTATTCGGACACCGAAAGTGTTCCAGAGGGTACCGTATACATATCAGGTCACCGGAAGGGGTTCCGGGCACCCCCGACAAAAGATATGGGCCTTATGGGCCAAGAGGGGAAATGCACCATCCACAAGGGGCTAGTGTGCGCCACATATGGGCTGGCCAGGGTTGGAGCAGGAAAGGGGAAGGGATAAAGGCAAGTGTGGATTAGTATTCCCACTTCCTTCTCTCTTCCCCCTCTTTCATTCCCTCTCCGTCAAATATGGCAGGGAGCACAGCGCAAGGAAGCCCAAAGGGAGCCAGCGGCTAGCCCTTGGGCGCCTCCTGGCCTCTCCCCTCCCCCTCCCACCTATATATATGTGGGGAGGGGGGCGCCTAGAACACACAACATCAATTGTTAGCCGTGTGTGGCGCCCCCTCCACAGTTTACACCCTCGGTCATATTCTCGTGGTGCTTAGGCCAAGCCCTACACGGATCACTTCACCATCACCATCACCACACCATCATGCTGATGGAACTCATATGCTACCTTGACCCCTTGCTGGATCATGAAGGTGAGGGACGTCACCGAGCTGAACTTGTGCAGAACTCGGAGGTGTCGTACGTTCGATACTTGATCGGTCGGAGCTAGAAGAAGTTCGACTACATCAACCGCATTGTCAAATGCTTCTGCTTTTGGTCTACGAGGGAACGTAGACACACTCTCCCCCTCATTGCTATGCATCTCCATGGATAGATCATTGCATGTGCATAGAAATTTTTTGTTTTCCATGCAACGTCTCCCAACAGCTAGGTCTTACACAATGTTTTCATGGTGTGGGAGCATCACAGACCTAAGTATGATTGGTTGCACAATTTCCAGATTAGTTCCCCTAACTCTTATCGTGCATATGGTTTTACAGAAGACACCTGCGGCCTACTAAAACTTTCTCTTTGCTTGATGCAGATTCAGATGTTCCCGACGCCTTTGAGTGCGAAACAGATCACTCGGAGCCTCGAGGCCTACTTAATGTGGCTTTTTAGCAAGTGATGTTCACACAGAACCATGCCACCACTATAAGCGCGCTACATCCCTATGGCACTCGAGATAGCGAACGCTGAGACTACAGATCAGATCAGACAGAGGAGTGATACGTCTCCAACGTATCTATAATTTTTTATTGTTCCATGTAGTTATATTATCATTCTTGGATGTTTTACAATCATTTTATATCATTTTTTGGGACTAACCTATTGACATAGTGCCAAGTGCCAGTTGCTGTTTTTTGTTTGTTTTTTTACATCGCAAAAAATCAATATCAAACGGAGTCCAAATGCAGCGAAACTTTTTGTGGTTTTTTGGACCAGAAGACACCAGATGGGCCAGAGAAGCACCTAGGGGGTGCCTCGAGGGGGGCACAACCCACCATGGCGCACATGGGCCCCCAGGCGCGCCCAGGTGGGTTGTGCCCACCTTGGTGGCCTCCCGCACTGCCTCTTCACTCTATAAATACCTCCTTGCTCGAAACCCTAAGGGAGTCAACGAAATTTTATTCCAGCCGCCGCTAGTTCCAGAACCACAAGGTCCAATCTAGAGCCCTATTTCGGCACTCCGCCGGAGGGGAACACGATCACGGAGGGGTTCATCGTCCTCATTGGTGCCTCTCCGATGATGCGTGAGTAGTTCAACTCAGACCTACGGGTCAGTAGGTAGTAGCTAGATGCCTTTTTCTCTCTTTGTATCTCAATACAAGGGTCTCTTGGAGATCTATTTGATGTAATGACTCTTTGCAGTGTGTTTGTTGGGATTCGATGAATTGTGGGTTTATGATCAGATTTGCCTTGATTTAATATCCAATCTTGATTGTTATAGCCTCGTATTTCTTCTCCAATATTTGGGTTTTGTTTGGACAACTTGATCTATTTATCTTGCAATGTGAAGAGGTGCTTTGTATTGGGTTCGATCTTGCGGTGTCCTTTCCCAGTGACAGAAGGGGCAGGAAGGCTCGCATGTATCGTTGCTATTAAGGATAAAAATATGGGGTCTATTCCTACACGAATAGATCTGTCTACATCATGTCATCGTTCTCATTGCATCACTCCATTTTTCCATGAACTTAATACCCTAGATGCATGCTGGATAGCGGTCTATGTGTGGAGTAATAGTAGTAGATGCAGGTAGGAGTCGGTCTACTAATCTTGGACATGATGCCTATATGCATGATCATTGTCTTGGATATCGTCATAATTATTTGCTTTTCTATCAATTGCCCAACAGTAATTTGTCTACCCACCGTTGCTATTTTCTCGAGAGAAGCCACTAGTGAAATCTACGGCCCCGGGGTCTATTTTCCTATCATATACTTTCAGATCCATATTACCAATTGCCTTTTCTTTTATTTGCTTCTTTTATTTTCATATCTATATTATCAAAACCCAAAAATACCTTGCTGCGTTTTATTTACTTTTATTTGCATCTATCAATATAGTATAATTTAATCCTATCCTTATGTCACTTTTTGGCACCGCTACCCGAAAGGGATTGACAACCCCTTTAACGAGTCGGTTTGCAAGTATTTGTTATTTGTGTGTAGCTACCGTTTGCGTAGTGTTGTGTGGTTCTCCTACTGGTTCGATAACCTTGGTTTCATCACTGAGGGAAATACCTTACCGTTGTTGTGCTGCATCCTCCCTTATTCCTTGGGGAAACACCAACGCATCTCAAGCAACATCAAAGGAACTTTCTGGCGCCGTTGCCGGGGAGACATCACCAACATCTACTAGGTTCCTAATCACAAATCTCCTATCATTGCAATTTACATCATTTTCCATTTGCCTCTCATTTTCATCTCCCCCACTTCACAAAAATTTGCCGTTTTATCCGTCTTCTTTTTCATTCGCCTTTTTTCTCGTCAGATCTATCTTTTTTTCTTGCAATCTTGTTGGCCTCTTTACTTGTGTTGCCATGTGTCTTCTATTTGCATGCATCTTCGCTAGCTAAAAATCTATTGATATGGATCCTCATCCACTTGCTAATCTTTTTAAAAGATATAATTATGATTAACCAATTGCTAGTGATTTGTGTCAGGGGTTTGGTGCAACATATGCCAAAGGATGGCTAATCATGATGGGGGCTAGTAAGACGTCGTCGGTGCCAGGAAACGGGATGAGGCGAAGAAATGCATGTCGGCGAATCTTACCCAGGTTCAGGGCTCTCCTAGGAGATAACACCCCTAGTCCTGCTCTACGGGGTCTCCGCATGATCACTAAGGCACTAACAAGTACAATGGCGCTCCTCGAGCTGTATGCGAGAGGTAGAAGAAGGCAGGGCTAGCTTCCTCCTCTCTCTATGTGTGTCTAGGTCTAACAGGGCTGGGGACCCTCTTCATGAGTGCCCTGGTGGTTTTATATAGGCCTACCCCCAGGGGTACAATGGTAATCTTGCCGGGTGTAGGACCCGACTGTTAGTGTCTTCTGTCGCCGGCTCCTTCGCCGGCCGCTGGGGCCCGCCGCCTGGTGGGCCCTACCGGCTGGTCTGGTACGGAGCCGACATGCCACCTCCATCGCTCGCGGGTCGGGACGGCTGCTTGTTACTGTAGCCGTAACGCTAATGACACATGCTTGGTCAGGGGGAGGCGTGCCTACAGTCCTGCTGTCTGGTGGGAGATCACTATAGCCACACACCATGTCTTGTGTGGTTAATGGTGCATGGACTCCGAGGGACGAGTGGGCCGCTTGTTAGAGGTCAGCCCCCTCCGGGTCCGTCTGCTCAGGTCCTACCGTCTTCTGGGCTCTCGTTGCCTGGTAGGGCCTGCTGCCTGCAGGCCGTACCAACAGGCCATCGTGGGAATAGGGTTCCGCCTGACAGCGGCGACGTCAAGGGGGGGATGGCAACAGTACCCCGTCGTTCGGAGATCTCGACCAGTATGGGACACTGTGGCCACACCCCGCCCTGGATATGGTGGTGTTAGGCTACGCTGTAGCCTCATCCCGTCTTATCTTCTTTATGGGGGCGCAGACTTTGAGGGCGTCGTGGGGCGCCTGCCAGGAGCCGGCCTCCCTGGAGGCCGCCTGCTGGGAGTCGGCTCATCTTGCCATCTTCTGGTACTTGGCTGTCCTCTGGCAGCCGGCCATGTCAAGCCAGCCGATCACCAGAAGGAGACGCTTCATCCTTGACACTCTTTGGGCGCAGCCGGCTCTTGAAATGCCGAGGGACCCGGGTTAAGCTACCCGTGGTCCATTACTCCGACAGTAGTCCCTGAAGCTGGTGAGGCAGCACGGTCATCAAGCCGAGGTGCCTCAGCAGTTTCCTTCTCCGAACGCTCTTGCTGACTGCTTCGTCCGTCTTCTGGCATGCCGCCTGCCGGGAGTCGGCCATGACCAGGCGGATTCGCCTGATGATCTTGAAATGTCAGGGCGGGAAAATAGGTGGCGTGCCCTTTAAGCCTCTAGCCCACCGCCCACCGCGAGCGCGCCACGCGGCGCCAGCTAGCCGGGCCAGCCTTCCAGCCCACGCACGCGATGGGACGCGACAGCAAGCTGGGCCTGCCACGACCGGGCCTCGGCGCGCGCGCGGATCCGCTGCGGCTGAGGCGGACCATTGCGGTTCCGCGTGGAGTTACCGCGCGCAGTAACTCATGCAATAATCGTGGGAACGTGGGGTCGTGGGCGTAGTTAATCCCACGATCCCACGCCCCGCCCCCTCGGCTTCGCAGCCCAGGGGCTATAAGTAGGGGGTAAGAGGGGGAGCAACGAAGCACGCGTGCCCTCCTCCCCATTGCCATTTTCATCCTTCTCCTTCTCCTGCTACCACCGCACTCCTGCACCCCACTGAAGCGCCACCGCTGCTTGTCGCCGACAATCTCCTCCGCGTCGAGCTTCTTGCTTCGCCGCGGACCTCGCCCCAGCCACCGCGCCATTTCCCCGCCAAGTTAGGACTCCATGATGCGCGAGAAGGGAGGGGACTAGGATGGCTCGGTCGTCATCGCCGACCATCTCGCCTTCCTTCGCGCCACACGGCGGCTGCCCGGTGCGGGCTACGTCAAGTTGCGCATGCCGCCGGAAGAGGAAATCTCGCCGGCATCGCCGGGAGGCGAGTGGGTCATCTTCCGCTCGCACTTCCTGCGCGGCTTTGGCCTGCCGGCGAGTGGGTTTTTCCGCTCCTTCCTTAATTTCTATCATCTCCAGCCGCATCACCTGATGCCCAACACCGTGAACTGTTGTCCGCCTTCGTCACGATGTGCGAGGGCTATCTCGGCATCCTCCCCACCATCGAGTTTTGGGGAGCATTCTTTTACACCAAGTTGGGCACCTCCGCCAGGGAGAAGGCGGCCCAATGCGGCGCCTTCGTTGCGGTGCGCCGTCCGTCGGCGAAGAATGCCTTCCCCACCATCAAGCTGTCACAGTCGGTCAAACTGTGGCAGAAATCGTATTTTTACGCGGAGAACGTCGACCCCGCCATGGACTTAATCAACTTGCCACCCTATGAAGCCAGCCCTCCGGCCGAACCTCGGGCCAACTGGGGCAACAAGCCGAAGCCCTTGTCAGCCGACGCCATCGCGGCCATCAACCGGCTCCGGGTGCTGACGGACTCGGCAGGCCTCAAGGTGTCTGACCTGCTATTCGCCTTCGTCGAGCATCGGGTTCTCCCGCTCCAAGGCCGGCCACATCTGATCTGTCGGATGAGTGGGAATCGGGACCCAAGCCGGATGTGCATGAAGGACATGCCGGCTGTAGAGGTCGCTCGCATGGTGAACGAGATCTCAGACCTCAAGCTATCGGATGGATCTTGGTAGTTCGGCATGCAACCATACTCCCGGGCCAGCCCGCCGCCTCCTGTAAGTTCTTCAACTCACTCTTCTTTTAGTATTTGTCTTGGTCTCGGTCTTGCCGTCTTGACCAGTCAGTCCTTCAAACGCAGATCTTCATGTCTTCGGCGATGGCCGCCATCGTAGGGCCGGGTGGAGACTACCTGCCGGACCGGGCGGTGAGAGACATGGACGACCCCGACTTGGGGGCGGCCGCATTGGAGGACGACGTCATAGGCGTCGGCGACAGAGCGGGCGCCTCCGAAGACGTGGGTGGCATCGAGACCCGGCCCGACGATGACGAGGATGAGGACGAGCCGCGCCATGCGCGAGGCGCCGGCAGGGCGGATGCGGGCCCTTCCGTTGAGCCAGCTGCTCAAGGCGGCACACGCAAGCGCAAACAAGGCACCGCCTTGTTTGGCAGCGCGCCGAAGAAGCCCAAGAACCCGACCGCCATGACCAAGCAGAAGGAGGCCCCGCGAAGGTGACCAAATTTCAGAAGCTTCTGAAAGCGCCTCCCATGGTATCGGGGTAAGCGTCCTTTCCTTGTGCTTTTTTCTCTTTGGTTGATTCTTTCTGAGCTTTTCTGCTTTAATTTCTTGTCTTAGGGCTTTGCTCTCTCTTGAGAAGTTGGCCGCCGCCTCCGTCATTGGGTCGGCGAAGACTTCTGCCTCCACCCGGCAAATCGACCCTGCAACCGACCTCCAGGAGGCGCAGGAACGAAATGCGCGGGAGGCGCGCGAGGAGCGGGAAGCCGCCCGTAGGGAGAAGGTGGAGGCCGCCACGCTGAAGAAGCTGGCGGAGGCTGAGGCCAACGCCGCGGCGAAGAAGCTGGCCAACGAAGCCGCGCACCATCAGGCGCCGCTGTTTGTTGTTACCCTGAACTCCGTTCCGCCACCACCAGAGTTCACGGCGCCGACTGGGGGAGCCGGCGCCGAACAGCCAGTCATGGAGAGGGAAGGCAGCGATGTCGTCACGTCGGAGGAGGTCGTACCCCCGCCACCGTCGTCTACGAGAGCGCGGGACAAACAACCGTCGGCCCCGCTGGTGCCACCGCCCGGAAACAAGATGGTGACGGGCCCATCTTCTGAGGCCCGCACACCTTCGTGCCACCGAGGCGCGAAGACAACTTCGGAGCCACGACCGCTGGAAGCCGGTGCCGCGAGCTCATCCGCCCCGGAGGCCGAAGCAACCAGCGCCGCTCCTGCCGAATGGGTGCGCGGAGGCGGAACAAGTTCTTTGAACCAGGCGATCCTAGACGTCCAGGCCAAACTCCAAGCTGAGGCCACCGCCCTTCAGCAATGCAACTGGGCGTTCCTGGATTCGCGAGCGGCCATTCAGGTATGTTTCTCACTTCTTTATCTTTGATTCTTGTACTTCTCTGTGGGGGCGCGCCAGCACACCCACTGGGTGTAGTCCCCAAGTTTGGGGCCGGCTGCTGAGCAGGTGGCCCGGAACTTTAATTGGCAAGCTCCGAGTGCTAACCTTTTCTTCTATCTTCATTGTAGGACTATCATAACCTTTGCGCGATCACCTTCAACTCCAACGTCCGGGTGCTGGACAGACGGACCACTGACTTCTCGGAAATCTGGAGTAAGTCCCTATTTCCCTTCGCTGCGGGGGCGAGATAGCGCACCCACGGGCTGTAGTCCCCGAGATTCGGTCCGACTGCTGAGCAGTCGGGTCGGATCTCCCCGGCAACTATACTTCTTTTTTGTTGGTTACTGACATCTTTTTCTTTCTCTGTTCTTGCAGAAGCCAATGCCTTCCTACAATGTCAGCTGGGTGAAGCCAATACTGCATTGCGTGCCAAGGAGGCAGAGTGCAACGAGCTGGCCCAGGAGCGTGACTGACTGGCCACGCAACTGGCGGAGCAGGCGGAGCTTCTCTAGACGGCCCGGAAGGAGGCGGAGGCGAGGGAGTCCAATCTTCTTGCTGAGTTCGAGACCGAACGCTCCACCTGGACCGACAAGGAGGCACTGCTGAAATCCGGCTTTGGCAGGATTGAAGACATGGTTGATGGTAAGTTTTCTTCTTTTTCTTTTTCTTTCGGCTGCCGGCTGCTGACCGAGCCGGCCTCCAGCTTCTGACTTTTGACTTCTTTGCCTTCTGTCTGTGCAAACTTCTTTCCTGGCCATTCTGACGACGCCAATGAGGCCATCGAGGCTTATCGCGAGGAACGGACGGCAGAAGGCGTGCAGATCGCTGCTGATGCCCCCGGACCCTTAGCGAGCAGCTTCTCAGCATCCAAGCCCGCCTTCGGCCGGCTCATCGGATGTTGCGCCGCCTTCAGCATGTCGGGGCCTTGGCGGTCTCCGCCTTTTGGCCATACATGCCGGTTCTGTGCACTCCCAGTCGGACTCCCGACTGGTTGGAGGTGGCGGCCGGCCGGCGCGAGGCCTGGAAGGGCTCTTCGGCCCGGGCTGGAGTGCGCCGGGCCTTAGAGTTCATCAAGGCGTGGTATCCTGGGCTAAACCTAGCCCAGTTGGCCACGTTTCCACAGGAGGCCCAAGAGGAGCTGGTGGCGGTGGAGCGCGACCTCGTCAGACGGGCAGCGGCGATCACCGACAACACCGACACCAGCGTCTTTGTTCCTGAGCTGGCTGAGGATGGAGTCGAGGCGTCGCCGGAGTGGTTCGGACTGAACTCGGAGGACGACGAAGACTCGGCCGAGGTGATCGACTCCAGCAATGAGGGGGAAGACAAGGGAGGAGACGGGGAGGGCGAGGAAGGCGAATAAGATGCGCCAAAGGTCAGAGCGGATGGCCAGCCCCAACTTGATCGTGCCTCGAACAATGAGCCGCACTCGAGCGTGTCGACTGCGGCTGGAGGCGACCAAGCGGAGACTGACCAGCCATCTAGTCCTCCAACCGGCACCACCGACTTCGCCAGCCAGCCAAACCCCTCTGCAGCTCCCTAGGCCGCCAACTTATCTTTGTTTTCCCTGCTTTATCAGTCTCGACAAACTTTGTTAAATTTGCACAATTCCACCCGCGGGGTGTATTTCAAACTCTGTTGAATGCTGGCCAAGGGCCTTTTGTCATGTAAATTTGCTTTCTCTGAAGTTATGCTTTTGCCGAGTTCTGACTTGTCTTGTTTTCTGCCCTTTGGCCTTTTTCCTTTGCTGCCCTCCTTTGGCTGCCGTCTTGCCAGGCAATAGTCGCTCTGCAGACTGTTGGCTGGTCAAGTACTTAGCTGCTTTCAGGAGGGCAAGTACTTAGCTGTCTAGGGCATTAACAAGTTAAGTAGAAACCGGCCGGCCGGCTGTTTCAGCAGCCAGCCGATGAGGCGGGAAGCTGACCTGAACTATGTGCATGCTTGGGGTCCTTAGCCATTGTTCATGTGGCCACCCTTTCTTGCCTGTAACTCCTACCCACCGGACAGTCGCTCTGCAAGCTGCAGCTTCTGGCAGGAGGAGGCTTAGGTGCCAACACACTACTTGTCCGACTGCAGGAAGCAGCACATAGTACAAGGCGGCGAGCCCCCGGGCCGACTAGTCGAACCCGGTGCCAGACGGAGATAATGAAATAACACATTCATAGGCATAACACTTATCATATAGATGAAAGAGGGTAGCCCCCGAGCTCTTCTCGGGGGACCCGGAGTCTTCGTACTTAATACAAAAGATAGCATGGTACATACTGCATTAATTATAAAACCTTTGAAGGAGGTTGGCATTCCACGTCACTCTGTCTCTTTGCCGGAGTCGTCTCTCTTGCGTGCTCTGGGCTTCTGAGCATCAATCAGATAGTAGGAGTCGTTGCCCAAAGCTTTGCTGATGACGAATGGGCCTTCCCAAGGTGCCAAGAGCTTGTGCTGGCTGGCTGTTCGCTGGATCAGCCAGAGCACAAGGTCTCCCTCTTGGAAGGATCTTGGCTTGACCTTCCGGTTGTAGTACCGGCGTAGACTCTGCTGGTAGATGGCAGACCGCCTGAGCGCTAACAGCCGGCCCTCCTCGAGCAGATCGACACCGTCTTCACGTGCTTCTTTTGCTTCCGCCTCAGTGTACATGGTGACGCGAGGTGAGTCGAACTCGATGGCAGTTGGGATGACGGCCTCGGCACCATAGACGAGGAAGAAAGGCGTGAAGCTGGTGGACTTGTTTGGAGCCATGTGCAAGCTCCAGAGGATGGCCGGCAGCTCCTCAATCCAGCAGCCGGCCAATCGCTCTAGAGGCTCGACCAGTCGGGGCTTGATGCCACATAGGATGAGGCCATTTGCTCGCTCAACTTGGCCGTTTGACTGTGGATGGGCAACGGACGCTAAGTCCAGTCAGATGCCCTCCGTCGCGCAAAAATGGGCCAAGGCTCCTTTGGCAAAATTTGCGCCATTATCTGTGATGATGCTGTGTGGTACTCCGTACCGAGTGGTGATATCTGCAATGAAGGTCACGGCAGTCGTACCATTAAACTTTTTGATTGGCTTTGCTTCTATCCACTTAGTGAATTTGTCCATGGCGACAAGCGGATGGGTCATGCCTCCGCGTGCTGTCTTGAATGGTCCCATCATATCCAAGCCCCAGACGGTGAAGGGCCATGTTAAGGGGATGGTCTTGAGTGCAGAAGCCGGTAGATGTTGCTTCGAGCTGAACTTCTGACACCCTTTGCAATGCTTGACTAGATCCTTGGCATCCTCCAAGGCAGTCGGCCAGAAGAAACCGTGGCGGAAAGCTTTGGCCATGAGTGACCTGGAAGCCGCGTGGTGGCCGCACTCACCTTGGTGGATGTCTTTGAGGATTCCTCGGCCTTTCTCCGGCTCCACGCAGCGCTGGTATACCCCAGTGACACTGCGCCTCACAAGTTCTCTGTTGACTATGGTGTACACTGCTACTCGACATTGCACTTGTCGGGCCGAGATCTCATCAGTCAACAACTCTTGGTTCATTAGAAAGTTGAGGATGGGCTACGCCCATGAAGGTGCTGCTATTTCTTCGACTGCCAGAACTGCAACTTGCACGAGGGCGGTTGGGCCGGGAGGCGGTGGGTTGGAGTCGGCTGCCGCTTGCTGTGTTGATGAAGTCCCCGGGCCGACTGCCGCAGCCCCCGGGCCAGGTTCTGAAGTCCCCGGGCCGGGTGCGACTACTGCAGTACCCGGGCCGCTTGTTGAAGTCCCCGGGCCGACTGTTGCAGTCCCCGAGCCGGATCCGGCTGCTTCGGGAGGGGCCGGCACAAAGATGTATTCAGATTCCGGAGAGGGCTTGATCGATGGCTTGAGTAGGCCCTGAAGGGAGACACCGGCTGGTATTGCTTGCCGGGTGGAGCCGATTCGTGCCAAGGCATCTGCTTGCTCATTGTTGGTCCTTGGCACGTGAAGGAACTCGCACCCCTCGAAGTATCCACTGAGTTGCTGGACGAAAAAACGGTAGCTTGCCATGTTTGCATCCTTGGCGTCCCAGTCGCTAGAAGACTGCTGGACCACCAAGTCGGAGTCGCCGTAGCACAGGATCCAGCGGATGCCGATTTCTTTGGCCAACCAGAGGCCGTGTATTAATGCTTCAAACTCAGCCACATTGTTGGAGGTGGAAAAGTGGATTTGCAACGTATACTTGAGCTTGTCGCCTTTGGGAGAGGTGAGGACGATGCCGGCTCCCAAACCAGCGCGCATTTTCGATCCATCAAAATGCATCCGCCAATGGGTGGAGTCAGGCGCTGGTGGCATGTACTGGGTCTCGGCCTAGTCGACGAGGAAGTCAGCCAGTGCTTGGGACTTCATGGCAGTGCGAGGCTGGTAGTAGATGGTGTAGGGGGCCTACTCGATTGCCCATTTGGCCACTCGGCTAGAAGCATCTCTGTTGCCAATGATCTCAGCAAGGGGAGCAGTGCAGACAACAGTGATTGGTGCTCTTGAAAGTATGGCTTTAACTTCTTGGCGGCAAAATGCAAGCCGTAGCACATCTTCTGATAGTGGGGGCAGTTCTGCTTGGAAGCGGACAACACTTCACTCAGGTAATACACCGGCCTCTGGACTGGTAATGCCTTGCCGTCTTCCTTGCGCTCCACAACTATGACTGTGCTGACCACCCGGCTGGCGGCGGCGATGTAAAGGTACATGTGTTCTTTAGCAGTCGGAGCCGCCAGGACAGGCGGCGTGGTCAACATCTTTTTAGCTAGAGAAAAGCATCATCCTCCTTGTCATTCCACTCGAAATGAGTGGTCTTCTTCATGAGCTGGTACAAGGGAAGAGCTTTCTTACCCAGCCGACTGATGAACCGGCTGATGGATGCCAAGCAATCGGTGAACTTCTGGATGTCTCGCAGTCGGGTGGGCTTCTCCATCTTCTCGATGGCTTTGATCTTCATAGGGTTGCACTCTATGCCGCGTTCTGAGACCACGAAGCCAAGGAGCTGGCCGGCTGGTACTCTGAACACACATTTTCTGGGTTGAGCTTGATTTGAAATCGGCGCAAATTTTCAAAGGTTTCCTTGAGGTCTTCGAGGAGTGTGTTGCGCTTCTCCGTCTTCACCACGATATCGTCTACGTAGATGTGGGCATTTCTGCCGAGTTGCTTAAGGAGGCACTTCTGCATGCAACGCTAAAAAGTGGCACCGGCATTTCTTAGGCCGAATGTCATAGTCAGGTAGCAGAAGGCCCCAAATGGTGTGATGAATGCGGTCTTCAGACGGTCTGCCGGGTTCAATTTGATCTGGTGATATCCTGAGTAGGCATCCAAAACACTCAACAGCTCGCATCCGGCTGTGGAGTCTATCTGTGGCAGAGCAAACATATCCTTTGGGAAGGCCTTGTTGAGGCTGGTGTAATCAATGCACGTGCACCATTTGTTATTCTTCTTCAGTACTAGGACTGGGTTGGCCAGCCATTCTGGGAAGAAAACTTCCATGATGAAGCCGGCTGCCAACAGACGGGCGATCTCTTCTCCAATGATTCTTCTCTTCTCCTCCGAGAGTCGGCGGAGGGGTTGTTTGACT
Source organism: Triticum urartu (assembly GCF_056163025.1). NCBI lineage: Eukaryota > Viridiplantae > Streptophyta > Magnoliopsida > Poales > Poaceae > Triticum > Triticum urartu. The sequence goes on from NC_141874.1 coordinate 506,892,178, forward strand.
GGCTTGGCATCTTCTCTGACATCTAGCTTGTGCTCAGTGAAATCCGTCGGGATACCCGGCATGTCTTTGGGAGACCATGCAAAGATGTCCCGATTCTCATGGAGGAAGTCGACGAGCTTGCTTTCCTATTTGCTGTCAAGGTTTGCACCTATGACAGCGCACCTCTCCAGGTGCTTTGGGTCCAACGGTATCTTCTTTGTCTCCTTGGCCGGCTTGAAGGATCCTTCGGTTTCCGACTCCTTGGGATCATGGGGGATGTCCGGCTGCTTGCCGGCCATGGCCACAACCTGGTCAAGGAGCCGCTTTTCGGCAGCGATCATAAGGGACTCGGCCAACCGGCTGCTGGCGGCCGCACAGTTGGACCACTTCTGATAATCTCTAGAGATGGTGATGACTCCCTTGGCGCTCATCATCTTCATCTTGAGGTAGGCATAATGTGGCACCGCCATGATCTTGGCTAAAGCAGGTCGGCCAAGCAGTGCATGGTACGGGCTTTCCAAGTCGACCACCTCAAACCAGATGGGCTCTCGGCGGAAATGGTCTTTGTCCCCGAAGAGGACATCTATCTGAATCTTTATGATTGATGAGTGAGAAAGGCCAGTAACTATGCCATGGAAGATAGTCCAACTGGGAAGGAGGTGCTTGGGTTTGATCTTCAACTTTTCCATGGTGTCACAATAGAGGATGTTGATGCTGCTGCCACCATCTATCAGGATTCGGGAGAAACGAGCGGCTCGCCTCTCCGCGGCAAAGGTGGCCTCCAACACCAAAGCATAAGAACCCAGAGAAGGCATCACTTCCAGGTGATCAGCCCAGCTCCAATTGATCGGCCTTTCTGACCAGTGCATGAACTCTAGGGATTCAATGGCTACAACATTCACCTCGCGAGACCGTTGGCGCCGACTGCGCCTGTCATTGGCCACACTGGTGAAAACAACATATGCCCCATGTTCTTCAGGGAATTTGCCTTGAATGGCGTCGACTGCTGGGTGGGCCGCCGACTGTTGGGGAGGCGGAGGCGGCTGGCCAGCAGGCGGCGGGGGTTGCACTCCTTCGCCCTTGGAGATTCGTGTGAGCCAATGACACTTCCGGGTGGTGTGGTTTGATGGCTTCACACCGCTGTGGAATTTGCAGGGAGCATCAAGAGTCTGCTCATAGGAGAAGGTGGGCAACCTGTTGGACTTGCCGCCCTTCTGACGCTTGGGAGGAGGCTGTCCTTTCGGCTACTGGTCTTCGGCTGCAGCCACCTGCCAGCTGGTGGAAACCGGCATCGGGGCTTTTCTCTTGTTGTTGCTTTGCTGCTGGCGCCGAGTGGTGTCACCAACCGGGGTCCGAGGAGCTTGAGGAGCCACCTTGCCGGATGCATCAACTTGAATCTCTGTCTTGATAGAGGAATCGATTGTGGCATATTTGTCTGCTATGATCAGCAGTTCGTCGAGGGTCGCCGGCTCGTCGCAGAGGAGCCGGTGTTTGAGCAAAGTGCCTTCTCTGCACTCGGCTGTGACGTACTCAATGACCTGCACCTCGTGAACGCCCTCGCAAGAGTTGCACAGCTTGGCCCAATGGGTGAGGTAATCGCGAGTCGACTCGTTGTGGCCTTGGACGCACAAGGAGAGCTGGCGAGGCTTGGGCGGCCGCTTGTATGTGCTGGTGAAGTTGCGGACAAAAGCTTCAGTGAAATCTACCCAGTTGTTGATGTTGCGGCACTTCAAGCTGTCCAGCCATGTCCGGGCGGTGCCCTGGAGCATGAGTGGAACGTACTTCACGGCAACGCGCTTGTTGCCGTTTGCTATGCTGACGGCTGTGGAGTAGTCAACCAGCCAGTTCTCTGGCTTCACAGAACCGGTATACTTGGGCGTATCTCTTGGGAGCGTGAACCCTTTGGGGAAGGGCTCATCTCTAATGCGGGGGCCAAAGCAAGGCGGGCCCAGTGCATCTTCTTATTCTAGCACCAGGGACCGGTTGAGACGATCGATTCGGTGGCGAGCATCATTCTCTCCGATTCCTTCTTGGGGGCCGAGCTGGCCTCCAAGACTCGGATGATCAATAGGCGGCGGGGACACACGCCTTTCTCTGCGCTGGGGACGCCAGTAGTCGCCTGGTCGTTCCACCACACAAGGGCGGCCATCTTGGTCGCGCTCGATGGTGACGTGCGTCCGGCTGTGGCTAGCAGTTGGCTCCTTGTCTCGTCGTCCGCGATTGCCATTAGTCGGCATGCGGGATGTCGCGCCATGCTCCTGGCGGGGAGGTGGGTCGTCGTTCCGCCGCTTGGGGTCCTTGATGCGGCAGCCGGCTTCTTGCTGCTCAGCAGCCGCATCGATGAGTCGCTGTACGCGCTCCATCATGTGGCGACGCTCGTCGCCCTCGAGGTTGTCCAGCTCATCTGATGCCGCTTGGGCAGCTCGTATGTTCTCCATGGGCGTGGCGTAGACGGGGCGATCGGCCCCGAACATGCTGGCGATGGCCGCACCACGTTGCCGAACCGTACCGAGGTGGCTGGGCCCGCCATGAGTCAACGTGCCGCCGACGGCATGGTCCATCTCATGCTGGTAAGCCTCCGAAAGGCGCCTCATGCTGGCTAGCTTCTTGGCGCTCTCGACGAGCTGGATACGGCATGCCTCCAGCGTCTCGGCGTCAGCATCTTCTGTGATGGGTGCAGACAGGTCTTGCAGTGTTGCCTGGAGCGGGTCTCGGGCACCGTCACCAGAAACACCATTGTGGCTGATGACGAGCACCTCTGTGACGGTGCTGCCGCAACTGTCGGCGCGGGGGAAGGATCATCAACGATCACCACGTTGGTAGGGAATGCATCGAGCGATGCTATGTCAGAGTTGACAAGCATCGGGTCGGTGGAGCCAACCGACTCCAAGTCGACGACCGGCTCATCAGCGACGTGGAGCTGGTCAAGGAAGCTGACGAGGCGGATCTCGGGGCCGTCATCACTTGCGTCGGGTTCAGGCTCGTCGGAGAGGCGGATCTTGCCAACAAGGTCGGTGAGGCAGCTTGCCGCGCAGGCGACCTTCGTGCCATGCAACGCGTCGGTGCAAGCGCCATCCGACGTGCCTGGCTGGCTACGCTCAGCAGGGAGGAAGAGGGTTCCCGTCCAGAATAGATCTCCGGATGACGGTACACCTAGACCCACGGTGGGCGCCAAATGTCGGGGGTTTGGTGCGACATATGTCAAAGGATGGCTCATCATGATGGGGGCTAGTAAGACGTCGCCGGTGCCAGGAAACGGGATGAGGCGAAGACATGCACGCTGGCGAATCTTACCCAGGTTCAGGGCTCTCCTAGGAGATAAACACCCCTAGTCCTGCTCTGCGGGGTCTCCGGATGATCACTAAGGCACTAACGAGTACAATGGCGCTCCTCGAGCTGTATGCGAGAGGTAGAAGAAGGCAGGGCTAGCTTCCTCATCTCTCTATGTGTGTCTAGGTCTAACAGGGCTAGGGACCCTCTGCATGAGTGCCCTGGGGGGTTTATATAGGCCTACCCCCAGGGGTACAATGGTAATCTTGCCGGGTGTAGGACCCAACTGTTAGTGTCTTCTGTCGCCGGCTCCTCTGCCGGCTGCTTGGGCCCAACGCCTGGTGGGCCCTGCAGGCTGGTCTGGTACGGAGCCGACAGGCCGCCTCCGCCGCTCGCGGGTCGGGACGGCTGCTTGTTATTGTAGCCGTAACGCTAATGACGCATGCTTGGTCGGGGGGAGGCGTGGCTACAGTCCCGCCGTCTGGTGGGAGATCACTGTAGCCACACATCATGTCTTGTTTGGTTAATGGTGCATGGACTCCAAGGGACGAGTGGGCCGCCTGTTAGAGGTCGGCCCCCTCCGGGTCCGTCTGCTTAGGTGCTGCCGTCTTCTGGGCTCTTGTTTCCTGGTAGGGCTGCTGCCTGCAGGCCATATCGACAGGCCATCGTGGGAACAGGGTTCCGCCTGATAGCGGCGACGTCACGGGCGGGATGGCAACAGTACCTTGTCGTCCGGAGATCTCGGCCGGTACGAGACACTGTGGCCACGCCCCGCCCTGGATATGGGGGTGATAGGCTACGTTGTAGCCTCATCCCATCTTGTCTTCGTTATGGGGGCGCAGACTTTGAGGGCACCGTGGGCCGCCTGCCAGGAGCCGGCCTCCCTAGAGGCCGCTTGTTGGGAGTCGGCTCGTCTTGGGGCCGTCTTCTGGTACTTGGCCGTCCTCTGGCAGCTGGCTGTGTCAAGCCAGCCGGCCACCAGATGGTGGCGCTTCATCCTTGACACTCGTTGGGCGCAACCAGCCCAACGTCTTGAAATGCCCAGGGACCCGGGTTAAGCTACCCGTGGTCCATTATTCCAACAATTTGAGTGCACTAGATTATCTCTATGAAGTTTTGCTTGAAATTCCTCAATCTGAAAATTGTGATGAAGTGCCAAAAGAATAAATTTATGAGGTAATTCACGATAGCTCCTTAAATGAAAAGCATGATTGCAATGATTTTACTATAATTTCTATTAATGTCAATTGTGCTAATAATAAGCAAAACCCCAAGCTTGGGGATGCTAATTTTGAGATGTCCACTACTTATTGCAAGGATCATGATTGGGGTGATTCTTCTTATGATCTTGAAAACTTATTTAAGCCTCATGATGAATATGTTTTTGATAATATTGAAAGTGGGTTTGGAAGAGCGTCAACTCTAGGTAATAATGATCCCACTACTTTGGAGTATGTTCAATCTTATGAATTTTTTGATAAAAGTGGGCTTGGAGTGGTCATGAATTTATTTGATGATAATCCCACTATTTTGGAAGAATGTCAACTTTGCATGCACGTGGATCATGGAGAAAAAAAATTATATGATAGCTACATTGTTGAATTTGATTACGATCCTACTTATAATTATTTTGAGAGAGGGAAATATGGTTGTATAAATCTTCATGTTACTAAATTTCCTCTCGTTATGTTGAGATCGTCAATGTTTTATTCCTCTTTGCATATGTTAAATGTTTCTTGTCTTCATAATTTGTTTTCTTATAAAATTCCTATGCATAGGAAGTATGTTAGACTTAAATGTGTTTATCACATGTTTCATGATACTCCCTCTTTGTGTTTCAATTATTATCTTTCATGTGAACATCATTGAAATTTTATGCCTAACTAGGGGCATCAAATGATAGCGCTTGTTGGGAGGCAACCCAATGAATAAAATTTATTTTTGTCTTTTTCTTTCTGTTCTTGAGTGTTTTCACAATTATGCTACTGTTATGATTGTGCTTTTTATGTTTTAATTACTATTTGTGTCAAGCAAAGCCTTTGGGATCATGTTGGGTGATAGTTAATTTGATCTTGCTGAAAACAGAAACTTTTGCACCCAGAAAAATAATTCTCATTTTTAACAGAAGTGCGATAAAATATTGATTCTTTGTGAAGAATATTGATACAAAAATTTCCCACTTTGTCGTAATTTTTCAGAATTTTTCAAGTTACGGAAGTATTCGAAATATTCAGATTGCTACAGACTGTCCTGTTTTTGATAGATTCTGTTTTCATTGTATTATGTACTTGTTTTGATGATTCTATGGTTTCCTTTGAAGAGTTTTTGCCATGGAAAAGTTAAAATACAGTAGATATAATACAATAACAAAATATGAATGGGTTTGCAACAGTACTTAAAGAAGTGATTTACTTTCTTATACTAACGGATCTCATGAAGTTTTGTTGAGTTTTGTGTGATTGATGTTTTCAATTTTTGGGCGAGAACGCGATGGATGAAGGAATAAGGATTAGCCAAAGGCTAAGCTTGGGGATTCTCGAGGCACCCCAAGATAATATTCAAGAAGTATGTAGCAACTAAGCTTGGGGATGCCCCCGAGTGGTATCCCCTCTTTCTTCTAACAACCATCGGTATTTTACTTGAAACTATATTTTTATTCGTCACATATTATGAGTTTTGTTTGGAGCGTCTTCCATGATATGAGTCTTTGTTTGTTTTTCATTTTAATTTTTAATAAGCATGCTTGCTGTACACACCTATTTTGGAGAGCCAAATTATGCTATGCTTGCCCTAGTGCTTCACTTATATCTTTTTGAGCACGGTGTGTTTTGTTATCTTTGAAGAAATTATCTCATGATTCACTTAGATTAATTTGAGAGAAACAAATATGATGCTCATGTTCTTCACTTATATTTTTTTGAGCTTATTAAAAGCAACATATGAAACTAGTTCCAAATTGATAGATATCCAAGGAGGATATAATAAAAACTTTTATGAAGATCATTGGACAAAATAAACTTGATTCTTTGTGATAGTTTTGAGATATGATGATAGTGATACATGAGCCATGTTGATGAGTAATTATGCTTTAGTAAGAATATTTGTGTTAATGTTTGTGCTTCCCTACGCAAGCACGAAATTCAATAGTTATGCAATGAAATTACATCCTACTTGCGGTGCATTATTCAGTGTTAGTTATGCTTAATGCTCGCTTATGAGATTTTTCGTTTCTTGCTTGGATGCTTGTCAATCTTTTGCTAGCCTTAATTTCTAACTAACTGTGATCACTACTTGTGCATCCAAAATCCTTTAAATCAGTTTTTGCCACATGAGTCCACTATACCTACCTATATGCGGTATTCTTTTGCCGTTCTAAGCAAATTTGTATGTCCCACTTCTAATTTTCAAAATAAATTTCTCTTTTGTATGAGAGTACCGCTCATGAAACGGCAGGGGGTGGCTGATATATTTCCATGCTAGCTATGTTATTCTCAAGATGAGTGTTTATTCACTTGTCATTGCACGAGAGTACGACAAAGGTATTAGGGATGCCCAGTCCCGAAATGAAAAATGAATTTACTTTGTGTTGTCAAATAATAAATTCCTTGGAAAGCATTAGTATGGACGACATGCGTGGATTCGGTTAGCCATGGAATGTGAAAGTATGGTGGAAAAAGGAATAAACTTTATTTTCTGTTTGGGAACCGCCTATGATATATCTTGCATGGAAAGTATTGGGAACTACTCGATCGTTTTCATTGACAGGAAAAGCATGCCACCCAAAATGTTTTATCTCTATCTTTTTCGCTTTGAGCTATAGCTCCTCTACAAATCCCTACTTCCCTCCGCGAAGGGCCTTTCTATTTACTATATGCAATTTTTATTTTTACTTGAGTCTCCATCTTCTCTTACAAAGTAGCAACTAAGGAGCACCATGATCGTACTTGAGCATTGGGTGTAGCTAATATGCGAGTGTGTTTCATGAATGGATCAATGATTGAGCATAATGCGGTAGGGATAACTTGCTTTAGTGTTGATATTTTAAAGGAAATGGTTGTTTGTTGATGTGCTTGAGTATTAAAGTCCTCATGTCAAAACTAGACTATTGATTTGAACCATATAAAAGTCCAATTATCCATGCTATAAAGGAAAGAATATGTGATGAACATGTTAGGCAGCATTCCACATCAAAAATTTTGTTTTTATCATTTACCTACTCGAGGACAAGCAGAAATTAAGCTTGGGATGCTGATACGACTCCAACGTATCTATAATTTTTGATTGTTCCATGCTGTTATATTATCATTCTTGGGTGTTTTACAATCATGTTATATCATTTTCAGGACTAACCTATTGACATAGTGCCATGTGCCAGTTGATGTTTTCTGCTTGTTTTTTACATCGCAGATAATCAATATCAAACGGAGTCCAAATAGAGCGAAACTTGTTGTGGAGTTTTTTGGACCAGGAGACACCATATGGGCTAGAGAAGCACCTGGGGGGGCAGTGCCCTGAGCGGGGCACAACCCACCAGGGCGCGCCTGGGCCCCCAGGCACCCCAGGTGGGTTGTGCCCACCTCGGCGGCCTCTCACACCGCCTCTTCACTCTATAAATACCTCCTTGCTCCAGAAACCCTAGCGGAGTCGATGAAATTTTATTCCAGCCGCCGCAAGTTCCAGAACCACAAGATCCAATCTAGAGCCCTATTCCGGCACTCCACCGGAGGGGAACACGATCACGGAGGGGTTCATCATCCTCATTGGTGCCTCTCCGATGATGCGTGAGTAGTTGAACTTAGACATACGGGTCCGTAGGTAGTAGCTAGATGCCTTTTTTCTCTCTTTGTATCTCAATACAACGGTCTCTTGGAGATCTATTTGATGTAATGACTCTTTGCGGTGTGTTTGTCGGGATCCGATGAATTGTGAGTTTATGATCATATTTGCCTTGATTTAATATCCAATCTTGATTGTTATAGCCTCGTATTTCTTCTCCGATATTTGGGTTTTGTTTAGCCAACTTGATCTATTTATCTTGTAATGTGAAGAGGTGCTTTGTAATGGGTTGATCTTGCGGTGTCCTTTCCCAGTGATAGAAGGGGCAGAAAGACACACTTGTATCTTTGCTATTAAGGATAAAAAGATGGGTTCTATTCCTACATGAATAGATCTTGTCTACATAATGTCACCGTTCTTATTGCATTACTCCATTTTTCCATGAACTTAATACACTATATGCATGCTGGATAGCGGTCGATGTGTCGAGTAATAGTAGTAGATGCAGGCAAGAGTCGGTCTACTAATCTTGGGCATGATGCCTATATACATGATCATTGTCTTGGATATCGTCATAATTATTTGATTTTCTATCAATTGCCCAACAGTAATTTGTGTACCCACCGTTGCTATATTCTCGAGAGAAGCCACTAGTGAAATCTACGGCCCCCGGGTCTATTTTCCTATCATATACTTTTGTATCCATATTGCCAATTGCCTTTTCTTTTATTTGCTTCTTTTATTTTCAGATCTATATTATCAAAACCCAAAAATACCTTGCTGCGTTTTATTTACTTTTATTTGCATCTATCAATCTAGTACAATTTTATCCTATCCTTACATCACTTTATGGCACCGCTACCCGAAAGGGATTAACAACCCCTTTAACGCGTCGGGTTGCAAGTATTTGTTATTTGTGTGCAGGTACCATTTACGTAGTGTTGTGTGGTTCTCCTACTGGTTCGATAACCTTGGTTTCATCACTCACGGAAATACCTTACCGTTGTTGTGCTGCATCCTCCCTTATTCCTTGGGGAAACACCGACGCATCTCAAGCGACATCAAAGGAACTTTCTGGCGCCGTTGCCGGGGAGACATCACCAACATCTACCAGGTTCCTAATCACAAATCTCATCTCGTTGCAATTTACATTATTTCCAATTTGCCTCTCATTTTCTTCTCCCCCACTTCACAAAAAATTGCCGTTTTATCCGTCTTCTTTTTCATTCGCCTTTTTCTCGTCAGATCTATCTTTTTTGCTTGCAATCTTCTTGGCCTCTTTGCTTGTGTTGCCATGTGTCTTCTATTTGCATGCATCTTTCCTTGCTAAAAATCTATTGATATGGATCCTCATCCACTTCCTATTCTTTTTAAAAGATCCAATTATGATGAACCAATTGCTAGTGATTTGAGTGCACTAGATTATCTCTATGAAGTTTTGCTTGAAATTCCTCAATCTGAAAATTGTGATGAAGTGCCAAAAGAAAAATTTATAAAGTAATTCACGATAGCTTCTTGAATGAAAAGAATGATTGCAATGATTTTACTATAAATTATATTAATGCGAGTTGTGCTAATAATATGCAAAACCCCAAGCTTGGGGATGCTAATTTTGAGATGTCCACTACTTATTGCAATGATCATGATTGGGGAGATTCTTCTTATGATCTTGAAAATTTATTTAAGCCTCGTGATGAATATGTTTGCGATAATATTGAAAGCGGGTTTGGAAGAGTGTCAACTTTAGGTAATAATGATCCCACTACTTTGGAGTATGTTCAATCTTATGAAATTTTTGATAAAACTGGGTTTGGAGAGGTCATGACTTTATTTGATGATAATCCCACTATTTTGGAAGAGTGTCAACTTTGCATGCATGTGGATCATGGAGAGAAAATTTTATATGATAGCTACATTGTTGAATTTGATTATGATCCTACTTATAATTATTTTGAGAGAGGGAAATATGGTTGTAGAAATCTTCATGTTACTAAATTTCCTCTCGTTATGTTGAGATCATCAATGTTTTATTCCTCTTTGCATATGTTAAATGTTTCTTGTCTTCATAATTTGTTTTCTTATAAAATTACTATGCATAGGAAGTATGTTAGACTTAAATATGTTTGTCATATGTTTGATGATGCTCCCTCTTTGTGTTTCAATTATTATCTTTTGTGTGAACATCATTGAGATTTTATGCCTAACTAGGGGCATAAAACGATAGCGCTTGTTGGGAGGCAACCCAATGAATAAAATTTATTTTTGTCTTTTTCTTTATGTTCTTGAGTGTTTGCACAATTATGCTACTGTTATGATGTATTCTTTTATGTTTTAATTACTATTTGTGTCAAGCAAAGCCTTTGGGATCATGTTGGGTGATAGTTAATTTGATCTTGCTGAAAAACAGAAACTTTTGCACCCAGAAAAATAATTCTCATTTTTAATAGAAGCGCGATAAAATACTGATTCTTTCTGAAGAAGATTGATATAAAAATTTCCCACTTTGTCCTAATTTTTCAGAATTTTTGGAGTTACGGAAGTATTTGAAATATCCAGATTGCTGCAGACTGTCCTGTTTTTGACAGATTCTGTTTTCATTGTATTATGTACTTGTTTTGATGATTCTATGGTTTCCTTTTAAGAGTTTTTGCCATGGAAAAGTTAAAATACAGTAGATATAATACAATAACAAAATATGAATGGGTTTGCAACAGTACTTAAAGTAGTGATTTGCTTTCTTATATTAACGGATCTCATGAAGTTTTGTTGAGTTTTGTGTGATTGATGTTTTCAAGTTTTGGGCGAGATCGCGATGGATGAAGGAATAAGGATTAGCCAAAGGCTAAGCTTGGGGATTCTTGAGGAACCCCAAGATAATATTCAAGAAGTATCTAGCAACTAAGCTTGGGGATGCCCCGAGTGGTATCCCCTCTTTCTTCTAACAACCATCGGTATTTTACTTGAAACTATATTTTTATTTGTCACATATTATGTGTTTTGTTTGGAGCATCTTCTATGATATGAGTCTTTGTTTGTTTTTCTTTTTAATTTTTTATAAGAATCCTTGCTTTACACACCTATTTTGGAGAGCCAAATTATGCTATGCTTGCCCTAGTGCTTGACTTATATCTTTTTGAGCATGGTGTGTTTTGTTATCTTTGAAGAAATTCTCTCATGCTTCACTTAGATTAATTTGAGAGAAATAAATATGATGCTCATGTTCTTCACTTATTTGTTTGAGATTATTAAAAGCAACATATGAAACTAGTTCCAAAGTGATAGATATCCAAGGAGGAGATAATAAAAACTTTTATGAAGATCATTGGACAAAATAAACTTGATTCTTTGTGATAGTTTTGAGATATGATGATAGTGATACATGAGTCATGTTGATGAGTAATTATGCTTTAGTAAGAATATTTGTGTTAAGGTTTGTGCTTCCCTACGCAAGCACGAAATCGAAGCACAAGTGCTCCCTAGGTGGTTTTGATAATTGATGACAACATATCTCTTGTTGGACTAACATTTTGATCTAGCATGTTTCAGATAAGTTCAACAATGGAGTGGCATGGACTAAAGGTTGTGGGAACTCCTTCAAGATGCTAAGGACAAAGTATTGGCTAAAGCTTCAAGCTCAAGACTCTTCATTTTATATTTTAGTGATCCAAGATCACATTGAGTCTTTAGGAAAAGCCAATACTATCAAGGAGGGATGAGGTGTTGCTTAATGAGCCTCTTGCTTCATGTGCTTAATGATATGCTCCAAAATCCTCAACTACTTTCCCATATCCACATATGACCTAAACCCTAAGCCAAACTCGGTCCTACCGATTCTTCCTATCCGGCTCCACCGAGTTTCACTTGTCATTAGCCACTGCCAAACCCTAATCAGTTCGGTCTCACCGATGGGATCTCGGTCTGACCGAGATGGGCTTGCAAACTCTCTGTTACCCATTGCAATATTCTCGGTCCCACCGAGATATGCAATCGGTCCCACCGAGTTTTCTTGACCAAATCTCAGTTTCACTTATTACCCAAATCGGTCCCACCGAGTTTGAGTAATCGGTCAAACCGAGTTTTGGATTTACCCTAACCCTAGCACATCGGTCCCACCGAGTTGATCCAGTCGGTCCCACCGAAATCACTAACGGTCACTAGGTTTACATTTTCGGTCCGACCGAGTTTATTGATTCGGTCCCACCGAGATTGGAAAACTGTGTAACGGTTGGATTTTGTGTGGAGGCTATATATACCCCTCCACCTCCTTCTCATTCAAGAGAGAGCCATCAGAACACACACACCATTCCAACTCATATGTTCTGAGAGAGAACCACCTACTCATGTGTTGAGACCAAGACATTCCATTCCTACCATATGAATCTTGATCTCTAGCCTTCCCAAGTTGCTTTCCACTCAAACCTTCTTTCCACCAAATCCAAATCCTATGAGAGAGAGTTGAGTGTTGGGGAGACTATCATTTGAAGCATAAGAGCAAGGAGTTCATTACCTACACACCATTTGTTACTTCTTGGAGAGTGGTATCTCCTAGATTGGCTAGGTGTCACTTGGGAGCCTCTGACAAGATTGTGGAGTTGAACCAAGCAGTTTGTAAGTGCAAGGAGATCGCCTACTTCGTGAAGATCTACCGCTAGTGAGGCAAGTCCTGTGTGGGCGATGACCATGGTGGGATAGACAAGGTTGCTTCTTCGTGGACCCTTTGTGGGTGGTTGCTTCTTCGTGGACCCTTCGTGGGTGGAGCCCTGTGTGGACTCGCGCAACCGTTACCCTTGGGTGGAGCCCTGTGTGGACTCGCGCAACCGTTACCCTTCGTGGGTTGAAGTCTCCATCAACGTGGATGTAGGATAGCACCACCTATCCGAACCACGGGAAAAACATCTATGTCTTCAATTGCGTTTGAATTCTCCAAACCCTTCTCTTTACATTCTCGCAAGTTGCATGCTTTACATTCCGCTGCTCATATACTTTTTGCATGCTTGCTTGATATGTATTGTGTGTGTTGAAATTGTGCCTAAACTCCACTTAAACCGAAAAAGCTTAAAAATTGCAACTTTAGCACTAAGTGTCTAATCACCCCCCTCTAGACACATCTACTTCTAGATCCTACAAGTGGTACCAGAGCTTTGGTCTCCATTGCCTTGGTTTAATCACCATTGGAGGAAGATGGATGTGTCTACATTAGGGAGTCTTAGACATAGAGTGCCTATTCTTGAGGGAGAGTATTTTCATGAGTGGAAAAATGAGATGCTTGTAATCTTCAATCAATATCATTTGAACAAGTATATTGCTAGCCCTTGTGCACCCCATATTGATCCCTTGCATCCTACCCTAGATGAAGATATTGACATGATTCGCAATCTTAGAACTATTGAGCTCATCATTAGAGGATTGCCCAAAAATTTGATTGCTAGTTTGCCTACTCACAATTGTGCCTATACCATATGGAAATTTCTTGAGGAACGATTTCCCGATTATTCCTTGAAAACTTTGGATGAAATTCTCCATAAATCTATTGCCTTGAGTAAGATGAACTCTAGTGATCCTAGTTTTGGTAAATGTCTTTTTGAACTTGCCAATCTTAAGCATGCTAAAGATGATGTTGGAATCATTAATGATATCATATTCAAAGCTATAAGAATTCATAAAAGTAACCACTTTGATCATTTATCTAATGAATTACCCTCTCTAGGAAATGATGAGTCACAAGATCACGATGAACATGAATATTATGATGATGATGATAGTGACTTCGATCTTGATGATGCAATGAGACATTTTGGTCTTATGGCAAATCTTCGGGGATATGAATCAGGAGGAAAGGAATGGGTTCTTGATAGTGGATGTACTGATCATATGACCGGAGATGAAGAGATGTTTCGTGAGCTTGTTGAAAACAACGGCCCTCGAAAATATGTCACCTTTGGTGATAATTCAAAGGGTAAAGTGGTTGGCCTTGGTAAGGTGGCCATCTCACATGATAGTTCCATTCAAAATGTCATGCTCGTTGAATCTCTTGGCTACAACTTACTTTCAGTATCTAGACTTGCTGATTTCGGTTTGAATGTCCTATTTACTGAGGTAGATTGCCAAGTATTTCGTCGAGACAATCATAAAATGGTCTTTACGGGTATGCGTAGAGGTGATCTTTACATTGTCAATTTCTCTAAAAAGGCACAACCTAAAACTTGCTTTGTTGCTAAATCCTCAAAAGGTTGGTTGTGGCATAGACGACTAGGTCACGTTGGCATGAGAAACCTTGACAAGCTTATTAAAGCAAATCATATCCTTGGAGTCAACGATGTCATATTTGATAAGGATAGACTTTGCAGTGCTTGTCAAGCAGGTAAACAGGTTGGAGGAAGACATCCCGTGAAGAACATCATGACCACAAGGAGGCCACTCGAGCTACTTCACATGGATCTTTTTGGTCCCAACGCCTACAAGAGTCTCGGTGGAAATTCTTTTGGTCTAGTTATAGTTGATGACTTTTCAAGGTTTACGTGGGTATTCTTTCTTAATGACAAGTCGCAGGTCCAGAAGATCTTCAGAAACTTCGCTAGGAAAGCCCAAAATCAGTTTGATGTGAAGATCAAGAAGGTTCGGAGTGACAACGGAACGGAGTTCAAGAACGCAAATGTGGACACCTTTCTTGACGAAGAAGGGATTTCACACGAGTTCTCGGCTACGTACACACCTCAACAAAATGGAGTTGTTGAGAGGAAGAATCGGACGCTCATCAAAATGGCAAGAACGATGCTTGATGAATACAAGACGCCAAAGCACTTTTGGGCAGAAGCGGTTGAGACAGCTTGTCACAACAAATTGCTTATATCTTCACAAGCTACTCGGCAAGACGGCATACGAGATCCTCACCGGTAACAAGCCTCAAGTTGGATACTTTCGAGTATTCGGCTCAAAGTGCTACATTCTTGATAAGCATCGTCGTTCAAAGTTTGCCCCTAAATCTCATGAAGGTTTTCTGCTTGGTTATGGATCAAACTCTCACACTTACCGTGTCTACAACAATTTCACCCGAAAGGTTGAAGAGACGGTAGATGTGAAGTTTGATGAATCTAATGGCTCGCAAGTAGAGCAATTGCCAATTGATGTAGGAGACAAAGACCCTTCAGAAGCAATTCAAGACTTGTCCATTGGCAAAATTCGTCCAACGGAGGTGAAGGAGAGTACTTCATCCGTCCAAGTGGAAGCTTCTACTTCACGACAAGGTGAACCAAGAATCGACACGGAAGCATCCACAAGTGGGACACATCAAGATGAAGAAAACGAGGAAATACATCAAGACGAACATCAACAACCTCCTTCTCCACCACGACAAGAGAACGACGACGCCAACAATGAAGAAGGCCAAGAAGAAGAACAAGATGAAGAAGATGCTCAACGAAGACCCAAGCAAAAGCTCTCATGAGTTCGAGCAAGAATTGCCAAAGATCATCCCGTCGAGCAAATCCTCAATGATATACAAACCGGGAGAATCACTCGCTCAAAAACTCGTTTAGCTAACTTTTGTGAAAACTATTCATTCATCTCTAGCATTGAACCTATGAAGGTTGAAGAAGCATTGGAAGATCCAGATTGGATAAACGCTATGCATGAAGAGCTACATAATTTTGAGAGAAACCAAGTTTGGACATTGGTCGAGAAGCCCGACAACAACCACAACATCATTGGCACCAAATGGGTGTTTCGTAACAAGCAAGATGAAGATGGACAAGTGGTTCACAACAAAGCACGTCTCGTCACCCAAGGTTACACACAAGTCGAAGGTATGGACTATGGTGAGACATATGCTCCCGTTGCTAGACTTGAGTCCATTCGCATCTTACTTGCCTATGCTAATCACCATAATATCACCTTGTACCAAATGGACATTAAGAGTGCTTTTCTAAATGGTGAAATAGAGGAGGAAGTTTATGTCAAACAACCTCCCGGCTTTATCAATCCTAAGAAACCAAATCATGTTTACAAACTTCACAAAGCTCTTTATGGTCTTAAACAAGCTCCTAGAGCATGGTATAAATGCTTGACCAAGTTCCTTACTACAAGTGGTTTTGAAATTGGTAAAATTGATTCTACTCTTTTTACTAAAAGGGTTAATGGAGAACTATTCGTATGCCAAATTTATGTTGATGATATCATATTTGGTTCAACTAACCCTTTCTTTAGTGAAAAGTTTGGAAAGCTAATGTCAGAGAAGTTTGAGATGTCTATGATGAGTGAACTCAAATTCTTTCTCGGGTTGCAAATCAAGCAAACTAAGGAAGGTACATTTGTCTCTCAAACAAAGTACACCAAGGACTTATTCAAGAAGTTCAATATGCAAGAATGCAAAGGTATGTCTACACCCATGCCTACTAGTGGACATAATGATTTGACCAAAGATGGTGAACCGGTTGATCAAAAGGTTTATCACTCTATGATTGGTTCATTGTTATACCTATGTGCTTCACGTCCCGATATTATGCTAAGTGTGTGCATGTGTGCACGGTATCAAGCTGCTCCTAAAGATTGTCATCTTAAGGCTGTGAAAAGGATAGTGAGATATTTAATCCATACACCAAATTTTGGTATTTGGTATCCTAAGAGGTCTTCTTTTGATCTTGTTGGCTATTCTGACTCGGATTATGCCGGAGACAAGGTTGATAGAAAGTCCACTTCGGGTACTTGTCAATTTCTTGGTAGATCTCTTGTGTCTTGGTCTTCCAAGAAACAAAACTCAGTATCCTTATCCACCGCCGAAGCGGAATACATTGCCGCTGGTTCATGTTGTGCTCAATTACTTTGGATGACCCAAACTCTTAAAGATTACGGGATTTATGTGAAACATGTTCCACTGCTTTGTGACAATGAAAGTGCTATCAAAATTGGTCATAATCCTGTACAACATTCTCGAACTAAGCATATTGAAGTTCGTCATCATTTCATTCGAGATCATGTTGCTAAGGGTGACATCAATCTTAAGCATGTTCGCACCGACAAGCAATTAGCGGATATATTCACTAAACCACTTGATGAGAAAGTGTTTTGCAGGTTGAGAGGAGAACTGAACGTCATTGATGCTTCGAACTTGGAGTAGAAACTCCACTGGATACATGCAAGACATGAGCTTATGACTAATCCATGATATATCTCTTATGATAACTATCCTATGTCTTGGATATATTTGCACCTTGCATGTTGTCTAACCAAGGTAGGTGCTTGGTTGAATTTAATTCCATGAGATTGCGACTCACTCATATCTTGAGCAATCTCTACATCACCAAGACTCTACACAATAGTGGTGGAAGACAAGGAAGCACAAAACCATTCAAACATATCCTTTGACAAACTCTATATTAAACTTCATGATTGTCATTTTTGGATGCACAAGTGCTTTTCCTTGCAAGAACTAACCCATGTAGGTAGATGAACTCAAACTCCAAGTGGTGCTCCCAACTCTTGATGAACTACATCAACCTTGAGCACCCACACAAGTTCAACTACATGAGCAAGAACCACATCACCACCCAAGGTATGTCATTCCATCTTAGAGAAGCTTTACTCCAAGACATGAGTCAAAGCAACTCAACAAGATGTGAATACATCAAGATGCTTAAACGAAAAATGGTAACCCCATTTTGAGCTTAAGCGATGAGTATGACCTATGATCAAGTTTTCTCACTTGACTCCTAAGTCAATATACTCTAATATAGGTGACTATGTCACCGCCCAATTCTAGATGAAGTTCTCTTGTGTTCTTTTCTGAGTTATTACATTTGTCCCTTGCATATTTGTTTCCTTCTCTTTCAAACAAAAAAAAACTTCATCTAGAAACTTTTACTCTTTTCCTTTTTGTTCTTGTTCTGCATATTTCTGCATCAAATTCCTTGCAAATCCTTCAGCTAATTCATTGCAAATCTTTGTGAGATCTTAGTTGACTTGTGAGCTGAGGTGACAAGTGTTTTTCTCTGTGTAAACTCGGTTTCACCGACTTGCAATTTTCGGTCCAACCGAATCTTTTCGGTACCACCGAAATATGTCACTCGGTGCCACCGACTTTGCAATCAGAAAAACAGTTTGCCACTTGTTCTACATTTCTTCTGATCCAGCTCCACTCAATGAATCTTGTCCTCCACAAGCATCACAATTTTATCCTCTGCTTTGTGTTGAATCTCAAGGACCAAACCTATTCGACGGATTCCAGGAAAAACCTTCTTGGAAATTGATGTCAAAGGGGGAGAGAGAGATCACATCAAAGCTTGTAGGAGAGAGAGATCACATCAAGGGAGAGAAACAGTCTCAAGGACCAAACCTACAAGAGAGAAAGTATTAAGGGGGAGAGAGAGACCTCAAGGGGGAGAGAAAGTCTCAAGGATCCCAGATGTTGTTAAGGGGGAGAGAGAGATTTCCAGGGAGAGAAAATACTCAAGGATCCCATATGCTTGATGTTCAAGAGGAGAGATGCCACATGTTTTTTTGGGGGAAAGACATGTTCATATGAACTCATTTGAATTAAGTTCTATTCATATCTCTCAGCTCTGATTTTCTGTTTCCTATCTTCTCCCAATATCCCATGTCAGATTCAGGGGGAGCAAGAAACCTAAGGGAAAAGAAATCAATCAAATTCATTGCATATCTTTATTCTTGGGGACATGTTGAATTCTATGTGGTACCTTGTACTCATTCTCTACATGTCATCCCAATCTTGGTATTCTTGTGGTTTCTTTTGTTTGCTCTGGCTAGTGGACGTACCTGTGTTATCTAACCTTGTTTGTGCAGGTTCATTCCATCCTAAGCCAACTCAAGACCACAAGGTAAGTATATGCATCAAAATCATGAGTATGAGGAGTTCTTGCTTATGTACATACTGTTTGCAAGAAGGACTCATGAGCATGAAGGTATTTTCCTTGATAATCTTTTGCTCTGATGCATATGTCCAAGATGCATGTAACACATTGCCTACTCTGTCATGGTTATGCTCTCACATGTCTCTATATTTCATATTTACATGAGTGCATACATGTAGGGGGACCCTATGCTTGTTACATGTCCTTCCAAAGCTTTACTTGCTGTTCTTTAAATCTTTATCCAAAGCTTTGATGTATGTTGCCATCAATTACCAAAAAGGGGGAGATTGAAAGCACAAGTGCTCCCTAGGTGGTTTTGATAATTGATGAAAACATATCTCTTGTTGGACTAACATTTCGATCTAGCATGTTTCAGATAAGTTCAACAATGGAGTGGCATGGACTAAAGGTTGTGGGAACTCCTTCAAGATGCTAAGGACAAAGGATTAGCCAAAGCTTCAAGCTCAAGACTCTTCATTTTATATTTTAGTGATTCAAGATCACATTGAGTCTTTAGGAAAAGCCAATACTATCAAGGAGGGATGAGGTGTTGCTTAATGAGCCTCTTGCTTCATGTGCTTAATGATATGCTCCAAAATCCTCAACTACTTTCCCATATCCACATATGACCTAAACCCTAAGCCAAACTCGGTCCTACCGATTCTTCCTATCCGGCGCCACAGAGTTTCACTTGTCATTAGCCACTACCAAACCCTAATCAGTTCGGTCTCACCGATGGGATCTCGGTCTCACCGAGATGGGCTTGCAAACTCTCTGTTACCCATTGCAATATTCTCGGTCCCACCGAGATATGCAATCGGTCCCACCGAGTTTGCTTGACCAAATCTCAGTTTCACTTATTACCCAAATCGGTCCCACCGAGTTTGAGTAATCGGTCAAACCGAGTTTTGGATTTACCCTAACCCTAGCACATCGGTCCCACCGAGTTGATCCATTCGGTCCCACCGAAATTACTAACGGTCACTAGGTTTACATTTTCGGTCCGACCGAGTTTATTGATTCGGTCCCACCGAGATTGGAAAACTGTGTAACGGTTGGATTTTGTGTGGAGGCTATATATACCCCTCCACCTCCTTCTCATTCGAGAGAGAGCCATCAGAACACACACGCCATTCCAACTCATATGTTCTGAGAGAGAACCACCTACTCATGTGTTGAGACCAAGACATTCCATTCCTACCATATGAATCTTGATCTCTAGCCTTCCCAAGTTGCTTTCCACTCAAACCTTCTTTCCACCAAATCCAAATCCTATGAGAGAGAGTTGAGTGTTGGGGAGACTATCATTTGAAGCATTAGAGCAAGGAGTTCATTACCTACACACCATTTGTTACTTCTTGGAGAGTGGTGTCTCCTAGATTGGCTAGGTGTCACTTGGGAGCCTCCGACAAGATTGTGGAGTTGAACCAAGGAGTTTGTAAGGGCAAGGAGATCGCCTACTTCGTGAAGATCTACCGCTAGTGAGGCAAGTCCTGTGTGGGCGATGGCCATGGTGGGATAGACAAGGTTGCTTCTTCGTGGACCCTTTGTGGGTGGTTGCTTCTTCGTGGACCCTTCATGGGTGGAGCCCTGTGTGGACTCGCGCAACCGTTACCCTTGGGTGGAGCCCTGTGTGGACTCGCGCAACCGTTACCCTTCGTGGGTTGAAGTCTCCATCAACGTGGATGTAGGATAGCACCACCTATCTGAACCACGGGAAAAACATCCGTGTCTTCAATTGCGTTTGAATTCTCCAAACCCTTCTCTTTACATTCTCGCAAGTTGCATGCTTTACATTCCACTGCTCATATACTTTTTGCATGCTTGCTTGATATGTATTGTGTGTGTTGAAATTGTGCCTAAACTCCACTTAAACCAAAAAAGCTTAAAAATTGCAACTTTAGCACTAAGTGTCTAATCACCCCCCTCTAGACACATCTACTTCTAGATCCTACAGAAATTCAATAGTTATGCAATGAAATTACATCCTACTTGTGGTGCATTATTCAGTGTAAGTTATGCTTAATGCTCGCTTATGAGATTTTTCGTTTCTTGCTTGGATGCTTGTCAATCTTTTGCTAGCCTTAATTTCTAACTAACTGTGATCACTACTTGTGCATCCAAAATCCTTTAAATCAGTTTTTGCCACATGAGTCCACTATACCTACCTATATGCGGTATTCTTTTGCCGTTCTAAGCAAATATTTATGTGCCACCTCTAATTTTCAAAATAAATTTCTCTTTTGTATGCACGTACTGCTCATGAAACGGTAGGGGGTGGCTGATATATTTCCATGCTAGCTATGTTATTCTCAAGATGAGTGTTTATTCACTTGTCATTGGATGAGAGTACGGCAAAGGTATTAGGGATGCCCAGTCCCGAAATGAAAAATGAATTTACTTTATGTTGTCAAATAATAAATTTCTTGGAAAGCATTGGTATGGACGAGACCCGTGGATTTGGTTAGCCCTGGAATGTGAAAGTATGGTGGAAAAAGGAATAAACTTTACTTTCTGTTTGGGAACCGCCTATGGTATATCTAGCATGGAAAGTATTGGGAACTACTTGATCGTTTTCATTGACAAGAAAAGCATGCCACTCAAAATATTTTATCTATATCGTTTTCGCTTTGAGCTCTAGCACCTCTACAAATCCCTACTTCCCTCCGCGAAGGGCCTTTCTATTTACTTTATGCAATTTTTATTTTTACTTGAGTCTCCATCTTCTCTTATAAAGCGGCAACTAAGGAGCACCATGATCGTACTTGAGCATTGGGCGTAGCTAATATGCGAGTGTGTTTCATGAATGGATCAATGATTGAGCATAATGGGCTAGGGATAACTTGCTTTAGTGTTGATATTTTGAAAGACATGGTTGTTTGTTGATGTGCTTGAGTATTAAAGTCCTCATGTCAAAACTAGACTATTGATTTGAACCATATAGAAGTCCAATTGTCCATGCTATAAAGGAAAGAATATGTGATGAATATGTTAGGCATCATTCCACATAAAAAATTCTGTTTTTATCATTTACCTACTCGAGGACTAGCATGAATTAAGCTTCGGATGCTGATAAGTCTCCAACGTATCTGTAATTTTTGATTGTTCCATGCTGTTATATTATCATTCTTGGATGTTTTACAATCATTTTACAATCATTTATATCATTTTTCGGGACTAGCTTGTTAACATAGTGCCAAGTGCCAGTTGATGTTTTCTTCTTGTTTTTTACATCGCAGAAAATCAATGTCAAACGGAGTCCAAATGCAGCGAAAATTTTTGTGGAGTTTTTTGGACCAGAAGACACCAGATGGGCCAGAGAAGCACCTGGGGGGGGGGGGTGCCCCGAGGGGGACACAACCCACCAGGGCACGCATGGGCCCCCAGGCGCGCCCAGGTGGGTTGTGCCCACCTTGGTAGCCTCTCGCACCGCCTCTTCACTCTATAAATACCTCCTTGCTCCAGAAACCCTAGGGGAGTCGACGAAATTTTATTCCAGCTGCCGCAAGTTCCAGAACCATGAGATCCAATCTAGAGCCCTATTCCGGCACCCTGCCGGAGGGGAACACGATCACGGAGGGGTTCATCATCCTCATTGGTGCCTCTCCGATGATGCGTGAGTAGTTCAACTCAGACCTACGGGTCTGTAGGTAGTAGCTAGATGCCTTTTTCTCTCTTTGTATCTCAATACAACGGTCTCTTGGAGATCTATTTTATGTAATGACTCTTTGCGGTGTGTTTGTTGGGATCCGATGAATTGTGAGTTTATGATCAGATTTGCCTTGATTTAATATCCAATCTTGATTATTATAGCCTCGTATTTCTTCTCCGATATTTGGGTTTTGTTTGGCCAACTTGATCTATTTATCTTGCAATGTGAACAGGTACTTTATAATGGGTTCAATCTTGCGGTGTCCTTTCCCAGTGATAGATGGGACAGCAAGGCACACTTGTATCATTGCTATTAAGGATAAAAAGATGGGTTCTATTCCTACATGAATAGATCTTGTCTACATAATGTCATCGTTCTTATTGCATTACTCCGTTTTTCCATGGACTTAATACACTAGATGCATGCTGGATAGTGGTCGATGTGTGGAGTAATAGTAGTAGATGCAGGCAGGATTCGGTCTACTAATCTTGGGCATGATGCCTATATACATGATCATTGTCTTGGATATCATCATATTATTTGCTTTTTTATCAATTGCCCAACAGTAATTTGTCTACCCACCGTTGCTATTTTCTCGAGAGAAGCCACTAGTGAAATCTACGGCCCTCGGGTTTATTTTCCTATCATATACTTTCATATCCATATTGCTAATTGCCTATTCTTTTATTTGCTTCTTTTATTTTTAGATCTATATTATCAAAAACCCAAAAATACATTGTTGTGTTTTATTTAATTTTATTTGCATCCATCAATCTACTACAATTTTATCCTATCCTTATGTCACCTTTTGGCACCGCTACCCGAAAGGGATCTACAACCCCTTTAACGCGTTGGGTTGCAAGTATTTGTTATTTGTGTGCAGGTACCGTTTACGTAGTGTTGCCTGGTTCTCCTACTGGTTCGATAATCTTGGTCTCATCACTGAGGAAAATACCTTACCGTTGCCGTGCTGCATCCTCCCTTATTCCTTGGGGAAACACCGACGCATCTCAAGCGACATCAAGGAGTTGGGGTTCGGCGGTCTTAGCGGCTACATACCAAGGTATGCGCAACGACTGCCAGCTTACATCGAGAAAGCTAGCCCTTCTTCGATGCCCTCTATTCCTACAGCTGTGGTTGTGGGAGAGGTTCTCTATTGGGTGACTAGATGTACTTGTTCATTACCCTATAGACACCATGTTCGATGCTAATGACATCGATGTGCCTACTTTCGGTCTGTGTTGGACACGTCGCGAGGTATGTATCGTGTTATAGTTTCCTGCAACTTTTTTGTGAACAAGAGATAGTTCAATGCTAGCGGCTACTAACTTTTGTTTTCCGTAGAGACGCTTTACTAGTGATCAGACCAGGAAAGCATACACGACATTGAATGAGCAGTTCAATGCATACACTGGGGTCATCTGGCAGCCCTACACGGAAGCAGCCATACATGCAAGATACCCCGGCGGTATGTCTGTGCTATGCACAAGGGACCGAGATAATTGGATGACGAAATTGAAGATCATCTTCAATGTCTTTGTCGAGGAGATGGCACAACAGAGGGTTATGAGGCAATTTGGTCTTTTGCAGTTGGAGCTACCCCCCTACAGAGAACTTGGTGCCAGCACACATCCACAGGTATTAACCAGTTTTTCAATGTTGCATTATCTTTGACAGTACTCCATTCGAAGCATTATGTAATTGTTGAACACACACCACAATTTTAGGACGATGAGGAAGGGCATGATCAGGACAACTACTGACTGGCTAGTTAGACAACAGTCGTATGTTACAGAATGGGAGACAACAAACACACATCTATGGCACGAGAATCATGATTTTGATCTCAGTGAATTCAATCTCTATTTGTGGCGCTACATGACCGGAACACGGTTACGCATCATTGAGAACTCTCACCCAGAGGAGATACCTAACCCTACTCCATCGGATATGTACCCGAGCTATGATACTTCGGGCTCTAGGCAGTACACGGTAAGATATATTTTCTTTAAGTAAAGTTGTCACATACTTTGACGTACATACTTAATAATCATCATGAAAATTTCTAGGCCTACTTGACACACGAACTATACGATGATATGACCATCTTTGGACGATCACTGTCGTCTGGACCTCTTCTTCAGCACTGGCCTGTGCTACAGCACTTCTTGGAACGCATGCAGAACAAGATACGTGCTGTCTACGAGGCTATCACGTGCACCCGGAGAAGCGACATTGTTCAACACCAGTAGCAGCAGCGGCGTCCCTCCATGCACCGACATCAGCCACGTCGATGTCTAGCACATCAGCCGACAACCAGGCCACCCCCTCCTGACCAACCTGGCAGTTTGACGTGGCAGCACCCACAACACTATGGTCCCACGTCGAGCTTCATGTTTCAGCCAGAGCAGCCGTCACAGCCAGCAGGTATGTCTCTTCATATTTATTGTTTTCAATATCAATTGAGGCGACCTCATTCTTAATGACTTAACGTTCCATCATGCAGGAGGCTACAACCATCATGCGTCTATGTCAGTGTAACACCCACGATGCGGCTATATCTCCCACGTGTCGAGGCACGACTTAGAGGCATAACCGCATGGTGGTTTTGTCGCAAGAGGGGTAATCTTCACACAATCCCATGTACTGAACAAGAAAGCGATAAAGAGTTTGGCTTACAATTGCCACTTCACACAAATAACAAGTTAAACATACATCATCCAGAGTACAATCAAAGGTCCGGCTACGGAACCAAAATAAAGGAAGACAACCCCAAATGCTAGATCCCTGATCGACCCAACTGGGCACCACTACTGATCAACCGGAAAAGACGCATAACAACGATCAAGATCTTCATCGAGCTCCCACTTGAGCTCGGTTGCATCACCTGCACTGGTAT
The DNA here is from genome assembly GCF_056163025.1 of Triticum urartu. NCBI lineage: Eukaryota > Viridiplantae > Streptophyta > Magnoliopsida > Poales > Poaceae > Triticum > Triticum urartu. The sequence goes on from NC_141874.1 coordinate 506,917,616, forward strand.
CATCGGCACCTGCAACTATTTTGGAAGTATCCGTGAGTCACGAGGACTCAGCAATCTCACACCCGCGAGATCAAGACTATTTAGCTTATGGGTAGGATAGGGTAATGAGGTAGAGCTGCAGCAAGCACTAAGCAATTATGGTGGCTAACATATGGAAATAAGAGCGAGAAGAGAAGCAACACAACGATCGTGAAGCTAGAAGTGATCCTGAAACTACTTACGAACAAACATAACACAAGAATCGTGTTCACTTCTCGGACTCCGCGGAAAAGAGACCATCACAGCTACACACGCACTTGAAGCATTTTAATTAAGTCAAGCGTCAAGTTCTCTACAACCAGACATTAACAAATTCCCATCTGCCACATAACCACGGGCACGACTTTCGAAAGTTTAAACCCTGCAGGGGTGTCCCAACTTAGCCCATCACAAGCTCTCACGGTCAACGAAGGATATTCCTTCTCTCGAAAAGACCCGATCAGTCTCAAAATCATGGTTACAAGACATTTGGACAATGGTAAAATAAGACCAGCAAAGCCACCCGATGTACCGACAAATCCTGATAGGAGTCGTACGTATCTCGTTCTCAGGGCACACCGGATGGGCCAGACGTCGGGTTGGCATAGACCCTGGTTGCCCAGGGGGCGCCGGACATCACCCAGGTTGGACCAACACTCAGAGGAGCATTGGCCCCGGGGGGGGGGGGGGTAAATAAAGATGACCCTCGGGCTCTGAAAACCCAAGGGAAAAAGGCTTAGGTTGTTAGGCAAATGTAAAACCAAGGTTGGGCCTTGCTGGAGGAGTTTTATTCAAAGCGAACTGTCAAGGGGTTCCCATAACACCCAACCACGTAAGGAACGCCTAATCAAGGAACATAACACCGGTATGATGGAAACTAAGGCGGCAAGAGTGGAACAAAACACCAGGCATAAGGCCGAGCCTTCCACCCTTTACCAAGTATATAGATGCATTAATTAAAATAAGAGATATTGTGATATCCCAACATATCCATGTCCCAACATGGAACAAACTTCAACTTCACCTGCAACTAACAACGCTATAAGAGGGGCTGAGCAAAAGCGGTAACTTAGCCAAACAATGGTTTGCTAGGAAGGTGGGTTAGAGGCTTGACATGGCAATATGGAAGGCATGATATAACAAGTGGTAGGTAGCGTGACATAGCGATAGAACAAACAACTAGCAAGCAAAGATAGAAGTGATTTCGAGGGTATGATCATCAAGCCTGAAATCCCGCAAGGAAGAAGAACGAGTCCATGAAGAAGTCAAACGGACGTAGTCGAACGGATCCTCACACACGCGACATACCGGAACTAACAAGAATAAGCAACACCGGAAAGAAGCAAACAACATGGTAAACAACCATCACATAAACATGGCATGATGCACAACCAAGTATGATGCATGTCCGGTTTAAAGAGGCATGGCATGGCAAAGTGCAACAAACAACACTACAAGTTAAGTGGAGCTCAATATGCAATGAGTTGCATATTGACGAAACACCACATCCCTTTATTTAGTTCGGTCTTGTTTATGTACCCAACAATACTAAATGTTGTTAAACATGGCAAGAGGTGAAGCATATGAAAACTACACATTTAAGCACATTTAAATGAGGTCGGAAACAAAACAATTCCAGGAAAATCCTCTTGTGCATATTTCGAATTAGCTACTGTTCTGCCCTAAACATAATTTTAGAGTTGTTAAACATGCATAGTACTGTCACCATGTTAAACTATGCATTTTTCCACCCCATTTACATATAAAGTTTATTAAAATTGGAGCTACGGTTATTAAGTTATGAATTAACTCATTTTAACCTGGCAATGTGGCAAATTATATGCAAACATCATTTTAAACATATTAAACATGCATGAAAGTTGGATATTATGAAACTAGACAAGATTCTAAGCATTTTTCATACATAAAACACTTTAATATGATGCACGGTTCATGAGATATTAAATGCATGATGTCCAAGGTTTTTTTTTGTAAAACAGAGTTCTCTGGATAATAGCTAAATTGATCCGCGGGAAAGAAAACATGCTTCGGGCCGAATCTGGACAAGCCCTTCCAAGGAAAACAAGGGGGCGCTGGGGCAGCTCATCATGGGCCAAAAGCCCAGATCTGTGTAGGAGTGGGCCGGCTTGAGCTGGCCTTGGAGGCCGAAGGGGAAGCAGGCGGGCGCGCTGGGCCTTGGCGCGGGATGCAGCCCACGCGCGCGGTCAACGGGCTCTGCCGGGTCGAGCACTGCTCAATGCAGTGAGATGCAGAGGCGGGGAGCGGCAACGGCGGAGGTGGTTTGCAGTCTTCCGCGATGGATCGGAGCGGGAAAAACTGGTAACAGGCCGAGGTGCTCCAGATCCGGCGGATCCTCACCGAATCGGGCGAAGAACGCGACCGGGGGCGAGCTCCACGACGATGGTGGTTCCTGCAGGTAGCAATGGAGGATGGGGAGTCCGGTGAGAGAGAGGAGAGAAACGGGGAACTAGAGGGGATGTCGACAACGGCGTGACCTGGGGGTGGTCCGGCGAGGCTCAGCAGGAGCTTGTCGACGATGGAGCTCGCCGGAGTGGAGACCCGCGGGAGGCGCGGTGGCGTACGGATGGCGGCATGGCGACGATCTCCTGATCTAGCGGGATCGAGCGGGAGAACCTCAGGCGCGGGCGACTGCTCGGGGCGCTTGGGCCCAGATCTGGCCTGTGGCGGGCCGATTGCGGGCTTCCGCGGGCTGCGGTGGCGGGGAGAGCTGGGGAGGTTGAAAGTGCTAGTGATCGACTAGAGGGGGGTGAGTAGGAGATTTTTATGAAAGTCTTCAAAACATGGAAGTTTTGAAGACAAACGATAGAAATAAACCTATTATCATGCAGCGGAAGGTAGACTACACTAAGCAAGCCATAGTCAAGTATTCAATGAAGTGAAAGCACAACGACTAATAGCAGCTAGGCAGTATAGACCAGGTAGGAAGATAGTGTGAAGCCAATTAGAACAAGCGGTCACTCAGTGAAGACAAAAGATAATGCAATCATACAATGACTTCACCAGAGTCAATAGTAAGTAAAGGAATGGGAAGGATGAAACCAGTGACTCGTTGAAGACAATGACTTGTTGGACTAGTTCCAGTTGCCGTGACAACTGTACGTCTGGTTAGGGAGGCTGAGATTCAACTCAAAAGACTGTGTCTTCACCTTATTCCCCTTGAGCTAAGGACACCCAGTCCTCGCCCAATCACTCTGGTAAGTCTTCAAGGTAGACTTCCAAACCTTCACAGACTTCGTTCACCGGCGATCCACAATGACTCTTGGATGCTCAGAATGCGACGCCTAACCGACTGGAGGATTCACAGTGCTCAAGTGTAATAAGTCTTCAGATCACACAGACAGGAAGACTTAAGTGATGCCTAACACTCTTTGGCTCTGGGTGTTTAGGGCTTTATCCTCGCAAGGAATTCTCTCTCTCAAAGGCTTCGAGGTGGATTGCTCTCAAATGACAAAAGCCGTACACTAACTCTGAGCAGCCAACCGTTTATTGTTGTAGGGGGTGGGCTATTTATAGCCACTAGGCAACCCGACCTGATTTGTCCGAAATGACCCTGGGTCACTAAGGAACTGACACGTGTTCCAACGGTCAGATTTCAAACACACACGACAACTTTACTTGGGCTACAAGCAAAGCTGACTTATCCAACTCTGAATAAGATTTGCTCTCATAGTCTTCACTCGAAGACAAAGGGTTTTGGTTAAGCATCACTTCAGTCATTCTGACTGGTTCTCTTAGACCCCACTTAACAGTACGGTGGTTCCTATGACTCAACAAAGAAGAAAAAGAATGACGAAACTGCTAAGTCTTCGCGCTCCATAGTCTTCACGCGATGTCTTCTCTTGTCATAGTCTTCAATGTGAATGTCTTCACACACCACCTTTGACTTCAATGTCTTCATGCGTTTTTAGGGGTCATCTCTGGTAGGAAAATCGAATCAATGAGGGACTTCTACCTGTGTTATCCTGCAATTCTCACAAACACATTAGTCCCTCAACCAGGTTTGTCGTCAATACTCTAAAACCAACTAGGGGTGGCACTAGATGCACTTACAATCTCCCCCTTTTTGGTGATTGATGACAAACTGGTTGAAGTTTTCAACGGGGAATAAAATATGTGAAATTGTAAAGAATAGGGTATTTTCTTCATAAGTTGCAAAGGCTCCCCCTAAAGATGTGCATATAAGTAATTTGCTCTTGGAATGCAAATGCACATGGCAGGTTGTACTTGTGGAGATCCTCTTCAACCTATGATGACAATTCATCATGCATGATATGATGTAACAAAGATAATGACATGCATAATGAAAAATGGACGTCTGCAAAATGATCTAAGTGCGGAATTTATCATCGCACATGCGGAATTTATCATCGCATCACAGAATAGCAAATAAGTAGCAGACGACCATCGAGTTTAAGTGTTACAACTCAAAGAACCAAATGTATCGAAAACGAGAGTTGTAAGCACTTGGCAAAAGTAGCAAAAAGTAAAGCAACCACCCATATGGACCCGCTTGAAGACTATCAACTCATATGCTTCTCCCCCTTTTGTCAGTGAGGACCAAAAAGGTTTGAAGAGATAGAGCGCCTACTCGTTCCCATGAGGTGCATGCGAGGCAGCAGGGTCATCGTTGAGGTCCGGTGGTGCAGAAGAACTTGGTGCAGTGTCGACACGCGCTGAAGTTGGAGGAGGTGAAGTTGCATCATCTTGGTCATCGATGACTCTAGCATTCACTGTCGCAGCTGAGGACGAGTAGTCAGAGTCTTCAAGTGAGGGAGTCCGACGCAAGTGAGCATTTCTGGGAGGAGTTGAGTCAAACTTGAACCGTTCGGTGAAGCCATCGTCCTGCAGATCAGCTTCAACACTAAGTAAGGTCAAACTCTTCCACGACCTCCGATAAGTTTCATGAGTGACAAAGGCATTCTTGGTGGCAAGATTGTGAATGCGGTTGACATCCACCAAGAGGCTTTTCATCTGACGCTTAAGCCAGTCGTGATGTTTGTCCTGTTTCTGGTGCAGTGCGACGAGAAGCTCTCGGTCATTTAGGACACGAGATCGCCTTTGAGTCCTTTCCGCAATGGTGCTACCAGTGGTGTCAGTTTGAGCGCGAGGGGCACGTGTGTTGCCAGCAAGGGGATAAACACGAGAAACTGCTGGAACTCCTTCAATAGGCTAGGTGAAGCTTTGGTGATCAACATTGTGAAGATAAATGGGATCCTTAGCCAGCTCTGGGTAAATAGCTTTAACTGACAGATCAACCTCTGGCAAGAATATGAGATGATTGCGCTCAGACGGCTGATAGTTGAAGGCGGAGTGATGCTTGATAAGACGCATGACCCATGGAGCATAGAATTTCAACCCAAAAAGATGCAGTCAACTGCCTGATGAATAAGTCTTGAGCATTGAAGCTGATGCCATTGAAGATATAGAAAACCAAAGTCTTCATTGCTCCTTCAAGCTTCGCTACAGATGAATGTCCTATGACATGCCATAGAGTCTTCCTGATGATATGGTAAATGGTGCGAGGCAGGTACTCTAGGTCTTCAACAAAGAACTCAGATGGGTCTTCAGCGTCGTGAGGCAGAGGCTTCATCATGCTCAGCATTTGACTCATGTTGGGTTCTGGCTTCTGAAAGATGCTTTCCAAGGCATTTTGGTGTTGTTGACAACCTGGTTCATAGTATTCACCAGGAGTGGGTAGGCCTGTGAGCTCAATGATATCAAGAGCTTTAGCTTCATGATGGACATTGCCTGTCATCCACTCAAGGACCCAAGCCTTTGGATCCCTGTTGTAGCCTTGAATGTGAAGAGTTGCATAGAACTGTAGCAGAAGCTCTTCATTCCAGTGTTCCTTATCTGTGACAAACTGCAATAGTCCAGCATCTCTGAAGCAATCCAACGCTTCTTCAAGGCAGGGCAGGCCAGCTATAGCTTCAGAGTCGAGGCGCATATGTGGAAATATGTGCTCTTGATTGTATAGGACGCAGGAATAGTAGATGCGCTGCTGATAGCTCTAGAACCGATCTGATGAAATGCGAGGTCTAATATAAGGGTTCTTGGAGCTGTTGAAGAAGGTGTTATGTGCCACGAAGCCGTTCATATTGAAGACCCCAGGTGAAGTGGCAGTGCCTGGGAATCGTGGAAGTCTTGGCTTGGGCTTTTGGACTTGAGGTCTGTGCTCGACATGATACTCAAATTGTGGACCCACAGCAGGTGGAGGAACCAGAACGGGCCTGCGGACCATAACAGGCTGACCACGATCAAATGCCAGCTCAATTGTATGAGGTCTTGGAGGGGGAACAGGAGCATTGGCATTGTCTTCATGGGCTTCAGGGGCCACATTGGTTTCAGGTGCTTGTACCTTAGGTGCTTCAGCATTGACTTCGGGTGCTGCAGCGGCTTCAGATGCTTGGACTTCTAGCACCGCAGTAGCTTCAGGCACCATATTAGCTTCAGCCATGACAACGTCATTGGCTTCAGCGGTGATGTTGGTGGCCGCCTCAGGGTTGTTAACCTCCACTTCAGGAGCTGGAGGGTCAGACACGTTCGCCTCGAGAACAACATCTTGGTGGGATGGGGGTGTAGCAACTCTTTCAACTCTTGGTGCTTCTTCTTCATCGGCTGATGCAGCCGGAATATCTTCAGCCATTTTGGCTTCGGACTCAGACATGTGCATAGTGGGAGTGACTTGGGGCCTTGGTCCTTTGCGAAGCCTGCGTAATGCTGGCGACGCTTGTGGAGATGGAGTGCGCTGGGCCTCAAAGTCATCGTCATCTTGCACTGGTGGGGTAGCTTGTGGTTGGGGAGAGCTTGGAGTGTCTTGTCGTTGTGGGTGATCAGCCCACGATGCATCCTGAGAAGTTAGCGTCAGAGGACGACCAATGCTGATGAGTTCGCTATGCGTGAGCACCGGCGATGATACCAATTGGTGCTCGATCTGAGGAAGGACTTCATCATCTTCATTATTGTCGTGAGGACCAATGTCTTCAGCTGCGGTGGGGTCAACAGCTGGATTGTCTTCAGCTTCAGGAGCCTCTGGAGAAGCAGGCTCATGAATTACCACTTGGGGTTCTTGATTTTCAGACGCAGGATGAGCCACTGAGATTGGCTCGACCTCAAGGGGCTCTGTGGGAGCAGCCCGATCTCTCTTCTTGGTTTTGCGTTTCTTAGCTGGAGGAGCATCATCAGTGGTGCCCTTGGTTTTGCGCTTTCTGGCTTCAGCTTCAGCAGCCCTTGTTTTCTTCAGTTCTGAAGCCACTGTGGGGACCTTAGGCTTCGAGCCTGTCATACTGGCTGGGAAGACAATTGTATGTACTTCCTGCCTTGGTGCTTCGGGTTCTGCCACAGCTGGCTTCTTCTTCTTCTTCGCCGCCATTCTAGGGTAGATTCCTGGTCGCCCCAAGGCCTTGCACTTTTCAGCCTCATTGTATCCTTGGACACATTTAGCAGCAAGATCCTTCATGCGCTCACGAGAACCTTTGGCTTCTTCGCGTTTGGTTCGGAATGCTTCCTTAAGCTCATGCATCATGGTCTGGAAGTTTTGAATGTCTTCAACATTGAGCTTGGCCATGTGCTTCTTGAACCGAGCCTTTTCATAATCTATCTTATGCTTCAGTTCAACAATCTTCTGAGCTAGAGCCAGCTCAGTAGCAATGGCTCCATGGAAGGCGACACTGAGGCCAATGGGAAGCTGAAGATCATCAAAGCTGACATTTGGGCTGTCAAACCACTCATCAATGAATGTGTTGATGATTTCAACATCAAAGAGAGGAAGGTCATTGAAGATTTCTGCCTCTTGCTTGCTCTTGATCAACTACTCAAGAGCATCATCGCCAAGATCATCGTCGCTGGACAGATCAATGGCGTCATTGCGCAGAATAGCAACAGCAGTCAGTTCTTGGCTACTGGGTTGCAAGGGCATCTTCACTTTGGAGGGCTTGGAGATGCGTGACAAATCTTCAGACTGCACACTGAGTTCAGGAGGTGCAGTGGCCAGAGGCTTCGCCCATGAGACCTTTGGTGCAGGGGCATGCTTTGAAGCTTTAGGCTTTTTCAGCTTCTTTGGCTTCGGTGGTGCAGGCGCTTCGTCAGATTCAGCATCGTCTGCAGGTTGATCCACGACTGCCCCTTGAACCATAATATGAGTGATGAGACCTTCCAGGTTGTAGAAGGGCCCAACAAGATTGGGTTCAGCTTCGCGTGAGCCATCGGCACGAGGAGCAGAGGGACCTGGGTTGAAGTCTAAGCCTCGCGACTTCTTGTTTTCTTTGGCTGAGTTCCTGGCAAACTGAAGGTTGCAATTGAACAGATTGTCGTCACGACACCATAGCAGTGACGATGGGTCCACATCTGCAGGCTGTGGTCCACGAACCATACAAGGATAGAAGCCTTGTTCAATGGCTTCAGCTCTGGACCTGGGTTGAAGATTTTTATATAGGATGTCTCCCCACGGTCGCTTGATGGCATTCTTCTCAGCATACTCCTGGGTCACGAACCTGTACTTGAATAACTGTTCTGCCCAATATCTTTGAATCCATTGGATTTGAGTTTTTCGCTCATTGTAGTCCTCCTACGGATCTGTCTTGTACAGCTCATAGAGGTCAGGAGGCAAATCTCTTGAGGTGCTGCCATGACGCTGTTTGCCACCCTTCCTTGCAGATTTTTCTGGTGCCATGAAGTTTAAACTGAAAGGCTTCAACACTGTCAAAGTCTTCTGTCTACTGGTCAGACAGGAACTGGCTTCAGGAGAATTTATATGATGCTGTAAGAATTCTGCAAATGAATGCAGACTATGAGAACCAAGGGATTCTCCCACAGACATGTACCCGCGACAGCATTAAGGTGCGAGGGAAGGGGAAGAGGTCATATGCATTCTTAGAAGATTTTGAAGATAAATCAGTTTAGAAGACATTGACCTCATAGTGCGAAGACATTCACTCATAGATAGAGAGTTGGTTCCAGATTTGTACGAATCCACGAATAAGTACAAGTGAGGAATCTAACTACTTTGTGAAGCATAAGTAAACATACTAGGCATATTATGAGATGCAATATGAAATAGATTCAACTTGTGTGAACAGAAACTGCTTGTGGTAGAAAATGATGAATCTATAGGATCAAAGGGGCCGTAAAAAGGAGGTTTTATTTACCACACAAAGAACTGCTAGACGGAGTGGGAGAGGAGGCCGAGCAGTTCGATCTTCCATGCCCTAACTTGGCGACGGAGGACACCTACGGCGACATCGGAGAAGACGATGTCCGCGGCCGGCGTGAAGACGGAGTCAGTGAGGTCAGGGTAGCTAAGCGCTTCGTCGCCGGCGTCGTCAAGGGCTAGCGGTGGCGCTAGGGTTTGTGCGAGAGTGGAAGAAGGGATAATGACTGTGGTGAGGCATGTATTTATAGGGATAGGGACGGCACCGTGTTATTACACAGGTGCCCCTGGCGATTCACATCTAAAGGACACGTGGCTATCATGCAACACAAAGGAGGTTGTTCCACGTTCCCACGCACGCCTGGATTGTCGGGTGGTCGTTCCCACTTCTCCGGGTTTCAGGTGAAAGGATTTAGCATTGAAAACGGATTAATGTTTGTCTCTGTGTCTTCTGCTGACAAGGATGCAGAGAAGACATTTTGACAGTGTCAATAGAATGCATATGATTTGGATAGATAGACTTAGGAAAGAAGCATAGAGGGGTTAGGGTCCGATCACATTCACTTAGTTCAAAAGATTCAGTAAGGAGCCATAGCTATAAGTGAATGCTGTAGAGTACGGAAACCAAATTGAAGATAAACATGAGGCCATGTTAACATTGAAGACAAACAAAATGCGAAGACTTTGCAAATGTAACGCCATGAGAAAAACACTTCAAAGGGAAGAATTTTGGTGGTGGCGTTACCCACCGTATAGGAAATATTAGACCCAGACACGGTGCACAATTATCATGGCGCTCCGAAGTCAAATTTCACATTAATGTATTCACACTCAGAATGCAAGTCTTCATTGATTGAAGACATACGTTACTTCGTGTGTTGCACATCTAAGTCATCAATATGCATAAGTGTTAGGATGTGTGCCTGATCACAGGACATTTGAGGATTCCAAGATATTTCGCTCACACCGTAACTTGCAAAACCTTTTCTCATCCAAGGGCTTTGTGAAGATATCTGCCAGTTGCTCTTCAGTGTTGACGTGTATGATATCAATATCTTCCTTCATGACATGATCTCTGAGAAAGTGATGACGAATTTCAATGTGCTTTGTCTTCGAGTGCTGAACTGGGTTGTTAGCAACCTTGATGGCGCTTTCATTGTCGTAGTAGAGTGGCACTTGCTTCAGATGAATGCCATAGTCTTTGAGTGTTTACTTCATCCATAGAAGCTGAGCGCAGCAAGATCCAGCAGCAATGTATTCAGATTCAACAGTGGAGAGAGATACACAGTTCTGCTTCTTTGAAGACCAACATACAAGTGATCGTCCCAGAAAGTGACATGTGCCTAATGTAGACTTGCGATCCACTTTGTCACCAACATAATCAGCATCCGAGAATCCAACTAGATCAAACTCTGAGCTCTTTGGATACCATAATACTAGTGTTGGGGTGTGAGCCAAATATCTAAGAATCCGCTTCACAGCTAAGTGATGCGATTCCTTTGGTGCTGCTTGGAACCGGGCACACATGCAAACACTAAGCATGATATCTGTCCTAGATGCACATAAATAAAGCAAAGAACCAATCATGGAGTGGCATACCTTTTGATCGAACTCTTTACCATTGTCGTCGGGACCCAGATGATGTTTGGCTGGCATTGGCGTCATGTAGCCTTTGCAGTCTTGCATTCCAAATTTCTTCAGGCAATCTTTGAGGTATTTCTCTTGAGATATGAAGATGCCGTTGCGTTGCTGACGTATTTGAAGACCAAGGAAGAACTTCAGCTCACCCATCATGGACATCTGATATTGCTCTTGCATCATATATCCAAACTCTTCACTATATTTCTGATTAGTGCAGCCGAAGATAATGTCATCCACATATATTTGGCACACAAACAGTTCACCATCATATGTCTTCGTGAAGAGAGTGGGATCCAGGGAACCAGGTTTGAAGCCTTTGCTCTTCAGGAAGTCTTTGAGTGTGTCATACCAAGTCCGAGGGGCTTGTTTGAGGCCATACAGTGCCTTGTTGAGCTTGTACACCATGTCAGGATGTTTTGGATCTTCAAAGCCAGGCGGTTGTGCAACATACACTTATTCTTCAATCTTGCCATTGAGAAAAGCGCTCTTCACATCCATTTGATACAGAAGAATGTTATGATGATTTGCATAGGGCAGCAGTATGCGTATAGCTTCAAGCCTAGCCACAGGAGCAAATGTTTCATCGAAGTCAATTCCTTCAACTTGAGTATATCCTTGAGCAACGAGACGAGCTTTGTTTCTGACAACTTGACCATGCTCATCTTGCTTGTTGCGATATATCCATTTAGTGCCTATTATATTGTGCTTACGAGGATCAGGACGCTTAACCAGTTTCCATACATTATTTAGCTCAAACTGTTGAAGCTCTTCTTGCATAGCTTGAATCCATTCAGGTTCCATGAAGGCTTCATCAACTTTCTTGGGTTCAGATATTGAGACGAATGCGAAGTACCCACAGAAGTTTGCTAGCTGTTTTGCCCTTGAACAAGTGAGTGGACCTGGTGCATTGATGCTATCAATTATCCTCTCAATCTGTACTTCATTTGCAACATGAGGATGAACATGACGAAGATTTTGCTCTTGCTGATCATTGTCATAGTTAGAAGGATTGTCTTCAGGCTGAGCATTGCTTTCAGGTTGATTAGGTGCAGAGATGATAAGTTCCTCTTCAGGCTGAGCTTCAGATGGTATGGTTTCTCCAGTTCCCATAAGTTTGATTGATTCACTGGATGGAACTTCATCTAGCACATTTGGCAGGTGCTCTCTTTGCGAGCCGTTATTCTCATCGAACCGCACATCCACAGTTTCAACCACTTTACAGTGAAAGAGGTTGAAGACTTTGTAGGAGTGCGAATCCTTTCCATATCCAAGCATAAAACCTTCATGTGCTTTCGGTGCAAATTTTGAAGTGTGATGTGGATCCTTGATCCAGCACCTGGCACCAAATACTCTGAAGTAACTGACATTTGGCTTCTTGCCAGTAAGGAGCTCATAGGATGTCTTGTTCAGAAGCTTGTGAAGATAAACACGGTTGATGATATGGCATGCAGTATCAATGGCTTCAGGCCAAAACTTTCTTGGAGTCTTGTATTCATCAAGCATTGTCCGGGCCATCTCAATAAGTGTTCTGTTCTTGCGTTCCACGACGCCAATCTGCTGCGGCGTGTACGGAGATGAGAATTCATGTGTGATGCCCAAAGTATCAAGGTAAGTGTCTAGGCCAGTGTTCTTGAATTCAGTGCCATTGTCACTTCTGATGTGCTTGATCTTGACGCCATAGTTGTTCATGGCTCGATTGGCGAAGTGTCTGAAGACATCCTGCACTTCAGTCTTGTAGAGGATTATATGCACCCAAGTATATCTTGAATAATCATCAATAATGACAAAGCCATAGAGACAAGTAGTAGTAGTAAGAGTTGAGTAATGAGTGGGACCGAAAAGGTCCATGTGGAGCAGTTTGAAGGGTTGAGTCGTTGTCATGATTGTCTTTGAGGGATGCTTGGCCCTCGTCATCTTTCTTGCTTCACAGGCACCGCATAAGTGATCCTTCTTGAACTTGACGCCCTCGATGCCTATGACATGCTTCTTCCTTGCAAGAGTGTGCAAGTTTCTCATGCCAGCATGCCCTAGCCTCTGATGCCAGAGGCAGCATTCAGAAGCTTTTGCTAGAAGACATACGGCAAGTTGTGGTCCTGCTGAGAAATCTACCACGTACAAATCATCTTTTTGATACCCTTCAAAGACTAGAGACTTGTCAGATTCCATTAGAACAAGGCAACGATATTTTCCAAATATCACAATCATGTTTAAATTGCAAAGCATTGAGACATACATTAAGTTGAAACCAAGGGATGCAACAAGCATTACTTTATCCATGTGTTGATCCCTTGAGATTGCAACTCTACCTAGACCCAATACCTTGCTTTTACGAGTGTCAGCAAATGTGATGTGACTTTTGTCAGATGGACGTAAAGTTGAGTCCATGAGAAGACTTCGCTTGCCAGTCATGTGATTAGTACACCCACTATCAATAATCCATTCTGAAGCAGCCGGTGTCGTACCCTATAGTGCAGTTAGGGGGATAGGCTTCACGAAGAGAATTGTGAAGCATAAACATTTGACAAGCAAGTGGATTATGAAAGCTTAGATTGAGGTTAGGACTGATAGGGCAAGTAGCAAGCGACTCAGGAACAAAATATATAATAAGACCATTTAGGCATTTGATCTTGCGCCCTACAAGATGTTTAAGGTCCCCAGCAATAGCTTCAGACGAATTTGATTCTCGGCTGGGGACCTTTCCCTACAAAAGAGAGTTAAGCCTTCTTAGCCACCCACATCTTCAAGGGTGGCTTCAAAGCAATGAGTCTAAGTGCAGCATCTGAGAACTTTGGCTTTGGAGCCCTAGCAAAAAGTCTTGCTGGTGGACAATAGTACTCATAAGAATAAGCATAGTAGTTCTTGGTCTTATGAACATGGTGGTTTGATGAAACGCGCTCATATTCATAGGCCTGAGTATGGCTTCCCTGCAAAACATTTGCATTAGTGCGACTCAGGTGAGTCCTTTGTCTGTATGAAGCCTTTGGACCATATGAAGCCTGTGGTTTGGGGTTTTTCTTCTTCACTTGTGGTGTCATGATGACATTCACAGGAAGATTCTCCAGCAACCTTTTCGGCACCCAGACTTTCTTCATAGGTGGCCCATTCCTGCAATTAGTACCAATATGCCTGGCAAACACTTTACCATTCTGATTCTTAAACAGTTTATAGTTTGCATCGAAGGATTCATCAATAACAATGGGATTAGCACAATTGAAGCCTGACAGGGTGGATGGATCCACTGAGGGTTCCTTTGCAGCAACCCATGTGGTTTTGGGGTACTGCTCAGGTTTCCAGTAAGAGCCATCAGCATTCATTTTCCTGTCGAACCCAAGACCCTCTTTCCTAGGGTTTCGGTTCAGGATCTGCCTTTTGAGAACATCACATAGTGTCTGATGCCCTTTGAGACTTTTGTACATCCCTGTTTCAAGCAATGTCTTCAACCTTGCATTTTCATCAGCAATAGCAGTGGTATCCTCAGCAGAGGGGTTAGTTGCCACATCAACAGTTGAAGATATTGCAATAGTAGCAGCAGTAGAACACCCAGCAACAGAAGTAGCATTGTCACGCTCAATGCATTTAAGACATGGTGGTTCAAATCCTTCTTGAGCGGAACTGATCTATTTGGCGCGAAGTGACTCGTTTTCCTTTTGAAGATCTTCATGAGCCGCTCTCAATTTCTCAAGATCTTGCTTCCTTTGAAGATAATCATAGGAAATCTTTTCATGAGTTGTTGAGAGCGTTTCATGACGACTTTCAAGTTCCTCATACTTAACATGAAGATTTTTTATGTCTTCAATTAAGGACTGAGATCGAGTCATTTCAGCGTCTAACAGGTCATCGCTTTTGTCTAATAGTTTTTGAATATGTTCCATAGCTTTCTGTTGTTCAGTTGCAATTTTAGCAAGTGTTTTGTAGCTGGGTTTGGAACCACAATCAGAGTCATCTTCACTTGATGTTTGATAGTGAGTAGTGCGTGTGTTTACCTTGGCACCGTGTGCCATGAAGTAGTAGGTGGGAGCGGAGTAGTACTTGTCATTTGCATCGGTGTCGGTGATGAAGTCATTGTCTTCAGTGTTGAAGATGGACTTGGCAATGTATGCTGTAGCCAGACTTGCAACGCCAGAATCGGACTCCTCCTCAGACTCCACCTCCGCCTCCTCAGAAGCAGACTCCTCCTCTGAATCCATTTCCTTGCCAACAAACGCACGAGCCTTGCCAGATGAGCTCTTATTGTGTGCCGAAGACTTTGAGGAAGACTTGGAAGAAGACTTTGAGTATTTCTTCTTCTTCTTGTCGTCAGAATCATACTCCTTTCTCTTCTTCTTCTTGTTCTCATTGTCCCACTGTGGACACTCAGAGATGTAGTGGCCAGGTTTCTTGCACTTGTGGCATGTTCTCTTCTTGTAGTCATGAGCAGAAGCTTCATCATGAAAACTTTCTGAAGCCTTTCTTCTTGGTGAATTTTTGGAACTTCTTCACAAGCATAGCAAGCTCCTTTCCAATGTCTTCAGGATCATCAGAACAGCTGTCAGATTCTTCTTCAGATGAGATGACAGCTTTTGCCTTCAAGGCACGAGTTGGCCCATAGTTGGGACCGTATATGTCTCTTTTCTCAGAAAGCTGAAACTCATGTGTGTTGAGCCTCTCAAGTATATCAGACGGATCGAGTGTCTTGAAGTCAGGACATTCTTGAATCATCAGGGCTAGGGTGTCAAATGAGCTGTCAAGTGATCTTAGGAGTGTCTTGACGACTTCATGCTTGGTGATCTCAGTAGCACCGAGGACTTGAAGCTCATTTGTGATGTCAGTGAGTCGATCAAACGTGAGCTGGACATTCTCATTGTCGTTTCTCTTGAAGCAGTTGAAGAGGTTGCGAAGGACACTGATTCTCTGATCTCTCTGGGTTGAGATGCCTTCGTTGACCTTGGGGAGCCAGTCCCAGACTAGCTTAGATGTTTCCAAAGCACTCACACGGCCATACTATACTTTGGTCAGATGACCACAGATGATGTTCTTGGCAGTGGAGTCCAGTTAAAGAACTTCTTGACATCAGCAGCGGTGACACCTTCACCAGCCTTGGGAACGCAATTCTTGACGACATACCATAGGTCGACATCAATGGCTTCAAGATGCATGCACATCTTATTCTTCCAGTAGGGATATTCAGTTCCATCGAAGACTGGGCATGCAGCGAAGACTTTGATTATCCCTGCAGTCGACATAGCTAAAACTCCAGGTGGTTAAACCGAATCACACAGAACAAGGGAGTACCTTGCTCTGATACTAATTGAAAGTGCTAGTGATCGACTAGAGGGGGGGGGGGTGAATAGGCGATTTTTATGAAAGTCTTCAAAACATGGAAGTTTCGAAGACAAACGATAGAAATAAACCTATTATCATGCAGCGGAAGGTAGACTACACTAGGCAAGCCATAGTCAAGTATTCAATGAAGTGAAAGCACAACGACTAATAGCAGCTAGGCAGTATAGATCAGGTAGGAAGATAGTGTGAAGCCAATCGGAACAAGCGGTCACTCAGTGAAGACAAAAGATAATACAATCATACAATGACTTCACCAGAGTCAACAGTAAGTAAAGGAATGGGAAGGATGAAACCAGTGACTCGTTGAAGACAATGATTTGTTGGACCAGTTCCAGTTGCTGTGACAACTGTACGTCTGGTTAGGGAGGCTGAGATTCAACTCAAAAGACTGTGTCTTCACCTTATTCCCCTTGAGCTAAGGACACCCAGTCCTCGCCCAATCACTCTGGTAAGTCTTCAAGGTAGACTTCTAAACCTTCACAGACTTCGTTCACCGGTGATCCACAATGACTCTTGGATGCTCAGAACGCGACGCCTAACCGGCTGGAGGATTCACAGTCCTCAAGTGTAATAAGTCTTTAGATCACACAGACAGGAATACTTAAGTGATGCCTAACACTCGTTGGCTCTGGGTGTTTAGGGCTTTATCCTCACAAGGAATTCTCTCTCTCAAAGGCTTCGAGGTGGGTTGCTCTCAAACGACAAAAGCCGTACACTAACTCTAAGCAGCCAACCGTTTATGGTTGTAGGGGGTGGGCTATTTATAGCCACTAGGCAACCCGACCTGATTTGTCCGAAATGACCCTGGGTCACTAAGGAACTGACACATGTTCCAATGGTCAGATTTCAAACACTAACGACAACTTCACTTGGGCTACAAGCAAAGCTGACTTATCCAACTCTGAATAAGATTTGCTCTCATAGTCTTCACTCGAAGACATAGGATTTTGGTTAAGCATCACTTCAGTCATTCTGACTGGTTCTCTTGGACCCCACTTAACAGTACGGTGGTTCCTATGACTCAACAAAGAAGAAAAAGAACGACGAAACTGCTAAGTCTTCGCGCTCCATAGTCTTCATGCGATGTCTTCTCTTGTCATAGTCTTCAATGTGAATGTCTTCACACACCACCTTTGACTTCAATGTCTTCATGCGTTTTTAGGGGTCATCTCTGGTAGGAAAATCGAATCAATGAGGGACTTCTACCTGTGTTATCCTGCAATTCTCACAAACACATTAGTCCCTCAACCAGGTTTGTCGTCAGTACTCCAAAACCAACTAGGGGTGGCACTAGATGCACTTACAGAGGTGATGTGGCAACATGAGTGGTGGGAAGCGGCGGATGGCTGTTGGCGGCTTGCCAATTGGTGAGGAGGGACTGGCCGGCGCGGAATGCGAGGTGGAGGCGGCGCCTGATGATTAGGGGCGCGGAAATTTAGGAGGGGTAGGTAGCTGTCCAAAAATGTAAGGGGAGGTGGTTTATATAGGGCAGGTTCTAGGGTTAGGGGTGTTTGGGGGGCTTTCGGGGCCCTCCGATCATGATCAGACGATTCCGAACGCGAGGGAGGTCTAGGATGGGCCTAGGTGGGCTGTGTAGGAGACCGAGGGCTGTGGGAGAGAAGAGAAGAGAGAGAGAGAGAGACCTGACAGCGATTTTGGGAGACCGGAAACGTCCGATGATAGACCGCTACTATTGCCGCTATATTTATCCGTTGGGGCATCAAATGGACTCCGAATGCGACGAAATTTGGCAGGAAGTCTACCTACACTAAAACAAGACTGCATGCCAACTTTCATCCTATTCCGAGAACATTTTCCGACCACTTATAAAATAATATTTCGGAGGTGCCCCGGGCGCGTGCAAGTGTGTCTGGGCTCAGAACGGACAACGAAAGGAACGGGGAGACCCGGAAGGATGCATGTTTTGGAAACATGATGATGCAATGCACATGATGACATGGCAAGATGCAACCCGCAAGCAAATTACATGGCACGACGGCGAATAACTGGAAGACACCTGGCGCAACGGACTCAGGGCGTTACAACACTCCACCACTACAAGAGGATCTCGTCCCGAGATCTAGGATGGCATCGGGGAGAAATGAAAGAGGAAGAGGTAAAACAAAGTTGCTTCTTTAACAAACGAGTGAACCCAAAGAACCTTGAGAGGTTGAACAAATTGAAAGAAAGAAATACAACGAATATGAACAAAGCTGAAAACAATGCGTTAGGAAAGAGGAACAAGGAACATTACAGGAACCTTGTAGGTTGAAAGACATAAGAAAAAGGTTACAATGGACAAGAAGTACATGCAAGCACTCTGGTTGAAAAGAGATGCAAGACTTGATACGATGAAAAGAACTTGAGTAGAGGGCACAACACTCCGGTTAAATGGATAAGCATGAAAAGAACACGATCCTCACAATTCGAGATGATGAGTTAAAAGAGCAACATCATAAAGTCTCCGGGAGAAAGAATAGAAGTTCGATCATTGGAATAAGAATGGAGAAGAAAACACCAACTTCTGCCACAAATGAGCTTGGAAAGCACCCATCCAAGAAGGTTAAAACAGAGTTGTTGGAAAAAACCAACAACGAAATGAATAAGCTTGTAGTGGGCTTATGGAAAACGTCTCAAAATTATGAGGTGAAATTCTGCCACTAACGGAAACAAAAGATTGAATTGATATCAACTAGGAGACGAGAAACTTATTTCACTGGGAGGATAAATGAAGAACCTGGGTCATTTATAAGCACCATAAATAACAACAATCCTTAGGGAAAGCTTTAGGTGAAATATAACCCAAGATAACTCCAATGAAGAGATTGATGGATTGAAAAGATCTCGTGAACGAAGAGAAAAATATGGATTTAAATATCTCATTCCTCACGACTTGTGAATCATGAAACACGAAGGGAAAATTATCAAGAATGGTATAACACCACCTCAGCAGATTAGATAGAAAGAATTGCACTTTGGAATGCAAGATGGAGAATACTTGAACTCCTCAAAACAAAACATGTTTTGAGCACCATGTTTATTTGAGAGTATCACTTGGCGGATCTTAACTTCGAGAGAGATCTTGAAGAACAAATGAATAATGAAAGGAATCCTTGACGAACCACCATGTAGAGCCTCCATGAAGGACTTCGGTAATAAAAGAATGATCAAACGAAAGGAAAGTTGAAAAGAACTCCGGGAGAAGCCTTGAAACGATGAGATGGAGCTTCGCGATGATATAACTGAGAAAACTTGGAACTCCGAAACGAAAGATGAACAACTCTGGAAACAAGAAACTAGATCACTTGGATGTAACAATAATAAGAATTATGTTATGCGTATCCTTCACCAATTTAGATTGATGATAGGCAATGGATTTGACATACTACTTATTCTCGTAGAAAAAGGATTAAGATAGATATAGCGCAAACTTGCGAAGGACTTCAACGAACCACTAGTAGGATTTGGAAAGCACGAATGCACTGATGCGATAACGACGGAAGAGGAATGTTGGACGAACCACCGTTAGGATTAAAAGAATGAGCGAAGAAAATGAACGCATCACCAGGAGGAATTGGAAAATGAACGAAGATACTTGAGAGAATTTAGATACAAGTGAAACGAAGAGATCATGAACTGACTAGAGAATACTTGAATGATGCACTGGAAGAATTCAAGAACGAGAGCTGAAAGCTGAGAATGAATAAATCTTCTGAAATGATGGCCTCCGGAGAATCAAACTGAAAAGACTCCTGAAATGCTCCGGATGCTTGAAAAGAATTCTCACAATCACAAACAATTATGAGAGGATGGCATGAAGCTAGAACCATGAATCTTTGAGAGAACGTATAAGATTGAGGAGAAACTCTTCTTCAGTCTTCAAAATCTGAGAATGACGACGAGAAACACCACCATGAATTATCGAGGCACTCCGGAATGAAGAATAGAAAGGTTGAGCCAACACTGAAAAGAATTTGAAAGCGATCTTGGAGAAGTCATCTGACTAATTATGATTCATTCTTACATCAAACTTTGAAAAGATTCGATAATAACTCACGGAAAATTAGAAGAGTCAGGTAAGATCCTGGAAAAGACCTGTGGGTTAGGGCCCACTCAAAAGAAATACCGTTAAACGATTACTTGAAAGGGAGATTGCACCGGTTGATTTAAATGGCTTGAATGAGATAACATCCTCAAAAGAACTTGAGCGAATTGAGAATGGAAACTTGAATCTCCTGAGATATCTTTAGCACTCCAGAACAATTGAATAACGAGAAGTGGATGATAAAGAGGTGCACCGGCATGAGAAGACATTTGAAACGAGGAAAGGATATGATCGACAAAGCTTCACTTAAATCCACCGGAGAAGAAAACGAGTGAAGAGTGACGAACTTGAAACTCCCTTAGCATCTTCATAAGAAACACCGGGTAAAACATTGAAAGAAAAGACTGAAGAGACTTCTCACAAATAAAAGGATACATGATTAAGAAATCTGAATCCTTGAAGAAAAAGGGTGGGAGGGTGGGAAAACAAAGGCAACTTGGGACGGATGAAACAAACACCGTTTAGAAAAGGTATGGAATTCACATTTGACATTGAAGCAACTCGAATACCACAACTCAAAAGAAAACAAAGGATTGGAACAAACATATGATAGACCCCATATCGTATCATGTGTCTGTTGGAAAGATATCCTACGAGATACTTGAATTCCCACTTATAAACTCCCGAAACTTTCTGGTTATGCAATCAGGTGTTCGGGATACATGGGAAGCACAATATCTCACCCAAACTAACAATCCCTACATCTAGCTGTATCCATCCTTCAACACATAACCAAGAAACCTTTGGAAATCGTGTACCTCAACCTTCGAAAAGCATCTGTTATACAAGTTATGGCAATACTCCCGAACTCCCGCCCCAGTACTGGGTGGCGTCGAGGTTATCTCACCAACAACTGCATAAAAAAGATTTTCGATGTCGGCGAACTCAGGTATTCCAGAACTGCAACGATAAAATTGTGATGACAACACCTCGGAGCTCAACTCCCCGGGACACTGCCACATCCCCTAAATATCAGGAGGCACCAAGAATAATGTTCTCGTCACAAGACTATCGGAATGATTCCAAGATACCCGCGTGATCCTAAAAAAAATCATGAAATTTGAGGAGAGGAAAGTCAAAACTTCTACGTCAGGAGGCCTCACCAGAGCGACGAAGGGACTGAGGAGTAAAAAGAATCCTACTCTCCGATATATATAATCCTAAGACTCAAAACTTTTTTTTTCTAGACTCAACAACGTCAGCGATTCGATCAAGCAGGGGGCTCCTAAGTCGGGGATGGCTCTGATTACCAACTTGTAACACCCATGATGTGGCTATATCTCCCACGTGTCGAGGCACGACTTAGAGGGATAACCGCATGATGGTTTTGTCGCAAGAGGGGTAGTCTTCACACAATCCCATGTACTGAATAAGAAAGGGATAAAGAGTTTGGCTTACAATCGCCACTTCACACAAATAACAAGTAAAACATACATCATCCAGAGTACAATCAAAGGTCCGGCTAGGGAACCAAAATAAAGGAAGACAACCCCAAATGCTAGATCCCTGATCGACCGAACTGGGCACCACTATTGATCAACCGGAAAAGACGCATAACATGGATCAAGATCTTCATCGAGATCCCACTTGAGCTTGGTTGTGTCACCTGCACTGGTATCATCAGCACCGACAACTGTTTTGGAAGTATCCGTGAGTCATGAGGACTCAGCAATCTCACACCCGCGAGATCAAGACTATTTAAGCTTATGGGTAGGATAGGGTAATGAGATGGAGTTGCAGCAAGCACTAAGCAATTATGGTGGCTAACATACACAAAATAAGAGTGAGAAGAGAAGCAACACAATGATCGTGAAGCTAGAAGTCATCAAGAAGTGATCCTGTAACTACTTACGAACAAACATAACGCAAGAACTGCGTTCACTTCCCGGACTCTGCGAAAAGAGACCATCACGGCCACACACGCGGTTGAAGCATTTTAATTAAGTCACATGTCAAGTTCTCTACAACTGGACATTAACAAATTCCCATCTGCCACATAACCGCGGGCATGGCTTTCAAAAGTTTAAACCCTGCAGGGCTGTCCCAACTAGCCCATCACAGGCTCTCACGGTCAACGAAGGATGTTCCTTCTCCCGGAAAGACCCGATCAGTCTCGGAATCCTGGTTACAAGACATTTCAATAATGGTAAAACAAGACCAGCAAAGCCGCCCAATGTGCCAACAAATCCCGATAGGAGTTGCACGTATCTCGTTCTCAGGGCACACCGGACGGGCCAGACGTCGGGTTGGCAAAGACCCTGGTTGCCCAGGGGGCGCTGGACATCGCCCAGGCTAGACCAACACTGAAAAGAGCACTGGCCCGGGCGGGGGGGGGGGGGGTAAATAAAGATGACCCTCGGGCTTCGGAAACCCAAGGGAAAAAAGCTTAGGTTGTTAGGCAAATGTAAAACCAAGGTTGGGCCTTGCTTGAGGAGTTTTATTCAAAGCAAACTGTCAAGGGGTTCCCATAACACCCAACCGCATAAGGAATGCAAAATCAAGGAACATAACACCGGTATGACGGACACTAACGCGGCAAGAGTGGAACAAAACACCAGGAATATGGCCGAGCCTTCCACCCTTTACCAAGTATATAGATGCATTAATTAAAATAAGAGATATTGTGATATCCCAACATATCCAGGTCCCAACATGGAACAAACTTCAACTTCACCTGCAACTAACAACGCTATAAGAGGGGCTGAGAAAAAGCGGTAACTTAGCCAAACAACGGTTTGCTAGGAAGGTGGGTTAGAGGCTTGATATGGCAATATGGAAGGCATGATATAACAAGTGGTAGGTAGCGCGACATAGCGATAGAATGAACAACTAGCAAGCAAAGATAGAAGTGATTTCGAGGGTATGATCATCTTGCCTGAAATCCTGCAAGGAAGAAGAACGAGTCCATGAAGAAGTCAAACGGACGTAGTCGAATAGATCCTCACACACGCGACATAACGGAACTAACAAGAAAAAGCAACACCGTAAAGAAGAAAACAACATGGTAAACAACCATCACATAAACATGGCATGATGCACAACCAAGTGTGATGCATGTCCGGTTTAAAGAGGCATGGCATGGCAAACTGCAACAAACAACACTGCAAGTTAAGTGGAGCTCAATATGCAACGAGCTGCATATTGACGAAACACCACATTCCTTTATTTAGTTTGGTGTCATTTATGTACCCAACAATATTAAATGTTGTTAAACATGGCAAGAGGTGAAGCATATGAAAACTAAACATTTAAGAAAGTTTAAATGAGGTAGGAAACAACAACAACAATTCCGGGAAAATCCTCATGTGCATATTTCAAATTAGCTACTGTTCTGCCCTAAACATAATTTTAGAGTTGTTAAACATGCAGAGTACTACCACCATGTTAAACTATGCATTTTTCCACCCCATTTACATATAAAGTTTATTAAAATTGGAGCTACGGTTATTAAGTTATGAATTAACTCATTTTAACATGGCAATATGGCAAATTATATGCAAACATCATTTTAAACATGCATGAAAGTTGGATATTATGAAACTAGACAAGATTCTAAGCATTTTTCATATATAAAACACTTTAATATGATGCACGGTTCATGAGATATTAAATGCATGATGTCCAAGTTTTTTTGTAAAACAGATGTTCTCTAGATAATAGCTAAATTGATCTGCGGAAAAAACATGATTTGGGCCGAATCTAGACAAGCCCAACCGAGGAAAACAAGGGGGGGGGGGGCTGGGGCAGCTCACCATGGGCCAAAAGCCCAAATCTGTGTAGGAGTGGGCCGGCTTGAGCTGGCCTTGGAGGCCGAACAGGAAGCAGGTGGGGCGCGCTGGGCCTTGGCGCAGGATGCGACCCATGCGCGCGGTCAACGGGCTCGGCTGGGTCGAGCACTGCTCAACGCAGCGAGATGCAGAGGCGGGGAGCACAACGGCGACGGCGGTTTGCGGACTCCCACGACGGATCGGAGCGGGAAAAACCGGGAACATGCCGAGTTGCTCCAGATCCGGTGGATCCTCACCAGATCGGGTGAAGAACGCGGCCGAGGGCGAGCTCCGCGGTGATGGTGGTTCCTGCAGGTAGCAGTGGAGGAAGGGGAGTCCGGAGAGAGAGAGAGAGAGAGAGAGAGAGAGAGGAGAGAAATGGAGAAGGAGAGGGGATGGTTGACAGCGGCATGACCTAGGGGTGGTCCGGTGAGGCTGAGCAGGAGCTCATCGGAGTGGAGACCCGCGGGAGGCGCGGCGGCGTACGGATGGCGGCGAGGCGGCGCTCTCCTGATCCAGCGGGATCGAGCGGGAGAGCCTCGGGCACGGGCGACTACTCGGGGCGCTTGGGCCCAGATCCGGTCCGGGGCGGTCCGGTTGCGGGCTTCCGCGGGTTGCGGTGGCGGGGAGAGCTAGGGAGGTGATGTGGCAGCGTGAGTGGTGGGAAGCGGCGGCTGGCCGCTGGCGGCTTGCCAAGTGGTGAGGAGGGGCTGGCCGGCGCGAAATGCGAGGTGGAGGCAGCGGCTGATGTTTAGGGGCGCGGAATTTAGGAGGGATAGGTAGCTGCCCAAAAATGGAAGGGGAGGTGGTTTATATAGGGCAGGTTCTAGGGTTAGGGGTGTTTGGGGGGCTTTCGGGGCCCTCTGATCATGATCAGATGATTCCGAAAGTGAGGGGGGTCTAGGCTGGGCCTAGCTGGGCTGTGTAGGAGATCGAGGGCTGCGGGAGAGAAGAGAGAGAGAGAGACCCGGCAGCAGTTTCCGGAGACCGGAAACGTCCGACGATAGATTGGCTACTATTGCCGCTATTTATCCGTTGGGGCATCAAACGGACTCTGAATGCGATGAAATTTGGCAGGCGGTCTACCTACACTAAAACAAGACCGCACGCCAACTTTCATCCCATTCCGAAAACATTTTCCGTCCATTTATAAAATAATATTTCGGAGGTGCCGCGGGCGCGTGCAAGTGTGTCTGGGCTCAGAACGGACAACAGAAGGAACGGGGAGACCCTGATGGATGCAAGTTTTGAAAACATGATGATGCAATGCACATGATGACATGCCAAGATGCAACACGCAAGCAAATGACATGGCACGGCGGTGAATAACTGGAAGACACCTGGCGCAAGGGATCCGGGGCGCTACAGTCGACATCACATGATACGTGGGGGAGTGATCAACATCTCGAGGACAACATACAGGCTCAGATGTCGCAGCACACCCAGTGGATGAACATGTTTTCGACTCCTCCACCTGGCCCACACGGGATACACAGTATGACCAGGGCACCCAACAGGTTGGGATGGACGATGCCTCGAGATCTGCCTCCGCGCCAGGGCAGACGTTGTTAGTGACTCTTCTATCTATCAATAGAGACATGAGCATCTATTTCTGTATGATACTTATGTCTATTCTATGTATGAGATAAATTACTATGTACTTATGTATAAGACATATGCTGTCGGATGTGGGGTTCCAGCAAACCCTTAAGGTTCGAACACTGGGTTGCGCGCGAAGTCTTTTCCTTCCACCGATCTATGCCCTAGCTCACTAAGATCTCGCGGATGAACTCGACGAACTCGCAACACAGAAAGACACGAGGTTTATACTGGTTCGGGCCACCGTTGTGGTGTAATACCTTACTCCCGTGTGGTGGTGGTGGATTGCCTCTAGGGCTAATGATGACCAGTACAAGGGAAGAACAACCTCCTGAGGTTGAGGTGTTCTTGAGCTCAGTGAGCTCGTGTGTGTGTGGGTGGTCTGAATGATCACCTCTCTCTGAATGATATGTCGTCCCCTTTCGTCCCCCTTTACTAAGGTGGTGGCTAGTCCTATTTATATTGGCCCTGGTCCTCTTCCCAAATATCGAGCGGGAAGGGAGCCAACAATGGCGGGCTAATTTGAAGGGGGACAGCTAGTACAAGCTATCCTGACAAAAGTGGTCTTCGCCTGCGAAAAGCTTTGTGGTGACACCATCTTGGGCTCCACGATGACCTCCGTCTTGCCGTCCTCCTGGTCTTGGTATCGTTGCACCAATATGGCAACCTTTGCCTGATGCCTCGGTACTCCTCGCCTGCGCTTGCCTCCTTAGCACCAAAGAGGAAACAAGGACGCTGCGCACGCTGGCGCCCGCGTGGCGCCCGCCTGGTGTCGTGCGTCATGGCTCACGTCACGAGGGTCTCGTGAGGTTTGCCCCACCTTGATATCTCCGCTCCTCGTGAGCCTGCCAGGCTAGGCCACTCCCGAGGAGGTCTTGCGTCGTCCGCCTTGCGAGGCTTGGACCCTCGCGTGGGTATTGGATGCCTTGTTGATGAAGATGGGCCGTACGGCCTGCTGGCTCAGCAACGCCTTGGGCCGCAGGCAGGCAAGTCTAGGGACCCCAGTTCCCAGGATGCCGACAGTAGCCCCCGGGCCAAAGTGCGCTCGGGCTTGCCTTCGCGGCGAAGCCAAGGGCCAAGTACGGAGTGCCGTGGGCCCCCAAAGCATGCGGCCTCGATTGACGCGTGGTGGATGATTGGACGTGGGCGTCTCCGCTTCCCCATGTTGCCTCGGCAACTGCTCGACTTGTCAGGTCCCTGCGACATGCAAGGAAAACCATCATTACCTGCGATCATGGGAGACGCCGGTTGGCCTTCTCTTACTACAAATGGGGAGGGGGCGGAGCCCCCGTTGCCGATCTCTTCCTCGCTTGCTTGCTTCTTCCTCCTTGGTCCACTGCTGACAATAATGGCGCCCATCAGAAAGTTCTCTACTGAAGAGAAAGGAAAGGCTCCCCGCGATGATCCGGGGCCTCTTCCGCCGAACAAGAGGTTGAGCCATCGCCGCGATGAAGCGACAATGCAGGTGGTGTCGAGGCCTTGGTGCGAGCGGCCTCCTCCGGGGTACCCCTGCCCTTTCGGAGATGACCCGGCTGCAGGTGGATCTCCTGAGTGCGGACCCACGCCTGGTGGCTGGGCGCCTAGAGCTGGCCTCTGGCTGGCTTCACTCCGACCTAGCGGTTCGCGCAGCGCTGAGCCAGGCTGCTGCAGCTTCCAAGAAGGAGAAGCGAGGAGCCACCAGTGCTGCAGCCGATTGTGAGGCGGCGCTGAAAGACGCCAAGGCCGCCGGTGACCGCTGCCAAGTGCTGGAGGGCAAGTTGCAGAGCCTGCGCGACAAGCACGCCGAAGAGGTACACTGCCGCCAAGCGAAGGAGGAGGGGATGAAGGCCCGGGAGGAAGCCGCCAAGAACCGTGTGCTGAGCTGGCGGAGCTGGGGAGGAAGCAGGCCACCGAGCGCAACCGGTTGGAAGAGTTGGAGTGGAAGATGGGGATGAGGGAGGCCGATCTGGATGCCAAGGCGCGAGTCCTGACCGAAGACCACATGGCCTTCGCCGATCTCGAGAAGAGGTCTCGCAAGGCGCTGAAGACACTCTACGAGCACGGCCTGGAGAGTCCGCTGGACACCGATGAGGACGGCCCCGCCCAACTGCTTCATCTCATGGTGAAGGCGCTTGAGGAGGTCGTCGATGGTCTCGGTCCCATGGCGGAGGCATAAGCTCACGTCCTGTCTTCAGCCGCACTGACTCGCGTCCTCAGCCATCTGTACTTCCGTGACCCCAACGCCCTCCTTGATGAGCTGTTGGAGCCTGTGGCTGAATATCACTGCGAAGCCGCCGTTGCAGTTGTTGAAGGTCAAGTGGAGGCTTTTCTAGGGAAGTTCTGCGCTTTGTCTCCGATCCTCTGTGTTGCGATGCCGCGGATCCTGCGGCTGAAAGTGAGAACATCATTGCCCATGGGGGAGCAGCTTCCGCAGGCGATGGCGATATCCAGGGGTGACCTGCGGCTACTCTTCCCGTTTTGTTCCTGGACATGTATCAGGCCTCGTGGAGGCGTTTAGACTTTTCATTTGGTGTTGTGAGAACAATATGCTTGTAATATTTGCTTCGAGATTTGGTGATTTCCTTCCTATTTGCTTTGCGTTCTGTGTCGACAGAGCCCAGCCCCGTGCATACCTCAACCACCATTGGGCCGACCGGAGACCAGGACGGACCAAGGAGTGAGGGGCTACGTGACCAGTTAGGCTCTTGAGTCGCGATGCTCAAGAGTCCCCCTTGACGCGCAAACAACATATAGGGGAGTTCTTGAGGATAGATTAATGTTCTACGTTGGCAGAGCCTAGCCCCGCGCATACCTCAACCGCCATTGGGCCGACCGAAGACTAGGACAGACCAAGGAGTGAGGGGCTACGTGACCAGTTAGGCTCTTGAGTCGCGATGCTCAGGAGTCCCCCTTGACGTGCAAACAATTTCCATACCTGCCCTCGCCGAGGCCTTGGGAGGGGCGCGCGACGCCCAGGTCCGGGGGGGCTGGTTGGGTGGCGTGCGCTTGGGCGTGACCCAAGCGCAGCCCCCGTGCCCAGCCCCCTCATGCGGATCTCCTGAGGGGAGGCGTTGTGGCGAGGCTAGGCGTTGAGCTCTGGGCTCCCTGAGGTTGGTACGACCATGGGGCCACCCTCAGTTGTTTATCACCAGCACGGAGCATAGTGCTTCTGCTTGTGCACGGGCGTAGCCGCTCCTCAGCAGTGTCGTCAGCCAGCACGAAGCATGGTGCTTCCACTTGGGCGTGGGATGGGCCCCCCCTCCGTGAGGAGCCCCCGGGGCGTGTACAGCCCCGCGCTGACACGTGGCTTGCACGGCAGGGCTGCGAGGTGTATCTGGGCACTCGTGAGCCAGCGCAGGACTCACGAGGCCCTACCTCATGTAGGGTTGCACCTAGTCTTGAGTCTTGGTGACTGTATGTCCCTGCAAGGCGGTTAGATGCAAGCACTCTACGTCCTCAGGTCCCGGCCCTCGAGCGAGCTCAGCCGCCACTGGTATGCCAAGTCACGATGCCGTGGTCAAGGCCAGGGGGTGAGGACTGGAGAGCCAGTAAGAGCTCCTGAGTCATGATGCTCAGGAGCCCCCCTTTTAACGTGCAAGTGAATTGCATAGGACGAACAGACCCATGGTGGGCAGCAATCGAGCATGTGATAACCGTGCGCATGTTAAGTAGGGAAGGCAAATCAGCTTGGATAAATGCAGGAAGATACATGCCGCCGGGTCCGGCCCAAGCGGCTTGGGGATGATGCAACCCAAGGGGCACCCCCAACAAGGTAAGCTAAAGATATAAGCAAAAGGGATACATGCCGCAGGGACGGACCCACGTGGCTTGGGAAAATGCAGCCTGAGGGGCGCTCCCAGCTAAACGAGCTTGGAAGATGTCACCTGGTTCTGTAGACGAAGTAGAGTTGGTGCAGCTGAAGGCGTGCATTGAAGAAATGACTCCTCATGAGCCGCCAGAACCCTGAGCCTCGGGAGGCTCCAAGGGTTCGGGAGGTTCCCTGAAGACCGTCTCCATCTCCTCCAGAACGGCGTGGTACCTGGCTTCCTGAGCCGCTTGGACACGTCGCATGTTGCGCTGATAGGCCGACACCACGCTCGGCAAGCCAAAGGGCATACGAACGTAGCTGCATGGCGGGCCCTCGCAGCAGCCCACACACGAAGGCCATAAACGCTCCTGAGATGCGGCCCTGTTGAGCCCTGGGACATCGATGCAGACACGCAGCCCAGCATCCTCGCTAGGATGCGGAGCTACGCCCCATGGGCGGCTGTCACCGCACATGGCTCTTGCTTCTTGCAGTTCCTGGATGGTCTTGGTGATGAACTCCTGACTGGTGGGAACTCCTTGCCCTATGATCTCCTGAGGGTTACTACGTCTTGAGCTTGCGTTGGTTTTCCCCGAAGAGGAAGGGATGATGCAGCAGAGTAGCGTAAGTATTCCCTCAGTTTTTGAGAACCAAGGTATCAATCCAGTAGGAGGCGACACTCAAGTCCCCCGTACCTGCACAAAATGATAGCTACTTGCAACCAACGCGATTAGGGGTTGTCAATCCCTTCAAGGTCACTTACGAGAGTGAGATCTGATATATATAATATTTTTGGTATAAAGATGCAAAGTAAAAAGTAAAAGCAAAGTAAAAAAGCAAAGAAAGATTAAAGTAATGGAGATTGATATGATGAGAATAGACCCGGGGGCCATAGGTTTCACTAGCGGCTTCTCTCAAGAGCATAAGTATTCTACGGTGGGTGAACAAATTACTGTTGAGCAATTGACAGAATTGAGCATAGTTATGAGAATATCTAGGCATGATCATGTATATAGGCATCACTTCTGTGACAAGTAGATCGAAACGATTCTGCATCTACTACTATTACTCCACTCATCGCCCGCTATCCAGCATGCATATAGAGTATTAAGTTAAAAACAGAGTAACGCCTTAAGCAAGATGACATGATGTAGAGAGATAAATTCATGCAATATGAAATAAACCCCATCTTGTTATCCTCGATGGTAACAATGCAATACATGCCTTGCTGCCCCTTCTGTCACTGGGTAAGGACACCGCAAGATCGAAACCAAAGCTAAGCACTTCTCCCATGGCAAGAACTACCAATCTAGTTGGCCAAACCAAACGGATAATTCGAAGAGACTTGCAAAGATAACCAATCATACATAAAAGAATTCAGGGAAGATTCAAATATTATTCATAGATAGACTTGATCATAAACCCTCAATTCATCGGTCTCAACAAACACACCGCAAAAAGAAGATTACATCGAATAGATCTCCACAAGAGAGGGGGGAACTTTGTATTGAGATTCAAAGAGAGAGAAGAAGCCATCTAGCTACTAACTATGGACCCGAAGGTCTGAGGTAAACAACTCACACTTCATCGGAGGGGCTAGGATGATGTAGAAGCCCTCCGTGATGACGGCCCTCTTTCGGCGGAGCTCTGGAACAGGCCCCAAGATGGGATCTCGTGGATACAGAAAGTTGCGGTAGTGGAATTAGGTTTTTGGCTCCTGTTCTGATCGTTTGGGGGTACGTGGGTATATATAGGAGGAAGAAGTACGCCAGAGGAGCAACGAGGGGCCCACGAGGCAGGGGGCACGCCCTAGGGGGGCGCCCCCACCCTCGTGACCACCTCTTTTGTTCCTTGGAGCAGGGTCCAAGTCTCCTGGATCACGTTCGGTGAGAAAATCACGTTCCCGAAGATTTTATTCTGTTTGGACTCCGTTTGATATTCCGTTTATCCAAAACACTGAAATAGGCAAAAAAACAACAATTCTGGGCTAGACCTCCGGTTAATAGGTTAGGCCCAAAAATAATATAAAAGTGGAAAATAAAGCCCAATCTAGTCCAAAACAGTAGATAATATAGCATGGAGCAATCAAAAATTATAGATACGTTGGAGACGTATCAGGCATCCCCAAGCTTAATTCCTGCTCGTCCTCGAGTAGGTAAATGATAAAAAGAGAATTTTTGATGCGGAGTGCTACTTGGCATAATTTCAATGCAAATCTTCTTAATTGTGGTATGAATATTCAGATTAGAAAGATTCAAGACAAAAGTTTAAATTGACATAAAAATAATAATACTTCAAGCATACTAACAAAGCAATTATGTCTTTTCAAAATAACATGCCCATAGAAAGTTATCCCTATAAAATCATATAGTCCGTCTATGCTCCATCTTCACCACACAAAGTATTTTAATCATGCACAACCCCGATGACAAGACAAGCAATTGTTTCATACTCTAACTTTTTCAAAACTTTTTCAATCTTCACGCAATACATGAGCGTGAGCCATCACTACAGGAATCCAGTACTTTGCCGTCTGCCATGGCGGACGACAAAGGCACGGACGGCTGACGACAAAGAGCTTTGCCGTCAGCTGCGGACGGCAAACAGTGACGGCAAAGACAGGGTCGGCAAACAGGTCCTTTGCCGTCTTCTTTTTATGGCGGACGGCAAAGAGCCCTTTGCCTACAGCGGCGGACGGCAAAGAGGAGGGACGGCAAAATACTAGACGTTAGTCCGTTAGGCGGCTAACGGCGGCCTTTGCCGTCCGCCAGCGGACGACAAATTTGAGCGCCTCTTTGCCGTCCGCCAATTGATGTCAGCAATACGTCAGCGCCCGCTGTGTTTTGCCGTCTGCCCGGCGGACGGCAAAGGCAAAGTCTTTGCCATCAGCTTAGCTTTGCCATCCGCCACGGTAGGCAAATTTGCCAAATGGCCCATCCCTCAGGAAGCACAGGTGGGCGCCACGTGCCCCCTTTGCCGTCTGCCACCGACGGCAAAGGGGTCTTTGCCGTCTGCCGCGGACGGCAAAGAGCCTGCACTTCCTCTTTTTTATTCTGTTTTTCTTATATCCAACAATTATCACAGCAAATATATCACAGCACATATATATCCATCACACAAATATCCAGCACATATATATCCAACATAATAAATATCCATCCATACATACATAGTAGGTTGCACATAGTTCCATCGATCCATACATATTACAATATGCAAAGTTTCATCATAGCAATCTAGTTTCATCATAGCAAGCGAGCAGAATACAAGAAGTGCATCAAAGGAAAAAACAAGCAATCCATCATAGGAAGCTGGCTTCCGTGAAGTGAATGAAACCTGCAAAATGACAAATAAGAAAGTTAGAAAAAGAAGACTAGAAGAAGAATAAGACTAGAAGAAGAAGAATAGAAGAAGAAGACTAGAAGAAGAAGTATATGCCATTTATTAGCTAACTTAGGTGAAATGTATCGTTTATGAGCTAACCTAGGTGAAATGGGTAGTTTATGAGCTATCCTAGGTGAAATGGATCATTTTGGAGCTAAGTTAGGTGAAATGGGTCATTTATGAGCTAACCTAGGTGAAATTGATCATTTTGGAGCTAACCTAGGTGAAATTGATCATTTTGGAGCTAACTTAGTTGAAATGGGTCGTTTATGAGCTAACTAAGGTGAAATGCCACGTTTTTGAGCTAACTAATGTAAAATGGATTGTTTTTGAGCTAACTTAGGTGAAATGGGTCATTTTGGAGCTAACCTAGGTGAAATGGGTCATTTTAAAGCTAACGTAGGTAAAATGGATCATTTAGGAGCTAATCTACATAAAATGGGTCATTTTAGAGCTAACTTGGATAAATGGGATCACTTGTAAGCTAACTAAGGTAAAATGAGTCATTTTAGAGCTAACTTAGGTAAAATGGATCGTTTATGAGCTAACTAAGCTAATTATGCAATTTTTGACATAAGTAAGCTAAGTACATATCGTTTTAGAGCTATCTTAGGTAAAATGGATGGTTTATGAGGTCAGTAAGCTTATTAAGTCATTTTGGAGGAAAAGAAGCTAACTCTAGGTCATTACGGTAAGCATATTGGAGGAAATAAAGCTAAGTCTAGGTCTTTATGCATTTGTTATGCAAAACACTAGAGAAACTTACCGTGATCACGGAGGTGTAGGAGCGGGCTGGCTCGCGCCGGTAGCTGGAGAAGGATCGTGCGATGCGTTTCTGGAGTTAAGCTGCACCAAAGATCATTTCCAATGTCTCCTTAGCATTATGACACTCAAATGTTAAGACTAGCAAGTAATGTCCATTCAAATTAAACTCACCGTGCTCCCAGGAGCAATCACTGGCATCAGCGGAGCGGTCTGACCGGACTTCTCGCACACAGATTGCACATTTGGTTTTCACAACAGAGTAATACTAGTTAGTAATGAGACTCGAATGTTAAGACTAGCAAGTAATCTGCAGAAGAAACTTACCACAAGGAGCTCGTACATGGCCCTTGCCTGCATGTCATTCCGTGCCCTCTCCTCCTCCAACATCTTTGTCGTCCTCTCCTCCAACTCCCGCTGCCTCTCCGCCGCCTCCGCTAGAAGTTTCTCCGTTCTATCTCTCTCACTCTGTATAGCAGCCTGCAACACCACTCACATGACCATTTGTAATCATTGATGGAAGCGCACACAATGTAATGGAGAAAGATAGCTGAGTACGTATAACTAACCTTGAAGGCGAGTTGGACTGGCCATTCACGAGGCCTTATCTCAGGAGCGGAGCTCGACTGGCGCGCCTTGATCTCCGGGAGAGTGCTAGGACAACGGATAAGTCCATCTCCCATGGCTATGGAGCCATGGGACCTCCCGCCACCAGATATCATCAGCAGCTCTGTATCAATGGGACCCTGGCTCAGGTTAAAGTCCTCCCCTTTCCTCGCCTTCCCCTGATATCTATATTGCACGAGCTTGTCGTGGGCGGAGATGTTGGTGAAGTTCTTTGGATCATCAAGGTCAGACGCAGAGAATGCCTTGACTTTCTTGTAAGGGCTAGTGTGGGCCATGGCATACAGGTCGTACACCT
Organism: Triticum urartu; assembly: GCF_056163025.1. Taxonomy (NCBI): domain Eukaryota; kingdom Viridiplantae; phylum Streptophyta; class Magnoliopsida; order Poales; family Poaceae; genus Triticum; species Triticum urartu. The sequence continues at coordinate 506,952,110 of NC_141874.1, forward strand.
CTGGCACCTTATCCGCCTTATTGTAGCGTGCCTGAAAGAGAGAAACAAAGTAAATTAGTAATTAAAGGGCTAAAGCTAGCATGATGAATGAATTGCATGAATTGCATGAATCATGAAGCAAACCACATACCCAGTTCCGCCCGTACTGAAATAAGTTGGAGCTGCCTTGGTGGTGTGGCACACCTTCCATTTGGGCACGTTTGTCCTTGGCCTCTTTGTGGGTGGCCAGCCATTCTTTTGAGCACCACGCATTGACCAACACCTCCCAACAATCCATCCGATCCGCACACCATCTCGGAGGGGCCTAAGTTAGCAAATAGAAACTTGAGCGCTACGGCTATGAATTACTAAATGAAGGAAGTAAGTACAAGGCCTTAAGAATTACCTTCATGTACTGCTCCTTACTTAAGAACTTATCGCAGCACTCCTGCTTGGGCTTCTTGATACCACGCCCGGCGTAGTAGTCTTGAACAGCCTGCACTCGAACCTCATGCCGTAAGTTCTGAAGTAGGCGCTTGCACTCCTTGTGGATAACATCTGCCGCCTCCTCCTCGTATCCCTCCTCACACCTGTAGAATGTCTGCAATCAAATGAGACAATATTGATTAGTACAATTAATAACTAGCTAGTTGAAGATTTTTAATTGTGTAAAGGAGCAATTACCCAGAACTTTCTGATCACCACGTCTGCCCTCGTCATGCACAAGACACCGTCGATAATCTCACCCAGCGGGGCCGGGGCAGCCAAGTAGTGCTCCCAAGTCAATCCAACCTCTGGAAGCCGACCCTCACCAGGCAACGTGACAAACCCTGGGAAGTTTTGCCGAATCAGAACTCCAAGGACAGAGTTGGGCCAGCGGACACTTTCATGGTGGTCCCAATCCCTGCAGCATGACAAGGCCAACACATCAGTTATTTGATGAAACGTGAATGCAGAAGGTAAAAAAAGATTAAATGCACTTACCTCTCCCCATCAGGGAAAATCAACCACCTCTGCTCGCGGGTCGTCGGCACGGACAGGAGCCGTGTAGCACCACGCTGGTAGACGTTGCCCCCTCCTCCCCCTCCTCCTCAAAATCAGTCGGCTCCCCGCCATCATCAGCATGGCCACTCGGCTCCCTGCCATCATCAGCATGGCCACTCGGCTCCTCAGGCTGACCCGACCAGTTACCCCATCCAGACGTGTGCTCCTCCGGGGTCTCGTGGGCCCAAGTCTCATGGGCCAAAGGCCCGTCGACCCGAGGCTCATGGGCCGAAGACCCGTGGACCAGAGGCTTGTGGACCGGAGTCCGTGCAGCCTCCTCCTCAGACGAGTCCACCCTAGCAGTCACGTGCTCGGGTGAAACAGCTGGGGGCGGCGGCGAGGAAGGCGCCGTAAGAGTCACCCTACCTCCTCTCCCGCGACCACGTGCTCCACCTCCTCTCTTCTTCTTACCTCGTCCCCTGCTGGGCACCGCGGTCGATGAAGAAGGGCCCGGCGGTGTCACCATACTGTCCAGCAACGCTCGGCGTAGAGGTGCGTGTGGAATGGAAGACCTCGCACCACGCGCCGATGAAGAAGGGGCCTCGGCGCGTTCCCGACCAGCGCCCACCATCTTTCAACACCTGCCATGACAAAGAATAAATGAAATTAGTACAACATAAAAAAAGTACCGACATGAATAATAATATGTATATCACTTAAGTGTATCATCATCAAGTACAACATAAAAAAATTGAATACCTGACACTACTAATAATCTCGATCAGCATCATCAATAAATGCATAATCATCATCATCACTATAATCAATGATGGGCTCATAGGGTTCATTGGCATCAACATGTGCAAGGCCACCTTGACGTAATCGCTCAAGCATTGACAGGTCATCCGCAGCAGTAACCTCTTCTTGTTCCGGCTCTTCTTGTTCCTCCTCTGGGGTGATGCGGGATTCATTGTCGCTGTCTACTTCAATGTTTTGGGGTGAAGTATAGCGGTTCTTGAAACGATTTTTGGAAAGACATGTCTCTTGGAAGAATTCTCCTTCATATGTGTCTGGGTTAATGTGAGGTTCATAATCCTCTTCCTTTGGGGGAGAAAGTCTAGCACGCGGCGGCACTTCATAAACGACATCCCAACCTTTCAGATTTGGATTAGTTTGGCAGGCCCACGGTAGATAGAATACTTGGGTCGCCTGTTGAGCCGTAATATAGACATCAGGAACATCTAAATGGGTGCTTTGGTTGATTTCAACTAGCCCTATATGTTCATGAGTCCTTCTAGTCTCCTTCGGCTGAAACCAATAACATTTGAAGACTACGACATTCGGTGGGTTTTCACCATAGAACAGAAGTTCATAAATTGCTTCAACTCTCCCATAATACTCGGTACCTCCTTCGCCGATAGCAGTTACACAACAATTTGTAGACTTTCGGTCGGCCATAGATAGCTCTTTGCCATAGGTACGAAAGTGATACCCGTTGATGTCGTACTTGTCGAATGAACGGACCTTATAGTCAAAACCATTAGCGACTTGTCTCAATTCGGCGACCATAGACTCTGAATTAGCCTACAAGTTTAATATGAAAGGATTTTTGCATTACGCACAAATTAGCGAATTAAATGAAATTGTCTAATAAAAATTACTGTTTGCTTGAACCAAGAGATGAAACCGGGATAGCCGCCTCCTTGCTTTGCGAGAAGCTCATACTCTTCGATGGAATCCTTTTGGATCTCCGCTCCATATGAGAATATGGAGATATATCGACTGTATGACATATCCAGGAATAAGAGAAGTTCAAAGGAAATAGAAGTTGCGAAACAATGTACCGAGAACTTACTCAATGTACGGCCGCACTTCTATCAGGTTGTTGAAGATATACAACGAAATGGTCTGCCATTCTTCGTTATCCAAAGATACTGGATGTGAAACACTAGCTGGTGCGAGATTCCCTTTGAATAGGCTGAGGTTGGATCCACCCTTTTTAGGGTCGTCAGCATTGTATCGAGGCTTCAGATTATGCAAATGACGATTTTTGGCTTCGTAGTGTGTTGTTACGAAGTTTTCCGCCTCCTCTGTGATGAATGCCTCAGCCATCGATGCTTCAATTCTACGTTTATTTTTACATTTTTCTTGAAGCGTCTTCTGCATCCTCTTAGTTGGGTAGCACCAACGATTTTGCACGCCCCCCCCCCAATCTTGCCTCGGTCGGGAGATGCAAAATCAAATGCTGCATTGGATTAAAGAAGCCTGGTGGAAAGATCTTCTCTAACTTGCAGATCAACTCCGGCGCCAACTCTTCCATTTCTTCTAGCACGCCAGGAGGTAGTTCTTTCGCACAAAGAACACGGAAGAAATAGCTGAGTTCTGCCAGTACTAGCAATTCATCCTCAGGGATGAAGCCATGCAACATCACCGGCATCACCCGCTCAATCCATATGTGCCAATCATGACTCTTGAGACCAAATATCTTTACTTTATCAAGATTCACTCCCCTCTTTAGATTCACTGCATACCCATCGGCGAACATCAACTGCTGTTGCACCCACAAGATAATTTCCCTCATAGCTGGCCTTCCAAGATTGAACCATGCCTTTGGCTTCGTCCAGTTCTGCTTTCCTTTCGGTTCTTTCATGTTTTGTAATGGCCTATCACATAGCGCCTCCAGATCGACTCTAGCTTAGTATTATCCTTTGACTTCCCATCTATGCCGAACAATGTACCAAAAAGTGCCTCGGCGATATTCTTCTCAGTGTGCATCACGTCGATGTTGTGTGGGCAAAGGAGGTTTTTGAAGTAAGGCAGATCCCATAAGCATGTTTTGTGAGTCCACGCGTGCTTAGTATTATACCCCTTGAAGTACCCTGGACGTTGTGGATCTGGCTCGAGAGCGTTTAACTGATCCAGGGTCTGTTGGCCTGGCAATGCAGGTGGTGCAGAGTTTTTGACAACTCTACCCTTGATGAAGTTCTTCTTGTCTTTCCTGAACTTATGGCGAGGATCCAGGAACTGTCTATGCATGTAGAAGCAAGAAAACTTGCGACTGGCCTGAAGCCAACAAAACTCAAGAGCTCCCTTGCATGTGGGGCACGGGAACCTTCCATGCACACACCAGCCAACGAATAGCGCATACGCTGGCAAGTCATGCGTCGAGTACATGTACCAGACACGCATTATGAAGTTCCGTTTGCTATAGGCGTCGTATGTCTTGAACCGATTATCCCAGGCTTCTTGCAATTCGTCCTTAAGCGGCTGCATGTACACATTCATATTTTTCCCCGGATAGTTGGGCCCTGGAATTATCAACGTCAGGAAAATGTTCTTTCTTTGCATAATCTGTCCAGGGGGGGGGAGATTCAGTGGAAAGACAAATACGGGCCAACAACTGTATTGGGCTACCGTCATACCAAACACACTGAAGCCATCTGCGCTGATGCCGACTCGAGGATGCCTCGGATCTGCCGCTTTGTCAGCATGTAATTCATCAAACTTTTTCCACGCAACACCATCCGATGTGTGTACCATCATCAGATTCCCATCTGCATCTAGTTCGGTTCTTTTGCCTGTTTTGTGCCATGTCATCTGTCTGGCCGTCTCTTCGACCATGAAAAGACGTTGAAGTCTTGGTACGATTGGCATATACCGAAGAACACTAATGGGGATTTTGGTCTGTGTCTTCTCACCCATATCGTTGTCTACCACAATATACTTGGAAGACTTGCAAATGGGATAATAGTTCAAGTCCGCATAGTCAAGCCTAAATAAGGCACATCCTTTCTCACAGGCATGTATCTTCTCATAGGGCATCTTCAGTGCACGGAGGATTTTGTCCGACTGGTACAGGTTTGCAGGCATTACATGGCATTTAGGTAGAAAGCGTCCAAATACTGTCATAATTGCATCATAGCATTCTCTGCCCAAGTTGAACTGAGCCTTCAGAGCCATTACTTGTGAGATGGCATCCAACTGACAAAGCTCAGTGTGCTCGTGGAACGGATGTTTTGAAGACTCCAACATTTCATTGAAGGCCTTTGCAGATTCCTCCATCTCCTCGTCCGAATCCTGAGCATCATCATAGTCTTGCACCATGTTTTCCATCCCGGTACCATGCTCGTCGGTGCGACGACGATCCACCTCAGCTCGGTCACATTGGGCAGACTCACCATGAAATGTCCACACCGTATAATCGGGCGTAAAACCACTCTTCTGTAGGTGTTTGCCCATTTCAGCCTTTGTCTTCTTTTCCCAATTGCCGCACCGGAAACAGGGGCACCAGGTTTTCTTCTGGCCATTTGCAAATGCGGCTTGCACAAACCCCTTGGTTTTTGTGAACCATTCAGCGCTCCATTTGTTCTGACCAGTGTGACCGGTATACATCCACGCACGATCACTCATCTTGACTTTCAGAGCTACTGGACACACAACAATTATATATGTAATTCACTATGTATATATTCATCAGTTGATCTACTTTGTCAATTTTATTACGTCCATGCAACCTACACTCTAATAGGTAATGATAGGTCCTAATCCCACCCGTGTATGTGTAGATTGGGTTCATTTTCCTATGCTATGCTCCGGATCTGACGCAAAATTTCGGCAGCACCTCCCCGCTGTTCTCCTGATACACGTCTCTGCAATAAACAGAGAGGATGTGTACCCGGAGAACAACAGGGGAGGCACTGACAAAATTTATGCGTCGGATCCGGAGCAAAGCATATGGGAAAACGAACCCAATCTACACATACTCGGGCTGTCCATGGATAGCGTTGGACAATTCGAAAGAATCAAGGTTATAAATATGCAAATGCATGCATATTTATAACTATGATGCTTTCGAACGGGAGACACATATTGGTTACGCATACTGATGATTCAAGACACATATATAGCTAGCTATCAAGTTTCATCGAAATAGATCAAATAATTAATGGGGGAGGAGGACCTGCCATTTGTGCTCACCCACGAACGAAGGGGTAGAGCTCGTCAAACGCACGGCGAGGTCGTCGAACACCAAACCTCGCAGCGATGAAACAACTACACCTTTAAAACTACCTGATCAACACAATTATATATGATGTTTTTCATAACAAAATCAAAAAATATATGACCTAACTAATAATTCACAAATATATGACCCCGTCGGCCTCTGGAAGGCCAAAGAACACCTTTTCGGGAGGTGTCGGGGGTCGGGGTGTCGTGTCGGTGTCGGGGTGCCGTGTCGGGGTCGGGGTGCTGTTTCGAGGTCGGGGGGTCGGGGTGTCGTGTCGGTGTCGGGGTGTCGTGTCGGGGTTGGGGTGCTGTTTCAGGGTCGGGGTGTCGTGTCGGGGTTGGGGTGTCGGGTCAGGCTCGGTGTCGGGGTGTCGGGTCAGGCTCGGGGTTGGGGTGTCGGGGTCGGGGTTGATCGGGGTCTCGGGGTCGGGGTGCCGGGTCAGGGTCGGGGTGCCGTGTCGGTGTCGGGGTCGGGGTGTCGCGTCAAGCTCGGGGTCGGGGTGTCGGGGTCGGGGTCAGGGTCGATCGGGGTGTCGGGGTCGGGGTCTCGGGGTTGGGGTGTCGTGTCGGGGTGCCTGGTCGGGCTGCCGGGTCGGGTCGGGTTTCCCCCCCCCTCTTTTTTCCTTTTCTTGTTCTTCCTCTTCTTCCTTTTCTTCCTTTTCTTCCTTTTTTTCCTTCTTCTTCTTCTTCTTCTTCTTCTTCTTCTTCCTCCTCCTCCTCCTTTCCTTTTTCCTCTTCTTCTTCTCCTCCTCTCCTCTTTTTTCTTCTTCTTCTTCTTCCTCTTCTTCTTTTTTCTTCTCCTCCTCTTCTTCTTGTTCCTTTCCTTTTTCCTCTTCTTCTTCTCCTCCTCTCCTCTTTTTTTCTTCTTCTTCATTCCTAAAACTAAACTAAACCTAAACCTAAATCTAAATCTAAAACTAAAACTAAATCCAAACTAAACATAAACCTAAAACTAAAAAAATAGAAAAAAAGGAAAAACTAAATCTAAACCTAAACCTGATACTAAACTAAAACTAAACCTAAAACTAAAACTAAAACTAAATATAAAATAAACATAAACCTAACACTAAAAACAGAAAAAAGGAAAAAAAAAGAGGAGGAGAGCTCACCTGGGGCAGGGCCGGTGGAAGAGGTGGCCGGTGGAGGAGGGGGCGAGGCGGCCTGGGGTGGCGGCGCCGGGCGGCAGTGGCGATGGGGCCGGGCCCGGCCGGGGCGGTGGGGCGCGCGGGGGGGGGGGGGCGCCAGGGCGCGGCGGGGGCGACGGGGCGGGGGACCGGTGGGGCGCTGGGTGGTGGGGCGACGGCGCCGGGCAGCAGTGGCGACGGGGCGGGGGGCCGGTGGGGCGGTGGGTTGGTGGGGCGACGGGGCGGCGGCGAGTGGTGGGGGCGGCGGCTTCACGCCCAAAAAGAAGGCAGCTACGTCTGAGCTAAACTTGGATATGGAAGTCTTCTTTCATTTATGGTGAAGTAAGACCAAGCGCGCGTGTGAGGGAGAGAAACAGAGAGAGAGGGGGCGGGGTGGGGCGCGGCCGTTAACGTTATGTTAAATCTTTGCCGTTCGCCCCCCTTTGTCGTCCGCTTATTTGTTCTTTGCCGTCTGCTAGCAGATGGCAAAGAGGGGGCCCGTTAAGTTTTTTTAAGCAGCTCGTCAGTGGGGCCCCCTCCCTCTTTGCCGTCTGCTAGCCGACGGCAAAGAATCTTTGCCGTCAGCTAGCGGACGGCAAAGAACTGGCTGATGGCGAAGAAGGTCTTTGCCATCAGCCAGTTCTTTGCCGTCTGCTTTTGGGTAGCTGATGGCAAAGAGCTTCTTTGCCATCTGCTAGCAGACGACAAAGAGCTGGCAGATGGAAAAGTAGCTGATTCCAGTAGTGCATGGATATAGCTCTATAGGTGGAATAGAATGGTGGTTGTGGAGAAGACAAAAAAGGAGGAGAAGATAGTCTCACATCAACTAGGCGTATCAACGGGCTATGGAGATGCCCATCAATAGATATCAATGTGAGTGAGTAGGGATTGCCATGCAACGGATGCACTAGAGCTATAAATGTATGAAAGCTCAACAAAAGAAGTTAGTGGGTGTGCATCCAACTTGCTTGCTCACGAAGACCTAGGGCAATTTGAGTAAGCCCATCATTGGAATATACAAGCCAAGTTCTATAATGTAAAATTCCCACTAGTATATGAAAGTGACAACATATGAGACTCTCTATATGAAGAACATGGTGCTACTTTGAAGCACAATATATGAGACTCGCTATATCATGGTGCTACTTTGAAGCACAAGTGTGGAAAAAAAGATAGTAGCATTGCCCTTTTTTTGGGCCTTTTTTTCTTTGGCCTTTTTGGGACAATGCTCTATTGAATGATGATCATCACACTTTTATTTATTTACAACTCAATGATTACAACTCGATTCTAAAACAAAGTATGACTCTATATGAATGCCTCCGGCGGTGTACCGGGATATGCAATGAATCAAGAGTGACAAGTATGAAGAAATTATGAACGGTGGCTTTGCCACAAATACTATGTCAACTACATGATCATGCTAAGAAATATGACAATTATGAATGTGTCATGATGAACTAGATGGTGGAAAGTTGCATGGCAATATATCTCGGAATGGCTATGGAAATGCCATAATAGGTAGGTATGGTGGCTGTTTTGAGGAAGGTATATGGTAGGTGTATGATACCGGCGAAAAGTGCGCGGTATTAGAGAGTCTAGCAAAGGTGGAAGGGTGAGAGTGCGTATAATCCATGGACTCAACATTAGTCATAAAGAACTCATATACTTATTGCAAAAATCTAGAAGTTATCAAAGCAAAGTATTACGCGCATGCTCCTAGGGGGATAGATTGGTAGGAAAAGACCATCGCTTGTCCCCGACCGCCACTCATAAGGAAGACAATCAATAAATAAATCATGCTCCGACTTCGTAACATAACGGTTCACCATACGTGCATGCTACGGGAATCACAAACTTTAACACAAGTATTCTTTAAATTCACAACTACTCAACTAGCATGACTTTAATATTATCATCATGCTTCAATCTTTTCTTAGTATTCAACACACTCAAAAGAAAGTTTCACAAATCTTGAATACCAAGCATATTATTATTAAGCAAATTACCATGCTATTAAGAGACTCTCAAAATAATTTAAGTGAAGCATGAGAGATCAATAGTTTCTTTAAAACTAATCCACCACCGTGCTCTAAAAGATCGAAGTGAAGCACATAGAGCAAAATTATAATGCTCAAAAGATATAAGTGAAGCACATAGAGCAAAATTATCTAGCTCAAAAGATATAAGTGAAGCACATAGAGCAAAACTACTTAGCTCAAAAGATATAAGTGAAGCACATAGAGTATTCTATCAAATTTTAATTCATGTATGGCTCTCTCAAAAGGTGTGTACAGCAAGGATGATTGTGGCATACTGAGACACAAATACACAAATAATACAAGACGCTCCAAGCAAAACACATATCATGTTGGTGAATAAAAATATAGCTCCAAGTAAATTACCGATGGAAGTGGACGAAAGAGGGGATGCCTTCCGGGGCATCCCCAAGATTTGAATTTTTGGTTTCCTTGGATTATCTTGGGGGTGCCATGGGAATCCCCAAGCTTAGGCTCTTGCCACTCCCTGTTCCATGATCCATCAAAAGAATTCACCCAAAACTTGAAAACTTCACAACACAAAACTCAAAGTAGAAAACTCGTGAGCTCCGTTAGCGAAAGAAAACAAAAGACCACTTCAAGGTATTATCTATATTGGTGTTAAACCTACTGTATTCCAACTTCTCTATGGATTATAAACTATTTTACTAGCCATAGATTCATCAAAATAAGCAAACAACACACGAAAAACAGAATCTGTCAAAAACAGAACAGTCTGTAGTAATCTGTAGCTAGCGCAAGATCTGGAACCCCAAAAATTCTAAAATAAATTGATGGACGTGAGGAATTTATCTATTAATCATCTTCAAAAATAATTAACTAAATAGCACTCTTCAAATAAAAATGTCAGCAGTTCTCGTGAGCGCTAAAGTTTCTGTTTTTTACAGCAAGTTCAACAAGACTTTCCCCAAGTCTTCCCAACGGTTCTACTTGGCACAAACACTAATTAAACACAAAAACACAACCAAAACAGTGGCTAAATAATTTATTTATTACTAAGCAGGACCAAAAATCAAGGAATAAAAATAAAATTGGGTTGCCTCCCAACAAGCGCTATCGTTTAACGCCCCTAGCTAGGCATGAAAGCAAGGATAGATCTAGGTATTGCCATCTTTGGTAGGCAATCCATAAGTGGCTCTCATGATAGTTTCATATGGTAATTTTATTTTCTTTCTAGGAAAGTGTTACACGTCTTTTTTTAATGGAAATTGAAATCTAATATTCCCTTCCTTCATATCAACAATCACACCAACCGTTATAAGGAAACGTCTACCAAGAATAATAGGGCAAGAAGGATTGCAATCTATATCAAGAACAATGAAATCTACGGGCACATAATTCCTATTTGCAACAATAAGAACATCATTAATCCTTCCCATAGTTTTCTTAATAGTGGAATCCGCAAGATGCAAGTTTAGAGAGCAATCATCAAAATCACGGAAATCTAGTAAATCACACAAAATCTTGGGAATAGTAGAAACACTAGTACCCAAATCACACAAAGCGTAAAACAAATGATTTTTAATTTTAATTTTAATAGTTGGTTCCCACTCATCATAGAGTTTTCTAGGTATAGAAACTTTCAACTCATGTTTTTCTTCATAAGATTGCATCAAGGCATCAACAATATGTTCGGTGAAGGCTTTATTTTGACTATAAGCATGTGGAGAATTTAGCACAGATTGCAACAAGGAAATACAATCAATTAAAGAGCAACTTTCATAATTAAATTCCTTGAAATCCAATATAGTGGGTTTAGCAACATCTAGATTTTATTTCTTTCAATCCCACTTTCATCAATTTCATCATTAAGATCTAAATACTCCAAATTTTTAGAACGCCTTCTAGGTAAAGGAAGATCACATTCGGTTTCATCAAGATTCATATTGAAAAACAAAGATTTAGTAGGGGACACATCAATAACTTTTAGATCTTCATCTTGATTTTCATAGGAATTGGAGGAACACGCTTTAATAAAGGCATCTTTGGAAGCACGCATCCTAGCGGTTCTTTCCTTGCACTCATCAATGGAAATTCTCATGGCTTTGAGAGCCTAATTGATATCATGCTTAGGAGGAATAGATCTAAGCTTTAAAGAATCAATCTCAAGAGAAATTCTATCAACGTTCCTAGCCAAATCGTCAACTTTAAGCAATTTCTGCTCAAGCAAAGCATTAAAATTCTTTTGTGAATTCATAAACTCTTTAACACTAGTCTCAAATTCAGAGGGCATCTTATTATAATTTCCATAAGAGTTGTTGTAGGAATTCCCATAATTATTAGAAGGATTACTAGGATATGGCCTAGGATTAAAATTCCCTCTATAAGCGTTGCTACCAAAATTATTCCTACCAACAAAATTCACATCCATAGATTCATTGTTATTCTCAATCAAAGTAGACAAAGGCATATCATTAGGATCAGAAGAAACACTCTTAGTAGCAAATAATTTCATAAGTTCATCCATCTTTCCACTCAAAACGTTGATTTCTTCTATCGCATGCACTTTTTTATTAGAAGATCTTTCAGTATGCCATTGAGAATAATTAACCATAATATTATCTAGGAGTTTAGTAGCATCTCCTAAAGTGATTTCCATAAAAGTGCCTCCCGTGGACGAATCTAAAAGATTTCTAGAAGCAAAATTCAATCCGGCATAAAATTTTTGTATGATCATCCACAAATTCAAACCATGAGTAGGGCAATTACGTATCATTAATTTCATTCTCTCACAAGCTTGTGCAACATGTTCATGATCAAGTTGTTTAAAGTTCATAATATTGTTTCTAAGAGAGATGATCTTAGCGGGAGGAAAATACTTAGAGATAAAAGCATCTTTGCACTTGTTCCATGAATCAATACTATTCTTAGGCAAAGACGAAAACCAAGCTTTAGCACGATCTCTAAGCGAAAAAGGAAATAGCTTCAATTTAACTACATCATTATTGACATCTTTTTTCTTTTGCATATCACATATATCAACGAAGCTATTCAGATGAGTAGCGGCATCTTCACTAGGAAGGTCGGCGAATTGATCTTTCATAACAAGATTCAACAAAGCAGCATTAATTTCACAAGATTCAGCATCGGTAAGAGTAGCAATCGGAGTGCTAAGGAAATCATTATTATTGGTATTGGTGAAGTCACACAATTTGGTAGTATCTTGAGCCATCACGACAAACAAGCAATCTAACACACGAGCAAACAGGAGGACAACAGGCAAAAAGAGGCAAATAGAGATGGAGGATAGAGAGAGAGGGCGAATAAAACGGCAAGGGTGAATTGGGGGGAGAGGAAAACGAGAGGCAAATGGCAAATAATGTAATGCGAGAGATAGGGATTGTGATGGGTACTTGGTATGTTGACTTTTTGCGTAGACTCCCCGGCAACGGCGCCAGAAATCCTTCTTGCTATGTCTTGAGCTTGCATTGGTTTTCCCCAAAGAGGAAGGGATGATGCAGCAGGGTAGCATAAGTATTTCCCTCAGTTTTTGAGAACCAAGGTATCAATCCAGTAGGAGGCCACGCTCAAGTCCCTCGTACCTGCACAAAACGATAGCTACTCGCAACCAACGCGATTAGGGGTTGTCAATCCCTTCACGGTCACTTACAAGAGTGAGATCTGATAGATATAATATTTTTGGTATAAAGATGCAAAGTAAAAAGTAAAATCAAAGTAAAAAAGCAAAGCAAGATTAAAGTAATGGAGATTGATATGATGAGAATAGACCCGGGGGCCATAGGTTTCACTAGTGGCTTCTCTCAAGAGCATAAGTATTCTACGGTGGGTGAACAAATTACCGTTGAGCAATTGACAGAATTGAGCATAGTTATGAGAATATCTAGGCATGATCATGTATATAGGCATCACGTCTGTGGCAAGTAGATCGAAACGATTCTGCATCTACTACTATTACTCCACTCATCGACCGCTATCCAGCATGCATCTAGAGTATTAAGTTAAAAATAGAGTAACGCCTTAATCAAGATGACATGATGTAGAGAGATAAATTCATGCAATATGAAATAAACCCCATCTTGTTATCCTCGATGGCAATGATGCAATACGTGCCTTGCTGCCCCTTTTGTCACTAGGTAAGGACACCGCAAGATCGAACCCAAAGCTAAGCACTTCTCCCATGGCAAGAACTACCAATCTAGTTGGCCAAACCAAACGGATAATTCGAAGAGACTTGCAAAGATAACCAATCATACATAAAAGAATTCAGAGAAGATTCAAATATTATTCATAGATAGACTTGATCATAAACCCACAATTCATCAGTCTCAACAAACACACCACAAAAAGAAGATTACATCGAATAGATCTCCACAAGAGAGGGGGAGAACTTTGTATTGAGATTCAAAGAGAGAGAAGAAGCCATCTGGCTACTAACTATGGACCCGAAGGTCTGAGGTAAACTACTCACACTTCATCGGAGGGGCTAGGATGATGTAGAAGCCCTCCGTGATGACGGCCCTCTTCCGGCGGAGCTCCGGAATAGGCCCCAAGATGGGATCTCGTGGATACAGAAAGTTGCGGTGGTGGAATTAGGTTTTTGGCTCCTATTCTGATCGTTTGGGGTAAGTGTGTATATATAGGAGGAAGAAGTACGCTGGAGGAGCAACGAGGGGCCCACGAGGCAGGGGGCGCCCCCACCCTCGTGACCGCCTCTTTTGTTCCTTGGAGCAGGGTCCAAGTCTCCTGGATCACGTTCGGTGAGAAAATCACGTTCCCGAAGATTTTATTCCGTTTGGACTCCGTTTGATATTCCGTTAATCCGAAACACTGAAATAGGCAAAAAACAGCAATTCTTGGTTGGGCCTCCGGTTAATAGGTCAGTCCCAAAATAATATAAAAGTGGAAAATAAATCCCAATATAGTCCAAAATAGTAGATAATATAGCATGGAGCAATCAAAAATTATAGATACGTTGGAGACGTATCAAAGGTCACGTGCCGCGAAGCACGCTTCCAAGTGGTGCCCAAGCGCCTCCCTCGTGAGGTTGGAAAGGTCTGAGGCCCTCCAGAAGAGAGCCCTCGAGCCTTGCCTGAGGAGGACGCCGGGCGTGCCTTCCTATGTGACTGAGGGAGGCGCCCCTGGAGCGGGCGCTGGTCCTGACGTGGCTTCTTTCATGACGCCATCCTCCTGAGGTCCTGCACAGCACGACTTCTTCTCCTTGGGGATGGCCTTCAGAGGGCCTTCATTTCTGCTATCAGGGTCATCGATTGCTGTAGCTTGAAAGGCGCGCTCGAGGGAGCACACCGCATCCCTTTCTTCACATGGGACCGTGATGAATCCTCCGCTTCCTGGCATCTTGAGAACGTTATAGCCGTGATGAGTGACTGCCATGAACTTGGCCAGGGCTGGATACCCGAGGATGGCATTGTACGGCAGGAGGATGTGCGCGACGTCGAAGTCGATGAGCTCGGTGCGGTAGTTCTTGCGCTTGCCGAAGGTGACAGGCAGGCGGACCTGCCCTATCAGCGTGGTGGAGCCGTTGGTCACTCTTGAGAAAGGCTTGGTGGGCTGGAGCTGCTCATATGCCACTTGGAGGTTATCGAACGTGTCGACGGACAGGACGTTGAGCCCTGCGCCGCCGTCAATGAGGGTCTTGGTGACCTGCACATTGCTGATGACTGGGGAACATAGCATAGGGAGGGTGCCAGCGGTGGCTGCGCACTTGAGTTGATCCGCCGAGTTGAAAGTGATGGCGCATTGGGACCACCTGAGCGGGCGCGTGGCCTCGAGCTTGGGAAGTGCCGCGGTCACCTTGCGAGCAAACTGCTTGAAGACGCGCTGAGAGGCTGGGGCCTGGGCGCCACCCAAGATGCAGGCGATCGCGCGCGGCTCCTGGAAGCCCCCAGCCCCCTCGTCCTAGTGGTGGTCGTCGTTCCTTCTTGGTGGCAGCAGCGGGGGAAGACCCGTGTTGCCCTGGGGGCGACCCTCACGAGGCGGGTTCCTCCAAGCGTCCTCACGAGGCCGGTCGCGCCACTCCTGGCGCGGGCCACGGTCGTCCCAGCGTCCACCTCCACGTCCTCCTCCACAGCCGTAGCCCCGGTCGTTGCGCTCGGGGCGTCGACCGTAACGTCCTTCAAGTATGGCTCTGAGCTCTTGACAGTCGATGGTGTTGTGGCAGTTCAGGTTGTGGAAGGCGTAGAACAGTCGGCCGTTCTTGGAGGACTCGGGCTGATATCTGCCCCACTTGATGTCAGGCTCCGCTACGAGCACGACTACCTCCTTGCGCTTCACATCCTTGGCCTTGGCCTTCTTCTCCTCCGCACCCACGGCTGGCGGCTCAAGGAGAGAGAGGCGCCCCTCCTCAGCTCCTGCGCACCTGGTCGCCAGGTTGGACAGCTCCTGAGATGTGCAGCTCTCCTCGTGGATGGCGAGCTCTTCCTTCATCTTGACGTCACGGACGCCGCCGGAGAACGCGGAGATGATGGCCTCGTCTATGACCTAGGGGATCTTCCGGCGGGTGTTGAAGCGCTGGATGTACTTCTGGAGGGTCTCTCATGGCTGCTGCCTGATGCGGCGTAGGTCACCCGCGGCCGGTGGGCGGTCGCGAGTGCCCTGGAAGTTGGCGATGAAGCGGTCGCGCATCTTGTCCCAGGAGGAGATCGAGCCATGCTGTAGATTCCGGAGCCAGGAGCGAGCTCCATCCTTGAGAGCCATGTGAAACCAGTTTGCCATGACCTTTTCGTCGCCGTTGGCCGCTTTGATGCTCAGCTCATAGAGTTGCAGGAACTCCGCGGGGTCGGCGGTACCGTCATAGCGAGGAGGCAGATCCGGCTTGTACTTGCCCTGCCAGGCGACGCTACACAGCTCGGGAGTGAAGGCGCATGATACAGCCGTGGTTGCCGGGCCCCGCTTCGAAGGTGGAGCTTGGTCTTGACGGGGTCCGCGTTGCACCGCTACGGGCGGTGCACGGTCTTGACGAGGTGGCACGGGGAGCGTAGGTGCAGCTTATCGTGGCCGCGGAATTTCTTGGTAGCTTCTCTCTTCATGCGCGGGCGCCGGGCGCGGCGGATCACGTCGCGGAGCCGCGCGCCTTGGTGCCAAGGTGATGTCTTGGGGCTGAGGTGGTGGAGGCGCGTATTGAGCCCCGTCGCCCGCGGCTGGTTGAGGGGGAGGCAGAGAGTGGGATGACGCCGGAGAGCCCCCCACGGCGCGGACGAGCTCGTCGATGCGTTCGAGCCACTCCTCGTAGTGCTCGTCGATGGGGCGGTAGCGCAGGAGCTCGTTCACTGTGAGGAGCACGGCCCGTGCCTCCATGGGAGCGCGGTGCGCGTGAGACGAAGAACCGGCAGGGGTCAGCGATGGAGTGGAAGTGCGGCTGTCCTGCCGCACCGAAGGATGCACCGAGGACGCTTGCTGCTCGTTCCCCGCCGGGCCGGTGGCAGCATTGGCAGCGGGGGACGGAGAACGGTGATGTGGCCTGCCGACGGGAGCCGTCTGAGCAACACGGGCGGTGAGGGCAGCCCGACGCTCAGCTCGAGCACGGCGTGCGTCCGCCATGGAGATGACGGAGCAACGAACTGATGGAAGGGAAGCTACGGCGCACCCCTACCTAGCGCGCCAAATGTCGGATGTGGGGATCCGGCAAAACCTTAAGGTTCGAACACTGGGGTGCGCGCGAAGTCTTTTCCTTCCACCGATCTACGCCCTAGCTCACTAAGATCTCGCGGATGAACTCGACGAACTCGCAAGACACAAGGTTTATACTGGTTTGGGCCACCGTTGTGGTGTAATACCCTACTCCAGTGTGGTGGTGGTGGATTGCCTCTAGGGCTAATGATGAACAGTACAAGGGAAGAACAGCCTCCTGAGGTTGAGGTGTTCTTGAGCTCGGTGAGCTCGTGTGTGTGTGGGTGGTCTGAATGATCCCCTCTCTATGAATGATCTTTCGTCCCCCTTTCGTCCCCTTTCGTCCCCCTTACTAAGGTGGTGGCTAGTCCTATTTATATTGGCCCTGGTCCTCTTCCCAAATATCGAGCGGGAAGGGAGCCAACAATGGCGGGCTAATTCGAAGGGGGACAACTAGTACAAGCTATCCTGACAAAAGTGGTCTTCGCCAGCGAAAAGCTCTGTGGTGATGCCGTCTTGGGATCCACGATGACCTCCGTCTTGCCGTCCTCCTGGTCTTGGTCTCATTGCACCAATATGGCAACCTTTGCCTGATGCCTCGGTACTCCTCGCTTGCGCTTGCCTCCTTAGCACCAAAGAGGAAACAAGGACGCTGCACGCGCTGGCGCCCGCCTGGTGTCGTGCGTCATGGATCACGTCACGAGAGTCTCGTGAGGTTTGCCCTGCCTTGATATCTCTGCTCCTCGTGAGCCTGCCCGGCTAGGCCACTCCCGAGGAGGTCTTGCGTCATCCGCCTCGCGAGGCTTGGACCCTCGCGTGGGTCTTGGATGCTTTGTTGATGAAGATGGGCCGTACTGCCTGCTGGCTAAGCCATGCCTCGGGCCACAGGCAGACAAGTCTGGGGACCCCCATTCCCAGGACGCCGACATATGCCTACTATATTTTAGTACTCTGTTATCTGAACTACCACATCATATTTAGATAGAACATAATGCCCCTACAAGAAGACAGTACAAACAACTAGATAGAACTACATCTAAATTAAATGGTACGTATGACTTAACTTACAACATGCAACATAAAAACTACATGAAGTCATCATCGTCATCCTACATCGATGCAGAACTCTTGCCCTTCGATGATGAAGAACTCTTGCCCTTTGACGATGAAGAACTCTTGGCCTTCGACGATGCGGAACTCTTGCCCTTCAACGATGAAGAACTTTTGCCCTTTGACGATGCAGAACTCTTGCCCTTCGATGATGCAGAATACGGAAGCAGCAACATGAAGATATCGTCTTCATCCTCACTGTCGTCAGTCCATAAAAAAGTATTTTTGCTGCAAACTCTAGGTATGTTTCTCCCTTCGATTGTTGCTTCATCCATCTTCCCTGCAACCTCAGAAGTTCTTCCCGTATCTCCTCAAAGGTCCTGGAAGGCCACCCACACCTACTTAATGCATGAGCTAGCTCATTCAGTAGGGTGTCAGTACTGATGAGCTTCTCCCAAAAAACTAATATGTTGTCTACCCTGAAATCGGCGGCTAAATCCAGAAGACATTTGGACATACTAGGGTGAAAACTACGATCAAAAGGATATCCGGACATCTTGGCGATACTATGAGACTACACTACAATGCTTACTAACGTTAGTGCCGAGGGTGTTTTATAGACTGAGAACACAAAGAAAGGCGGGAACTCGGTAACGGGAAAATATGGCGGGAGATACTGGCGGGAACTAGAGAGCGGGAAAATATGGCGGGATGAGCAAAGCGGGAAAATATGGCGGGAACGAGCAAAGCGGGAAAATATGGCTGGAAATAGCGGGAAAATATGGTGGCCCATGATATAAGCGGGGAACATACGGGGTAGAAAATGGGTGACATGCACCAGTCGGCCAACAGGTGGCCAATTAGTACTAATAGGTCAACAGATGGCTGATTAGCTCCTATCGGCTAATTGTTGGCCGACTGGATCTGCGCTAGTGGACCATAGGTCATTCGGCCAGCAGCAAACACATTCGGCCAGTAGCAAGCTGATAGGACGCCAGTCGGCATGCTGTGGGCTGACTAGGCCCAATTGGCCAGCAGCAGGCCGATGTTGCATTATTTTTGAAAATGTTCTATCCAGCGTAATGTTTATGAAAATTAAAAAATGTATTATTTTTTTTAAAAATAGCCCCTTGGAAACAATAAAAACGCGTTTCTGTTTTTTTTTTCTTTCGTGGGAGTCACGGTTTTGCTTTCGCGAGAGGCACGGTTGAGATTTCGTGAGAGGCACGGCCGTGCCACTTGGAAATGAAAAAAATGTGTTTTTTTCTTTCATGAGAGGCACAGTTTTGCTTCCGCGAGGCATGGTTGCGCTTTCTCAAGAAGCATGGCCGTGCCTCCTCGGAAACGAAAAAAACGAGTTTTCTCTTTTTTTTCTGCGAGAGGCACGGGCGCGCCTCTTTCGAAAAGGAAAAAACCCATGTTACCGGTTTGGTTTTTTCGTCCATGTTTTTTCGTGAAAAAATGTCCGTCAAAACCTATCAATATGGTATCTAGTTTTGAAGATCTCAACGCGAGGAATCCAATGGTGAAAGCGGTTCGAGATTTGGACGCACGATTTAAGAGATAAAACATTTTGAATAAACGGATCTACAAGAAAGGGGAAAATCCCTGGTTGTGACAAGTGACGCACATGCATGTTGGAAATATGCCCTAGAGGCAATAATAAAAGGATTATTATTATATTTCCTTGTTCATGATAATTGGCTTTTATTCATGCTATAATTGTGTTATCCGGAAATCGTAATACATGTGTGAATGCATAGACACCAACATGTCCCTAGTAAGCCTCTAGTTGACTAGCTCGTTGATCAACAGATAGTCATGGTTTCCTGACTATGGACATTGGATGTCATTGATAACGAGATCACATCACTAGGAGAATGATGTGATGGACAAGACCCAATCCTAAACATAGCACAAGATCGTATAGTTCGTTTGCTAGAGTTTTTCCAATGTCAAGTATCTTTTCCTTAGACCATGAGATCGTGTAACTCCCGGATACCGTAGGAGTGCTTTGGGTGTACCAAACGTCACAACGTAACTAGGTGACTATAAAGGTATACTACGGGTATCTCCGAAAGTGTCTGTTGGGTTGACACGGATCAAGACTGGGATTTGTCACTCCATATGACGGAGAGGTATCTCTGGGCCCACTCGGTAATGCATCATCATAATGAGCTCAAAGTGACCAAGTGTCTGGTCACGGGATCATGCATTACGGTACGAGTAAAGTGACTTGCCGGTAACGAGATTGAACGAGGTATTGGGATACCGACGATCGAATCTCGGGCAAGTAACGTACGGATTGACAAAGGGAATTGTATACGGGGTTGCTTGAATCCTCGACATCGTGGTTCATCCGATGAGATCATCGAGGAGCATTGTGGAGCCAACATGGGTATCCAGATCCCGCTGTTGGTTATTGACCGGAGAGTCATCTCGGTGATGTCTACATGTCTCCCGAACCCGTAGGGTCTACACACTTAAGGTTCGGTGACGCTAGGGTTGTAGAGATATGAGTATGCAGTAACCCGAAAGTTGTTCGGAGTCCCAGATGAGATCCCGGACGTCACGAGGAGTTCCGGAATGGTCCGGATGTGAAGAATTATATATAGGAAGTGCAGTTTCGGCCATCGGGAGAGTTTCGGGGGTCAACGGTATTGTACCGGGACCACCGGAAGGGTCCCGGGGGTCCACCGGGTGGGGCCACCCATCCCGGAGGGCCCCATGGGTTGAAGTGGGGAGGGAACCAGCCCATAGTGGGCTGGTGCGCCCCCCCCCTTGGGCCCCCCATGCGCCTAGGGTTGGGAACCCTAGGGGAGGGGGTGCCTCCACTTGCCTTGCGGGGCACTCCACCCCCTTGGCCGCCGCCCCCCCTAGGAGATCCCATCTCCTAGGGCCGGCGCACCCCTAGGGGGGGCTATATAAAGGGGGGAGGGAGGGCAACCACACCCGGAAGCCTTGGCGCCACCCTCTCCCCTGCTACACCTCTCCCTCCCGGAGAAGCTCGGCGAAGCCCTACTGCGGTGACTGCTGCATCCACCACCACGCCGTCATGCTGCTGGATCTTCATCAACCTCTCCTTCCCCCTTGCTGGATCAAGAAGGAGGAGACGTCACGCTGACCGTACGTGTGTTGAACGCGGAGATGCCGTCCGTTCGGTGCTAGGATCTCCGGTGATTTGGATCACGACGAGTACGACTCCCTCATCCCCGTTCTTTGAACGCTTCCGCTCGCGATCTACAAAGGTATGTAGATGCATCCGATCACTCATTGCCAGATGAACTCATAGATGGATCTTGGTGAAAACGTAGGAAAATTTTTGTTTTCTGCAACGTTCCCCAACAGTGGCATCATGAGCTAGGTCTATGCATAGTTCTCTTTGCACGAGTAGAACACAATTTGTTGTGGGCGTAGATGTTTTCAACTTTCTTGCCGCTACTAGTCTTATTTTGCTTCAGCGGTATTGTGGGATGAAGCGGCCCGGACCAACCTTACACGTACGCTTACGTGAGACCGGTTCCACCGACTGACATGCACTAGTTGCATAAGGTGGCTGGCGGGTGTCTGCCTCTCCCACTTTAGTTGGAGCGGATTCGACGAAAAGGGTCCTTATGAAGGGTAAATAGAAGTTGACAAATCACGTTGTGGCTTTAACGTAGGTAAGAAAACGTTCTTGCTAGAACCCTCTTGCAGCCACGTAAAACTTGCAACAACAATTAGAGGACGTCTAACTTGTTTTTGCAGCAAGTGTTTTGTGATGTGATATGGCCAAAGTTGTGATGAATGATGAATGATATATGTAATGTATGAGGTCATGTTTTTGTAATAGGAATCATGACTTGCATGTCGATGAGTATGACAACCGACAGGAGCCATAGGAGTTGTCTTTATTTTTTGTATGACCTGCGTGTCATTGAAAAACGCCATGTAAATTACTTTACTTTATTGCTAAACATGTTAGCCATAGTAGTAGAAGTAATAGTTGGCGAGCAACTTCATGGAGACACGATGATGGAGATCATGATGATGGAGATCATGGTGTCATGCCGGTGACAAGATGATCATGGAGCCCCAAGATGGAGATCACAGGAGCTATATGATATTGGCTATATCATGTCACTATTATTTGATTGCATGAGATGTTTATCATGTTTTTGCATCTTGTTTACTTATAATGATGGTAGTAAATAATATGATCCCTCATAATAATTTCAAGAAAGTGTTTCCCCTAACTGTGCGCCGTTGCGACAGTTCGTTGTTTCGAAGCACCATGTGATGATCGGGTGTGATAGATTCCAACGTTCACATACAACGGGTGTAAGATAGATTTACACATGCGAACACTTAGGTTGACTTGACGAGCCTAGCATGTACAGACATGGCCTTGGAACACAGAAGACTAAAAGGTCGAGCATGAGTCGTATAGAAGATACGATCAACATGAAGATGTTCACCGATGTTGACTAGTCCGTCTCACGTGATGATCGGACACGGCCTAGTTAACTCGGATCATGTTATACTTAGATGACTGGAGGGATGTCTATCTGAGTGGGAGTTCATTGAATAATTTGATTAGATGAACTTAATTATCATGAACTTAGTCTAAAATCTTTACAACATGTATTGTAGATCAAATGGCCAACGTTGTCCTCAACTTCAACGCATTCCTAGAGAAAACCAAGCTGAAAGACGATGGCAGCAACTATACGGACTGGGTCCGGAACCTGAGGATCATCCTCATAGCTGCCGAGAAAGATTATGTCCTACAAGCACCGCTAGGTGAAGCACCTGCTCTCCCTGCAGAACAAGACGTTATGAACGCTTGGCAGACACGTGCTGATGATTACTCCCTCGTTCAGTGCGGCATGCTTTACAGCTTAGAACCGGGGCTCCAAAAGCGTTTTGAGAGACACGGAGCATATGAGATGTTCGAAGAGCTGAAAATGGTTTTTCAAGCTCATGCCCGGGTCGAGAGATATGAAGTCTCCGACAAGTTCTTCAGCTGTAAGATGGAGGAAAACAGTTCTGTCAGTGAGCACATACTCACTATGTCTGGGTTACATAACCGCTTGACTCAGCTGGCAGTTAATCTCCCGGATGACGCGGTCATTGACAGAATCCTTCAGTCGCTTCCACCGAGCTACAAGAGCTTTTTGATGAACTTCAATATGCAGGGGATGGAAAAGACCATTCCTGAAGTATTTGCAATGCTGAAATCAGCAGAGGTAGAAGTCAAAAAAGGAACATCAAGTGTTGATGGTGAATAAAACCACTATGTTCAAGAAAGGCAAGGGTAAGAAGAACTTCAAGAAGGACGGCAAGGGAGTTGCCGCACCCGGTAAGCAAGCTGCCGGGAAGAAGCCAATGAATGGACCCAAGCCCAAGACTGAGTGTTTTTATTGCAAGGGAAGTGGTCACTGGAAGCGGAACTGCCCCAAATACTTAGCGGACAAGAAGGCCGGCATCACAAAAGGTATATGTGATATACATGTAATTGATGTGTACCTTACCAGTACTCGTAGTAGCTCCTGGGTATTTGATACCGGTGCGGTTTCTCACATTTGTAACTCAAAGCAGGAACTGCGGAATAAGCGGAGACTCGCGAAGGACGAGGTGACGATCGCGCGTCGGGAATGGTTCCAAGGTCGATGTGATCGCCGTCGGCATGCTACCTCTACATTTACCTATGGGATTAGTTTTAAACCTCAATAATTGTTATTTAGTCCCAGCTTTGAGCATGAACATTGTATCAGGATCTCGTTTAATACGAGATGGCTACTCATTTAAATCCGAGAATAATGGTTGTTCTATTTATATGAGAGATATGTTTTATGGTCATGCTCCGATGGTGAATGGTTTATTCTTAATGAATCTCGAGCGTAATGCTACACATATTCATAGTGTGAATACCAAAAGATGTAGGGTTGATAATGATAGTCCCACATACTTGTGGCACTGCCGCCTTGGTCACATAGGTGTCAAACGCATGAAGAAGCTCCATGCAGATGGACTTTTAGAGTCTCTTGATTACGAATCATTTGACACGTGCGAACCATGCCTCATGGGTAAAATGACCAAGACTCCGTTCTTAGGAACAATGGAGCGAGCAACCAACTTATTGGAAATCATACATACTGATGTGTGCGGTCCAATGAGTGTTGAGGCTCGCGGTGGCTATCGTTATGTTCTCACCCTCACTGATGACTTGAGTAGAT
This sequence comes from Triticum urartu, assembly GCF_056163025.1. Taxonomy (NCBI): domain Eukaryota; kingdom Viridiplantae; phylum Streptophyta; class Magnoliopsida; order Poales; family Poaceae; genus Triticum; species Triticum urartu. The sequence continues at coordinate 506,976,119 of NC_141874.1, forward strand.
ATGGGTATGTCTATTTAATGAAACACAAGTCTGAGACCTTTGAAAAGTTCAAGGAATTTCAGAGTGAGGTTGAGAATCAACGTGACAGGAAAATCAAGTTCTTGCAATCAGATCGTGGGGGAGAGTATTTGAGTCACAAATTTGGCACACACTTAAGAAAATGTGGAATAGTTTCACAACTCACGCCGCCTGGAACACCTCAGCGTAATGGTGTGTCCGAACGTCGTAATCGCACTCTATTAGATATGGTGCAATCTATGATGTCTCTTACCGATGTACCGCTATCATTTTGGGGCTATGCTTCAGAGACTGCCGCATTCACTTTAAATAGGGCTCCGTCGAAATCCGTTGAGATGACACCGTATGAATTATGGTTTGGGAAGAAACCTAAGCTGTCGTTTCTAAAAGTTTGGGGATGCGATGCTTATGTCAAGAAACTTCAACCTGAAAAGCTCGAACCCAAGTCGGAAAAATGCGTCTTCATAGGATACCCTAAAGAAACTATTGGGTATACCTTCTACCTCAGATCCGAAGGCAAGATATTTGTTGCCAAGAATGGATCCTTTCTAGAGAAAGAGTTTCTCTCGAAAGAAGTAAGTGGGAGGAAAGTAGAACTTGATGAAGTATTACCTCTTGAACCGGAAAGTGGCGCAACTCAAGAAAATGTTCCTAAGGTGCCTGCACCGACTAGAGAGGAAGTTAATGATGATGATCATGAAACTTCAGATCAAGTTGCTACTGAACTTCGTAGGTCCACAAGGACACGTTCCGCACCAGAGTGGTATGGCAACCCTGTCTTGGAAATCATGTTGTTAGACAATGGTGAACCTTCGAACTATGAAGAAGCGATGGCGGGCCTGGATTCCGACAAATGGCTGGAAGCCATGAAATCCGAGATAGGATCCATGTATGAAAACGAAGTATGGACTTTGACTGACTTGCCCGTTGAGCAGCGAGCCATAGAAAATAAATGGATCTTTAAGAAGAAGACAGAGCGGATGGTAATGTGACCATCTATAAAGCTCGGCTTGTCACTAAGGGTTATCGACAAGTTCAAGGGGTTGACAACGATGAGACTTTCTCACCCGTAGCGAAGCTGAAGTCCGTCCGAATCATGTTAGAAATTGCCGCATTCTATGATTATGAGATATGGCAAATGGACATCAAAACGGCATTCCTTAATGGTTTCCTTAAGGAAGAATTGTATATGATGCAGCCGGAAGGTTTTGTCGATCCTAAGAATGCTGACAAGGTGTGCAAGCTCCAACACTCGATTTATGGGCTGGTGCAAGCATCTCGGAGTTGGAACATTCGCTTTGATGAGATGATCAAAGTGTTTGGGTTTATGCAGCCTTATGGAGAAGCCTGCGTTTACAAGAAAGTGAGTGGGAGCTCTATAGCATTTCTCATATTATATGTAGATGACATACTTTTGATGGGAAATGATATAGAACTTTTGGACAGCATTAAGGCCTACTTGAATAAAAGTTTTTCAATGAAGGACCTTGGAGAAGCTGCTTATATATTAGGCATCAAGATCTATAGAGATAGATCAAGACGCCTCATAGGTCTTTCACAAAGCACATACCTTGATAAGATATTGAAGAAGTTCAATATGGATCAGTCTAAGAAGGGGTTCTTGCCTGTGTTGCAAGGTGTGAAATTGAGCTCAGCTCAATGTCCGACCACGGCAGAAGATATAGAAGAGATGAGTGTCATCCCCTATGCCTCAGCCATAGGGTCTATTATGTATGCCATGCTGTGTACCAGGCCTGATGTAAACCTTGCCGTAAGTTTGGTAGGAAGGTACCAAAGTAATCCCGGCAAGGAACACTGGACAGCGGTCAAGAATATCCCGAAGTATCTAAAAAGGACTAAGGACATGTTTCTCGTTTATGGAGGTGACGAAGAGCTCGTCGTAAAGGGTTACGTCGACGCTAGCTTCGACACAGATCTGGATGACTCTAAGTCACAAACTGGATACGTGTATATGTTGAATGGTGGAGCAGTAAGCTGGTGCAGCTGTAAGCAGAGCGTCGTGGCGGGATCTACATGTGAAGCGGAGTACATGGCAGCCTCGGAGGCAGCGCATGAAGCAATTTGGGTGAAGGAGTTCATCACCGACCTAGGAGTCATACCCAATGCGTCGGGGCCGATCAAACTCTTTTGTGACAACACTGGAGCTATTGCACTTGCCAAGGAGCCCAGGTTTCATAAGAAGACCAGGCACATCAAGCGTCGCTTCAACTCCATTCGTGAAAATGTTCAAGATGGAGACATAGATATTTGTAAAGTACATACGGATCTGAATGTCGCAGATCCATTGACTAAACCTCTCCCTAGGGCAAAACATGATCAACACCAGAACTTTATGGGTGTTCGATTCATCACAATGTAACTAGATTATTGACTCTAGTGCAAGTGGGAGACTATTGGAAATATGCCCTAGAGGCAATAATAAAAGGATTATTATTATATTTCCTTGTTCATGATAATTGTCTTTTATTCATGCTATAATTGTGTTATCCGGAAATCGTAATACATGTGTGAATGCATAGACACCAACATGTCCCTAGTAAGCCTCTAGTTGACTAGCTCGTTGATCAACAGATAGTCATGGTTTCCTGACTATGGACATTGGATGTCATTGATAACGAGATCACATCATTAGGAGAATGATGTGATGGACAAGACCCAATCCTAAACATAGCACAAGATCGTATAGTTTGTTTGCTAGAGTTTTTCCAATGTCAAGTATCTTTTCCTTAGACCATGAGATCGTGTAACTCCCGGATACCGTAGGAGTGCTTTGGGTGTACCAAACGTCACAACGTAATTGGGTGACTATAAAGGTATACTACGGGTATCTCCGAAAGTGTCTGTTGGGTTGACACGGATCAAGACTGGGATTTGTCACTCCATATGACGGAGAGGTATCTCTGGGCCCACTCGGTAATGCATCTTCATAATGAGCTCAAAGTGACCAAGTGTCTGGTCACGGGATCATGCATTACGGTACGAGTAAAGTGACTTGCCGGTAACGAGATTGAACGAGGTATTGGGATACCGATGATCGAATCTCAGGCAAGTAACGTACCGATTGACAAAGGGAATTGTATATGGAGTTGCTTGAATCCTCGACATCGTGGTTCATCTGATGAGATCATCGAGGAGCATGAGGGAGCCAACATGGGTATCCAGATCCCGCTGTTGGTTATTGACCGGATAGTCGTCTCGGTCATGTCTACATGTCTCCCGAACCCGTAGGGTCTACACACTTAAGGTTCGGTGATGCTAGGGTTGTAGAGATATGAGTATGCAGTAACTCGAAAGTTGTTCGGAGTCCCGGATGAGATCCCGGACGTCACGAGGAGTTCCGGAATGGTCCGGAGGTGAAGAATTATATATAGGAAGTGCAGTTTCGGCCATCGGGAGAGTTTCGGGGGTCAATGGTATTGTACCGGGACCACCGGAAGGGTCCCGGGGGTCCACCGGGTGGGGCCACCCATCCCGGAGGCCCCCATGGGCTGAAGTGGGGAGGGAACCAGCCCATAGTGGGCTGGTGCGCCCCCCCTTGGGCCCCCCATGCGCCTAGGGTTGGGAACCCTAGGGGAGGGGGCGCCTCCACTTGCCTTGGGGGGCACTCCACCCCCTTGGCCGCCGCCCGCCCTAGGAGATCCCATCTCCTAGGGCCGGCGCACCCCCTAGGGGGGCCTATATAAAGGGGGGAGGGAGGGCAGCCGCACCCGGAAGCCTTGGCGCCTCCCTCTCCCCTGCTACACCTCTCCCTCTCGCAGAAGCTCGGCAAAGCCCTGCTGCGGTGACTGCTGCATCCACCACCACGCCGTCGTGCTACTGGATCTTCATCAACCTCTCCCTCCCCCTTGCTGGATCAAGAAGGAGGAGACGTCACGCTGACCGTACGTGTGTTGAACGCGGAGGTGCCGTCTGTTCGGCGCTAGGATCTCCGGTGATTTGGATCACGACGAGAACGACTCCCTTATCCCCGTTCTTTGAACGCTTCCGCTCACGATCTACAAAGGTATGTAGATGCATTCGATCACTCGTTGCTAGATGAACTCATAGATGCATCTTGGTGAAAACGTAGGAAATTTTTTGTTTTCTGCAACGTTCCACAACAATGCAGCACGCCACTTGTCGCAATCTGGGAAGATGGGAGTGATCTTTGTAATGAGTACTCCTCAATTAGTTATTTCAGCAACGTCAAGGGGGAGCCACTAGGAGCTCCTAGTCAGCGGTGCAAGCGCCGGTCCAATGGAGGAGAAAAAACTATAAAAAAAACTTGCCAGTATAACATGCAAAAAGTGGGACTCGAACCCTTCACCTAAGGTATAGCAGCCTAATGCCCGAACCACTGGATAGAGATGCCAAGCTTGTCAACAACCAGAAACGAGGTTTATTCGACCCTTCCTCTAGAGATATATTTGAAGGAAATATGCCCTAGAGGCAATAATAAAGTTTTTATTTATATTTTATTATTCATGATAAATGTTTATTATTCATGCTAGAATTATATTGACCGGAAACCTAAAGCAATCGACAAACACTGTGTCCCTAGTGAGCCTCTACTTGAGTAGCTCGTTGATCAAAGATGGTTAAGGTTTCCTAACCATGGACATGAGTTGACATTTGATAATGGGATCACATCATTAGGATAACGATGTGATGGACAAGACCCATCCATTAGCTTAGCATAATGATCATTCAGTTTTATTGCTATTGCTTTCTTCATGTCAAATACATATTCCTTCGACTACAAGATTATGCAACTCCCGGATACCGGAGGAATACCTTGTGTGCTATCAAACGTCACAACGTAACTGGGTGATTATAAAGATGCTCCATAGGTATCTCTGAAGGTGTTTGTTGGGTTGGCATTCATCGAGATTAGGATTTGTCACTCCGAGTATCGGAGAGGTACCTCTTGGCCCTCTCGGTAATACACACCATAATAAGCCTTGCAAGCAAAGTGACTAATGAGTTAGTTGCGGGATGATGTATTATGGAATGAGTAAAGAGAATTGCCAATAACGAGATTGAACTAGGTATGAAGATATCGACGATCAAATTTCGGGCAAGTAACATACCAATGACAAGGGAATAACGTATGTTGTCATTATGGTTTGACCCATAAACATGTTCATAGAATATGAAGGAGCCAATATGAGCATCTAGGTTATGCTATTGGTTATTGACCGGAGAGGTGTCTCGGTCATGTCTACATAGTTCTCGAAACCGTAGGGTCCGCACGCTTAACAATCATTGAAGATATAGTATTATACGAGTTATGCGATTTGGTGACTGAATATTGATTGGAGTCCCAGATGAGATCACGAACATGACGAGGAGTCTCGAAATGGTCAAGAGGTAAAGATGGTATATAGGACGATGGTATTCGGACACCGGAAGTCTTCCGGAGTGTATCGGGTACTTATCGGGTCACCGAAAGGTGTTTAGGGTGCCCCCAGCAAAAGTTATGGACCTTATGGGCCAAGAGAGGGAACACACCGGCCACAAGGGGCTGGTGCGCCCCCCATAGCAGGCGGGCCTAAGTGGAGAAGGAAAGGGGAGGAGGAAAGGAAAAAGAGGGAATAGGATTGCCCCTTCCTTCCCCCTCTTCCCTCTTTCCTCCCCCCTTCCGTATCGAAGGATGAAAGCACAAGTGCTCCCTGGGTGGTTTTGGTAATTAATGTCAACATATCTCTTGTTGGACTAACACTTTTACCTAGTATATTTCAGATAAGATCAATAATGGAGTGGCATGGACTAGAGGATGTGGAACCCCTTCAAGATGCTAAGGACAAAGGATTGGCTCAAGCTTCAAGATCAAGACTCTACATTTTCTATTTTAGTGATCCAAGATCACATTGAGTCTATAGGAAAAGCCAATACTATCAAGAGGGGATGAGGTGTTGCTTAATGGCTTGCTTGCTCAAAGTGCTTAGTGATATGCTCCAAAACCCTCAACTACCTTCCCACATCCACATATGACCTAAACCAAAAGTCAAACTCGGCCCCACCGATTCTATCTATCCGGCGCCACCGAGTTTCAGATGTCATAGCCACTGCCACAAACCCTAGCAAATCGGTTTCACCAATAGGGATCTTGGTCTCACCGAGATGGGATTGTAATCTCTCTGTGTATGTCCATTACCAAAATCGGTCTCACCGAGTTTGATCAATCGGTACTACCGAGATTACAATGCAAACCCTCTGGTTAGCTTATTACCAAAATCGGTCCCACCAAGTTTGTGTAATCGGTCTCACCGAGTTTGCCTCACCAACTATCTGGTTAGCTTATTACCAAAATCGGTCCCACCGAGTTTGTGTAATCGGTCACACCGAGATTACGTTATGCCCTAACCCTAACCATATCGGTCCTACCGAGTTGCATCTCAGTCCCACCGAAAATCCTAACGGTCACTAGGTTTGCTGAATCGGTCCGATCGAGTTTAACCATTCGGTCCCACCGAGTTTGGCAAATTGTGTGTAACGGTTAGATTTTGTGTGGAGGCTATATATACCCCTCCACCCACTCTTCATTCGTGGAGAGAGCCATCAGAACATACCTACACTTCCAATACACATTTTCTGAGAGAGAACCACCTACACTTGTGTTGAGGTCAAGATATTCCATTCCAACCATATGAATCTTGATCTCTAGCCTTCCCCAAGTTGCTTTCCACTCAAATCTTCTTTCCACCAAATCCAAATCCTGTGAGAGAGAGTTGAGTGTTGGGGAGACTATCATTTGAAGCACAAGAGCAAGGAGTTCATCATCAACACACCATTTGTTACTTCTTGGAGAGTGGTGTCTCCTAGATTGTCTAGGTGTCACTTGGGAGCCTCCAACAAGATTGTGGAGTTGAACCAAGGAGTTTGTAAGGGCAAGGAGATCGCCTACTTCGTGAAGATCTACCGCTAGTGAGGCAAGTCCTTCATGGGCGACGGCCGTGATGGAATAGACAAGGTTGCTTCTTCATGGACCCTTCGTGGGTGGAGCCCTCCGTGGACTCGCGCAACCGTTACCCTCCGTGGGTTGAAGTCTCCATCAACGTGGATGTACGATAGCACCACCTATCGGAACCACGACAAAAACATCCGTGTCTCCAATTGCGTTCGAATACTCCAAACCCTTCTCTTTACATTCTTGCAAGTTGCATGCTTTACTTTACGCTGCTCATATACTCATTGCATGCTTGCTTGATATGTATTGTGTTTGTTAAACTTGTGCTTAAACTCCACTTAAACTTAAGAATATTAAAAACTGCAACTTTTGGCACTTAGTGTCTAATCACCCCCCTCTAGAAACCTCTTCTCAATCCTTTCAATTGGTATCAGAGCTTTGGTCTCTATTGCCTTGGTTTAAACACCATTAGAGGAAGATGGATGTGTCTACTTTGGGGAGTCTTAGACATAGAGTGCCTATTCTTGATGGAGAGTATTTTCATGAGTGGAAAAATGAAATGTTTGACATGTTCAATGAATATCACTTGAACAAGTATATTGCTAGCCCTTATGCACCTCATGTTGATCCTTTGCACCCTACCCTAGATGAAGATATTGACATGATTCGCAATCTTAGAACTGTTAATCTCATCATTAGAGGCTTGCCTAGAAACTTGATTAGATGTTTGCCTACCCTCAAGTGTGCCTACACCATATGGAAATTTCTTGAGGAACTCTTTCCAAATTACTCCTTGAAAGATCTAGATGAAATCCTCCATAAGTCTATTGCTTTGATTAAGATGAGTTCCAATGATCCAAAATTTGGTGACTGCTTAATTGAGCTTACTAATCTTACGAGTGCCAAAGGAGATGTTGGAATCATTAGCAATATCATTTCCAGAGCTATTAGAATTCATAAAGATAACTACAGAAATGATCATTTATCTAATGAATTGCCCTCTCTAGGAATTGATCAATCATAAGATGATGTTGAACATGGATACTATGATGAAGATGATGATAGTGACTATGATCTTGATGATGCAATGAGGAATTTTGGTCTTATGGAAAATCTTCGCGGCTACATGGCTGGAGGAAAGGAATGGGTCCTTGATAGTGGATGTACTGATCATATGACCGGAGATAAAGATATGTTCTGTGAGCTTGCTGAAAACGACGGCCCACGAAAATATGTCACTTTTGGTGATAATTCAAAGGGTAAGGTGGTTGGCCTTGGTAAGGTGGCCATCTCACATGATAGCTCCATACAAAATGTCATGCTCGTTGAATCCCTTGGATACAATTTACTTTCAGTTTCTAGACTTGTGGATTTCGGTTTCAATGTCTTATTCACTGAAGTAGATTGCCAAGTGTTTCATAGAGACAATCATAAAATGGTCTTTACCGGTATACGTAGACGAGATCTTTACATTGTTGATTTCACTAAAAAGGCTCAACCTAGAACTTGCTTAATTACCAAATCTTCTAAAGGCTGGTTGTGGCATAGAAGACTAGGTCATGTTGGTATGCGAAATCTTGATAAGCTTATTAAAGGTGATCATATCCTTGGAATAAAAGATGTCATATTTGACAAGGATAGACTTTGTAGTGCTTGTTAAGCAGGGAAACAAGTTTGAGGAAGTTACCGCACGAAGAACATCATGACCACAAGAAGACCACTCGAGCTACTTCACATGGATCTCTTTGGTCCAAATGCCTACAAGAGTCTCGGTGGTAACTCATTTGGTCTAGTCATAGCTGATGATTTTTCAAGATTTACGTGGGTGTTCTTTCTTGATGACAAATCGCAGGACCAAAAGATCTTCAAAAACTTCGCTAGGAAGGCCCAAAATCAGTTTGACGTGAAGATCAAGAAGGTTCGGAGCGACAACGGAACGGAGTTCAAGAATGCAAATGTGGACACCTTTCTTGACGAAGAAGGGATTTCACACGAGTTCTCGGCTACGTACACACCTCAATAAAATGGAGTTGTTGAAAGGAAGAACCGGACTCTTATCGAGATGGCAAGAACGATGCTTGATGAGTAGAAAACACCAAAGCACTTTTGGGCGGAAGCGGTTGAGACAGCTTGTCATGCAACAAATCGCTTGTATCTTCACAAGCTACTCGGCAAGACGGCATACGAGCTCCTCACCGGTAACAAACCCCAAGTTGGATACTTTCGAGTATTCGGCTCAAAGTGCTACATTCTTGATAAGCATCGTCGTTCTAAATTTGCTCCTAAATCTCATGAAGGTTTCCTACTTGGTTATGGCTCAAACTCTCACACTTACCGTGTCTACAACAATTTCACCCGAAAGGTTGAAGAGACGGTAGATGTGAAGTTTGATGAATCTAACGGTTCGCAAGTAGAGCAATTGCCAATTGATGTAGGAGACAAAGACCCTTCGGAAGCAATTCAAGACTTGTCCATTGGCAAGATTCGTCCAACGGAAGTGAAGGAGAGCACCTCGTCCGTCCAAGTGGAAGCTTCTACCTCACAACAAGGTGAACCAAGAGTTGATACGGAAGCATCCACAAGTGGGACACGCCAAGATGAAGAAAACGAGGAAGTGCACCAAGATGAACATCAACAATCTCCTTCTCCACCACGACAAGAGAACGACAACATCAACAATGAAGAAGGCCAAGGAGAAGCACAAGATGAAGAGGATGTTCCACCCCGACCCAAGCAAAAGCTTTCACGAGTCCGAGCAAGAATTGCTAAGGATCATCCCGTCGAGCAAATCTACAATGATATCCAAACCGGGAGAATCACTCGCTCTAAAACTCGTTTAGCTAACTTTTGTGAACATTACTCATTCATCTCTAGTATTGAACCTATGAAGGTTGAAGAAGAATTGGAGGATCCGGACTGGATAAACGCTATGCATGAAGAGCTACACAACTTTGAGAGAAATCAAGTGTGGACATTGGTCGAGAAGCCCGACAACAACCACAACATCATTGGTACCAAATGGGTGTTTCGCAACAAGCAAGATGAAGATGGACAAGTGGTTCGCAACAAGGCACGTCTCGTCGCCCAAGGCTACACACAAGTTGAAGGTATGGACTATGGTGAGACATATGCTCTCGTTGCTAGACTTGAGTCCATTTGCATCTTACTTGCTTATGCTAATCACCATGATATCAACTTGTACCAAATGGACATTAAAAGTTCTTTTCTAAATGGCAAAATTGAGGAGGAAGTCTATGTTAAGCAACCTCCCGGCTTCGTCAATCCTAAGAAACCTAATCATGTTTACAAGCTTCACAAAGCCCTTTATGGTCTTAAACAAGCTCCTAGAGCATGGTATAAATGCTTGACCAAGTTCCTTATTGAAAAAGGCTTTGAAATTGGTAAAATTGATTCTACTCTTTTTACTAAAAGGGTTAATGGAGAACTATTTGTGTGCCAAATTTATGTTGATGATATCATATTTGGTTCAACTAACCCTCATTTTAGTGAGAAGTTTGGAAAGCTAATGTCGGAGAAGTTTGAGATGTCTATGATGAGTGAACTCAAATTCTTTCTCGGTTTGCAAATCAAGCAAACTAAGGAAGGTACCTTTGTCTCTCAAATGAAGTACACCAAGGACTTATTCAAGAAGTTCAATATGCAAGAATGCAAAGGTATGACTACACCCATGCCTACTAGTGGACATCTTGATTTGACCAAAGATGGTGAACCGGTTGATCAAAAGGTTTATCGCTCTATGATTGGTTCATTGTTATATCTATGTGCCTCTCGTCCCGATATTATGCTAAGTGTGTGCATGTGTGCACGATATCAAGCTGGTCCTAAAGAGTGTCATCTTAAGGCTGTGAAAAGGATAGTGAGATACCTAATCCATACACCAAATTTTGGCATTTGGTATCCTAAGAGGTCCTCTTTTGATCTTGTTGGCTACTCCGATTCAGACTATGCCGGAGACAAGGTTGATAGAAAATCCACTTTGGGTACTTGTCAATTTCTTGGTAGATCTCTTGTGTCTTGGTCTTCCAAGAAACAAAACTCGGTATCCTTATCCACCGCCGAAGCGGAATACATTGCCGCTGGTTCATATTGTGCTCAATTACTTTGGATGACCCAAACTCTTAAAGATTATGGGATATATGTGAAACATGTTCCATTGCTATGTGACAATGAAAGTGCTATTAAGATTGCTCACAATCCCTTGCAACATTCTCGAACTAAGCATATTGAAGTTCGTCATCATTTCATTCGAGATCATGTTGCAAAAGGGGACATTAACCTTAAGCATGTTCGCACCGATAAGCAATTGGCGGATATATTCACTAAACCACTTGATGAGAAAGTGTTTTGCAGGTTGAGAGGTGAATTGAACATCATTGACGCTTCAAACTTGGAGTAGGAACTCCATTTGATAGATGCGGGGCATGAGCCTATGACTAATCCTCGATATTTATCTTATGATGCTATTCATATGTCTTGGATATATTTGTACCTTGCATGTTATCTAACCCGTGTAGGTACTTGGTTGAATCTAAATCTATGAGATTGCAACTCACTCACATCTTGAGCAATTTCTGCATCACCAAGTCTCTACACAATGGTGGTTGAAGACAAGGAAGCACGAAACCATTCAAACATATCCTTTAGCAAATTCTATGTTGAGTCTCATGATTGTCATGTTGGATACACAAGTGCTCTTCCTTGCAAAGCTAACCCATGTAGGTAGATGAACTCAAACTCCAAGTGGTGCTCCCAACCCTTGATGAACTACATCAACCTTGAGCAACCCACACAAGTTCAACTACATGATCAAGATCAACACCACCAATCAAGGTATGTTATTCCATCTTAGAGAAGCTTTACTCCAAGTCATGATCCAAAGCAACTCGACAAGATGTGAATACATCAAGATGCTTAAACGAAAAATGGTAACCCCATTTTGAGCTTAAATGATGAGTATGACCTATGATCAAGTGCTCTCACTTGACTCCTAAGTCAATATACTCTAACATAGGTGACTTTGTCACCGACCATTTCTAGATGAAGTTCTCTAGTGTTTCTCCGTGCTTTTGCATTTGCATATTTGTTTCCCCTTTCAAAAAAACTTCATCTAGAACTTTTAGTTTCCTTTCTTTCCTTTTTGTTCTGCATTTTCTGCATCCAATTCATTGCAAATCTAAATTCCTTGCATATCCTTGTGAGATCTTACTTGTCTAGTGAGCTGAGGTGACAACTGGTTTCACTCTAATGAACTTGGTCACACCAGTTTGTTCTCTTCGGCCCAACCGAAATCTTTCGGTGCAACCGAAGCACACAACTCGGAATCACCGATTCCACCACAGGAAAACCAACTTGCCACTTATTCCTAATTTCTGTTTGCCCCGGCTCCACTCAATGATTCTTGTCCTCTACCAGCATCATATTAGACATGCTGCTTTGCTCTGTGACTCGAGGACCAACCCACTTGTATCACATGTCCAGAAGAGCCCTTCTTGGAAATTGATGTCAAAGGGGGAGAGAGAGATCACATCAAAGCTTATCAAAGCTTAATCCTTCCCATATGGGGAGAAAGAGAGAATACTCAGGGGGAGAGAGTTTCTTAACTAGGAGAAAGTAATATCATCAAAGACCCCAGATGCTTGGTGTTCAAGAGGAGAGATGTCACATGTCTTTAAGAGGGGAAAGACATGTTTGGTAGCTTGCTTTAGCTCAAGCTCTGCTGTTTCCTTTTTTGTTGCTCTAATTTTCTGTTCCCTATCTTCTCCCAATATCCCATGCAGATTCAGGGGGAGCAAGACATCTAAGGGAAGGAAATCTCTAATTTTATTGCATATCTTTACCTTTGGGGACATGTCTATATCCAATGTGGTACTTAGTACTCACTCTACGTGTCATCCCAGTCTTGGTTCTCTTGTGGTTTCTCTTGTTTGCTCTGGTCAGTAGGTGTATCTATGTTATTTAACCTTGTTTGCGCATGTTCATCCCATCCTAAGCCAACTCAAGACCACAAGGTAAGTATATGCATCACAGTCATGTGAATGAGAAGTTCTTACTGATGTACATACTGTTTGCAAGAAGGACTCATGAGCATGAAGGTACATTTCTCACGTTCACATCATTTGCTCTGATGCATATAGCCAAGATACATGTAACACATTCCTTACTCTGTCATGTTTACACATTCACATGCTCCTATATTCAATATCCACATGATTGCATACATGTAGGGGGAGCCTATGCATGTTACATGTCTTTCCAAAGCTTTACATGCTATTCTCTATATCTTTATCTAAAGTTTTGATGTATGTTGTCATCAATTACCAAAAAGTGGGAGATTGAAAGCACAAGTGCTCCCTGGGTGGTTTTGGTAATTAATGTCAACATATCTCTTATTGGACTAACACTTTTACCTAGTATATTTCAGATAAGTTCAACAATGGAGTGGCATGGACTAGAGGATGTGGAACCCCTTCAAGATGCTAAGGACAAAGGATTGGCTCAAGCTTCAAGATCAAGACTCTAGATTTTCTATTTTAGTGATCCAAGATCACATTGAGTCTATAGGAAAAGCCAATACTATCAAGAGGGGATGAGGTGTTGCTTAATTGCTTGCTTGCTCAAAGTGCTTAGTGATATGCTCCAAAACCCTCAACTACCTTCCCACATCCACATATGACCTAAACCAAAAGTCAAACTCGGCCCCACCGATTCTATCTATCCGGCGCCACCGAGTTTCAGATGTCATAGCCACTGCCACAAACCCTAGCAAATCGGTTTCATCGATAGGGATCTCGGTCTCACCGAGATGGGATTGTAATCTCTCTGTGTATGTCCATCACCAAAATTGGTCTCACCGAGTTCGATCAATCGGTACTACTGAGATTACAATGCAAACCCTCTGGTTAGCTTATTACCAAAATCGGTCCCACCAAGTTTGTGTAATCAGTCTCACCGAGTTTGCCTGACCAACTATCTGGTTAGCTTATTACCAAAATCGGTCCCACCGAGTTTGTCTAATCGGTCACACCGAGATTACGTTATGCCCTAACCCTAACCATATCGGTCCTACCGAGTTGCATCTCAGTCCCACCGAAAATCCTAACGGTCACTAGGTTTGCTGAATCGGTCCGATCGAGTTTAACCATTCGGTCCCACCGAGTTTGGCAAATTGTGTGTAACGGTTAGATTTTGTGTGGAGGCTATATATACCCCTCCACCCACTCTTCATTCGTGGAGAGAGCCATCAGAACATACCTACACTTCCAATACACATTTTCTGAGAGAGAACCACCTACACTTGTGTTGAGGTCAAGATATTCCATTCCAACCATATGAATCTTGATCTCTAGCCTTCCCCAAGTTGCTTTCCACTCAAATCTTCTTTCCACCAAATCCAAATCCTGTGAGAGAGAGTTGAGTGTTGGGGAGACTATCATTTGAAGCACAAGAGCAAGGAGTTCATCATCAACACACCATTTGTTACTTCTTGGAGAGTGGTGTCTCCTAGATTGGCTAGGTGTCACTTGGGAGCCTCCAACAAGATTGTGGAGTTGAACCAAGGAGTTTGTAAGGGCAAGGAGATCGCCTACTTCGTGAAGATCTACCGCTAGTGAGGCAAGTCCTTCATGGGCGACGGCCGTGATGGAATAGACAAGGTTGCTTCTTCATGGACCCTTCGTGGGTGGAGCCCTCTGTGGACTCGCGCAACCGTTACCCTCCGTGGGTTGAAGTCTCCATCAACGTGGATGTACGATAGCACCACCTATCGGAACCACGACAAAAACATCCGTGTCTCCAATTGCGTTCGAATACTCCAAACCCTTCTCTTTACATTCTTGCAAGTTGCATGCTTTACTTTACGCTGCTCATATACTCATTGCATGCTTGCTTGATATGTATTGTGTTTGTTAAACTTGTGCTTAAACTCCACTTAAACTTAAGAATATTAAAAACTGCAACTTTTGTCACTTAGTGTCTAATCACCCCCCTCTAGACACCTCTTCTCAATCCTTTCAATTGGTATCAAAGCTTTGGTCTCCATTGCCTTGGTTTAAACATCAGTAGAGGAAGATGGATGTGTCTACTTTGGGGAGTCTTAGACATAGAGTTCCTATTCTTGATGGAGAGTATTTTCATGAGTGGAAAAATGAAATGCTTGGGATGTTCAATGAATATCACTTGAACAAGTATATTGCTAGCCCTTGTGCACCTCATGTTGATCCTTTGCACCCTACCCTAGATGAAGATATTGACATGATTCGCAATCTTAGAACTGTTAATCTCATCATTAGAGGCTTGCCTAGAAACTTGATTAGATGTTTGCCTACCCTCAAGTGTGCCTACACCATATGGAAATTTCTTGAGGAACTCTTTCCAAATTACTCCTTGAAAGATCTAGATGAAATCCTCCATAAGTCTATTGCTTTGATTAAGATGAGTTCCAATGATCCAAAATTTGGTGACTGCTTAATTGAGCTTACTAATCTTACGAGTGCCAAAGGAGATGTTGGAATCATTAGCAATATCATTTCCAGAGCTATTAGAATTCATAAAGATAACTACAGAAATGATCATTTATCTAATGAATTGCCCTCTCTAGGAATTGATCAATCATAAGATGATGTTGAACATGGATACTATGATGAAGATGATGATAGTGACTATGATCTTGATGATGCAATGAGGAATTTTGGTCTTATGGAAAATCTTCGCGGCTACATGGCTGGAGGAAAGGAATGGGTCCTTGATAGTGGATGTACTGATCATATGACCGGAGATAAAGATATGTTCTGTGAGCTTGCTGAAAACGACGGCCCATGAAAATATGTCACTTTTGGTGATAATTCAAAGGGTAAGGTGGTTGGCCTTGGTAAGGTGGCCATCTCACATGATAGCTCCATACAAAATGTCATGCTCGTTGAATCCCTTGGATACAATTTACTTTCAGTTTCTAGACTTGTGGATTTCGGTTTCAATGTCTTATTCACTGAAGTAGATTGCCAAGTGTTTCATAGAGACAATCATAAAATGGTCTTTACCGGTATACGTAGACGAGATCTTTACATTGTTGATTTCACTAAAAAGGCTCAACCTAGAACTTGCTTAATTACCAAATCTTCTAAAGGCTGGTTGTGGCATAGAAGACTAGGTCATGTTGGTATGCGAAATCTTGATAAGCTTATTAAAGGTGATCATATCCTTGGAATAAAAGATGTCATATTTGACAAGGATAGACTTTGTAGTGCTTGTTAAGCAGGGAAACAAGTTTGAGGAAGTTACCGCACGAAGAACATCATGACCACAAGAAGACCACTCGAGCTACTTCACATGGATCTCTTTGGTCCAAATGCCTACAAGAGTCTCGGTGGTAACTCATTTGGTCTAGTCATAGCTGATGATTTTTCAAGATTTACGTGGGTGTTCTTTCTTGATGACAAATCGCAGGACCAAAAGATCTTCAAAAACTTCGCTAGGAAGGCCCAAAATCAGTTTGACGTGAAGATCAAGAAGGTTCGGAGCGACAACGGAACGGAGTTCAAGAATGCAAATGTGGACACCTTTCTTGACGAAGAAGGGATTTCACACGAGTTCTCGGCTACGTACACACCTCAATAAAATGGAGTTGTTGAAAGGAAGAACCGGACTCTTATCGAGATGGCAAGAACGATGCTTGATGAGTAGAAAACACCAAAGCACTTTTGGGCGGAAGCGGTTGAGACAGCTTGTCATGCAACAAATCGCTTGTATCTTCACAAGCTACTCGGCAAGACGGCATACGAGCTCCTCACCGGTAACAAACCCCAAGTTGGATACTTTCGAGTATTCGGCTCAAAGTGCTACATTCTTGATAAGCATCGTCGTTCTAAATTTGCTCCTAAATCTCATGAAGGTTTCCTACTTGGTTATGGCTCAAACTCTCACACTTACCGTGTCTACAACAATTTCACCCGAAAGGTTGAAGAGACGGTAGATGTGAAGTTTGATGAATCTAACGGTTCGCAAGTAGAGCAATTGCCAATTGATGTAGGAGACAAAGACCCTTCGGAAGCAATTCAAGACTTGTCCATTGGCAAGATTCGTCCAACGGAAGTGAAGGAGAGCACCTCGTCCGTCCAAGTGGAAGCTTCTACCTCACAACAAGGTGAACCAAGAGTTGATACGGAAGCATCCACAAGTGGGACACGCCAAGATGAAGAAAACGAGGAAGTGCACCAAGATGAACATCAACAATCTCCTTCTCCACCACGACAAGAGAACGACAACATCAACAATGAAGAAGGCCAAGGAGAAGCACAAGATGAAGAGGATGTTCCACCCCGACCCAAGCAAAAGCTTTCACGAGTCCGAGCAAGAATTGCTAAGGATCATCCCGTCGAGCAAATCTACAATGATATCCAAACCGGGAGAATCACTCGCTCTAAAACTCGTTTAGCTAACTTTTGTGAACATTACTCATTCATCTCTAGTATTGAACCTATGAAGGTTGAAGAAGAATTGGAGGATCCGGACTGGATAAACGCTATGCATGAAGAGCTACACAACTTTGAG
The DNA here is from genome assembly GCF_056163025.1 of Triticum urartu. Lineage (NCBI taxonomy): Eukaryota > Viridiplantae > Streptophyta > Magnoliopsida > Poales > Poaceae > Triticum > Triticum urartu. Next base: position 506,993,613 of record NC_141874.1, read on the forward strand.
AGAAATCAAGTGTGGACATTGGTCGAGAAGCCCGACAACAACCACAACATCATTGGTACCAAATGGGTGTTTCGCAACAAGCAAGATGAAGATGGACAAGTGGTTCGCAACAAGGCACGTCTCGTCGCCCAAGGCTACACACAAGTTGAAGGTATGGACTATGGTGAGACATATGCTCTCGTTGCTAGACTTGAGTCCATTTGCATCTTACTTGCTTATGCTAATCACCATGATATCAACTTGTACCAAATGGACATTAAAAGTTCTTTTCTAAATGGCAAAATTGAGGAGGAAGTCTATGTTAAGCAACCTCCCGGCTTCGTCAATCCTAAGAAACCTAATCATGTTTACAAGCTTCACAAAGCCCTTTATGGTCTTAAACAAGCTCCTAGAGCATGGTATAAATGCTTGACCAAGTTCCTTATTGAAAAAGGCTTTGAAATTGGTAAAATTGATTCTACTCTTTTTACTAAAAGGGTTAATGGAGAACTATTTGTGTGCCAAATTTATGTTGATGATATCATATTTGGTTCAACTAACCCTCATTTTAGTGAGAAGTTTGGAAAGCTAATGTCGGAGAAGTTTGAGATGTCTATGATGAGTGAACTCAAATTCTTTCTCGGTTTGCAAATCAAGCAAACTAAGGAAGGTACCTTTGTCTCTCAAATGAAGTACACCAAGGACTTATTCAAGAAGTTCAATATGCAAGAATGCAAAGGTATGACTACACCCATGCCTACTAGTGGACATCTTGATTTGACCAAAGATGGTGAACCGGTTGATCAAAAGGTTTATCGCTCTATGATTGGTTCATTGTTATATCTATGTGCCTCTCGTCCCGATATTATGCTAAGTGTGTGCATGTGTGCACGATATCAAGCTGGTCCTAAAGAGTGTCATCTTAAGGCTGTGAAAAGGATAGTGAGATACCTAATCCATACACCAAATTTTGGCATTTGGTATCCTAAGAGGTCCTCTTTTGATCTTGTTGGCTACTCCGATTCAGACTATGCCGGAGACAAGGTTGATAGAAAATCCACTTTGGGTACTTGTCAATTTCTTGGTAGATCTCTTGTGTCTTGGTCTTCCAAGAAACAAAACTCGGTATCCTTATCCACCGCCGAAGCGGAATACATTGCCGCTGGTTCATATTGTGCTCAATTACTTTGGATGACCCAAACTCTTAAAGATTATGGGATATATGTGAAACATGTTCCATTGCTATGTGACAATGAAAGTGCTATTAAGATTGCTCACAATCCCTTGCAACATTCTCGAACTAAGCATATTGAAGTTCGTCATCATTTCATTCGAGATCATGTTGCAAAAGGGGACATTAACCTTAAGCATGTTCGCACCGATAAGCAATTGGCGGATATATTCACTAAACCACTTGATGAGAAAGTGTTTTGCAGGTTGAGAGGTGAATTGAACATCATTGACGCTTCAAACTTGGAGTAGGAACTCCATTTGATAGATGCGGGGCATGAGCCTATGACTAATCCTCGATATTTATCTTATGATGCTATTCATATGTCTTGGATATATTTGTACCTTGCATGTTATCTAACCCGTGTAGGTACTTGGTTGAATCTAAATCTATGAGATTGCAACTCACTCACATCTTGAGCAATTTCTGCATCACCAAGTCTCTACACAATGGTGGTTGAAGACAAGGAAGCACGAAACCATTCAAACATATCCTTTAGCAAATTCTATGTTGAGTCTCATGATTGTCATGTTGGATACACAAGTGCTCTTCCTTGCAAAGCTAACCCATGTAGGTAGATGAACTCAAACTCCAAGTGGTGCTCCCAACCCTTGATGAACTACATCAACCTTGAGCAACCCACACAAGTTCAACTACATGATCAAGATCAACACCACCAATCAAGGTATGTTATTCCATCTTAGAGAAGCTTTACTCCAAGTCATGATCCAAAGCAACTCGACAAGATGTGAATACATCAAGATGCTTAAACGAAAAATGGTAACCCCATTTTGAGCTTAAATGATGAGTATGACCTATGATCAAGTGCTCTCACTTGACTCCTAAGTCAATATACTCTAACATAGGTGACTTTGTCACCGACCATTTCTAGATGAAGTTCTCTAGTGTTTCTCCGTGCTTTTGCATTTGCATATTTGTTTCCCCTTTCAAAAAAACTTCATCTAGAACTTTTAGTTTCCTTTCTTTCCTTTTTGTTCTGCATTTTCTGCATCCAATTCATTGCAAATCTAAATTCCTTGCATATCCTTGTGAGATCTTACTTGTCTAGTGAGCTGAGGTGACAACTGGTTTCACTCTAATGAACTTGGTCACACCAGTTTGTTCTCTTCGGCCCAACCGAAATCTTTCGGTGCAACCGAAGCACACAACTCGGAATCACCGATTCCACCACAGGAAAACCAACTTGCCACTTATTCCTAATTTCTGTTTGCCCCGGCTCCACTCAATGATTCTTGTCCTCTACCAGCATCATATTAGACATGCTGCTTTGCTCTGTGACTCGAGGACCAACCCACTTGTATCACATGTCCAGAAGAGCCCTTCTTGGAAATTGATGTCAAAGGGGGAGAGAGAGATCACATCAAAGCTTATCAAAGCTTAATCCTTCCCATATGGGGAGAAAGAGAGAATACTCAGGGGGAGAGAGTTTCTTAACTAGGAGAAAGTAATATCATCAAAGACCCCAGATGCTTGGTGTTCAAGAGGAGAGATGTCACATGTCTTTAAGAGGGGAAAGACATGTTTGGTAGCTTGCTTTAGCTCAAGCTCTGCTGTTTCCTTTTTTGTTGCTCTAATTTTCTGTTCCCTATCTTCTCCCAATATCCCATGCAGATTCAGGGGGAGCAAGACATCTAAGGGAAGGAAATCTCTAATTTTATTGCATATCTTTACCTTTGGGGACATGTCTATATCCAATGTGGTACTTAGTACTCACTCTACGTGTCATCCCAGTCTTGGTTCTCTTGTGGTTTCTCTTGTTTGCTCTGGTCAGTAGGTGTATCTATGTTATTTAACCTTGTTTGCGCATGTTCATCCCATCCTAAGCCAACTCAAGACCACAAGGTAAGTATATGCATCACAGTCATGTGAATGAGAAGTTCTTACTGATGTACATACTGTTTGCAAGAAGGACTCATGAGCATGAAGGTACATTTCTCACGTTCACATCATTTGCTCTGATGCATATAGCCAAGATACATGTAACACATTCCTTACTCTGTCATGTTTACACATTCACATGCTCCTATATTCAATATCCACATGATTGCATACATGTAGGGGGAGCCTATGCATGTTACATGTCTTTCCAAAGCTTTACATGCTATTCTCTATATCTTTATCTAAAGTTTTGATGTATGTTGTCATCAATTACCAAAAAGTGGGAGATTGAAAGCACAAGTGCTCCCTGGGTGGTTTTGGTAATTAATGTCAACATATCTCTTATTGGACTAACACTTTTACCTAGTATATTTCAGATAAGTTCAACAATGGAGTGGCATGGACTAGAGGATGTGGAACCCCTTCAAGATGCTAAGGACAAAGGATTGGCTCAAGCTTCAAGATCAAGACTCTAGATTTTCTATTTTAGTGATCCAAGATCACATTGAGTCTATAGGAAAAGCCAATACTATCAAGAGGGGATGAGGTGTTGCTTAATTGCTTGCTTGCTCAAAGTGCTTAGTGATATGCTCCAAAACCCTCAACTACCTTCCCACATCCACATATGACCTAAACCAAAAGTCAAACTCGGCCCCACCGATTCTATCTATCCGGCGCCACCGAGTTTCAGATGTCATAGCCACTGCCACAAACCCTAGCAAATCGGTTTCATCGATAGGGATCTCGGTCTCACCGAGATGGGATTGTAATCTCTCTGTGTATGTCCATCACCAAAATTGGTCTCACCGAGTTCGATCAATCGGTACTACTGAGATTACAATGCAAACCCTCTGGTTAGCTTATTACCAAAATCGGTCCCACCAAGTTTGTGTAATCAGTCTCACCGAGTTTGCCTGACCAACTATCTGGTTAGCTTATTACCAAAATCGGTCCCACCGAGTTTGTCTAATCGGTCACACCGAGATTACGTTATGCCCTAACCCTAACCATATCGGTCCTACCGAGTTGCATCTCAGTCCCACCGAAAATCCTAACGGTCACTAGGTTTGCTGAATCGGTCCGATCGAGTTTAACCATTCGGTCCCACCGAGTTTGGCAAATTGTGTGTAACGGTTAGATTTTGTGTGGAGGCTATATATACCCCTCCACCCACTCTTCATTCGTGGAGAGAGCCATCAGAACATACCTACACTTCCAATACACATTTTCTGAGAGAGAACCACCTACACTTGTGTTGAGGTCAAGATATTCCATTCCAACCATATGAATCTTGATCTCTAGCCTTCCCCAAGTTGCTTTCCACTCAAATCTTCTTTCCACCAAATCCAAATCCTGTGAGAGAGAGTTGAGTGTTGGGGAGACTATCATTTGAAGCACAAGAGCAAGGAGTTCATCATCAACACACCATTTGTTACTTCTTGGAGAGTGGTGTCTCCTAGATTGGCTAGGTGTCACTTGGGAGCCTCCAACAAGATTGTGGAGTTGAACCAAGGAGTTTGTAAGGGCAAGGAGATCGCCTACTTCGTGAAGATCTACCGCTAGTGAGGCAAGTCCTTCATGGGCGACGGCCGTGATGGAATAGACAAGGTTGCTTCTTCATGGACCCTTCGTGGGTGGAGCCCTCTGTGGACTCGCGCAACCGTTACCCTCCGTGGGTTGAAGTCTCCATCAACGTGGATGTACGATAGCACCACCTATCGGAACCACGACAAAAACATCCGTGTCTCCAATTGCGTTCGAATACTCCAAACCCTTCTCTTTACATTCTTGCAAGTTGCATGCTTTACTTTACGCTGCTCATATACTCATTGCATGCTTGCTTGATATGTATTGTGTTTGTTAAACTTGTGCTTAAACTCCACTTAAACTTAAGAATATTAAAAACTGCAACTTTTGTCACTTAGTGTCTAATCACCCCCCTCTAGACACCTCTTCTCAATCCTTTCAATTGGTATCAAAGCTTTGGTCTCCATTGCCTTGGTTTAAACATCAGTAGAGGAAGATGGATGTGTCTACTTTGGGGAGTCTTAGACATAGAGTTCCTATTCTTGATGGAGAGTATTTTCATGAGTGGAAAAATGAAATGCTTGGGATGTTCAATGAATATCACTTGAACAAGTATATTGCTAGCCCTTGTGCACCTCATGTTGATCCTTTGCACCCTACCCTAGATGAAGATATTGACATGATTCGCAATCTTAGAACTGTTAATCTCATCATTAGAGGCTTGCCTAGAAACTTGATTAGATGTTTGCCTACCCTCAAGTGTGCCTACACCATATGGAAATTTCTTGAGGAACTCTTTCCAAATTACTCCTTGAAAGATCTAGATGAAATCCTCCATAAGTCTATTGCTTTGATTAAGATGAGTTCCAATGATCCAAAATTTGGTGACTGCTTAATTGAGCTTACTAATCTTACGAGTGCCAAAGGAGATGTTGGAATCATTAGCAATATCATTTCCAGAGCATTTAGAATTCATAAAGATAACTACAGAAATGATCATTTATCTAATGAATTGCCCTCTCTAGGAATTGATCAATCATAAGATGATGTTGAACATGGATACTATGATGAAGATGATGATAGTGACTATGATCTTGATGATGCAATGAGGAATTTTGGTCTTATGGAAAATCTTCGCGGCTACATGGCTGGAGGAAAGGAATGGGTCCTTGATAGTGGATGTACTGATCATATGACCGGAGATAAAGATATGTTCTGTGAGCTTGCTGAAAACGACGGCCCACGAAAATATGTCACTTTTGGTGATAATTCAAAGGGTAAGGTGGTTGGCCTTGGTAAGGTGGCCATCTCACATGATAGCTCCATACAAAATGTCATGCTCGTTGAATCCCTTGGATACAATTTACTTTCAGTTTCTAGACTTGTGGATTTCGGTTTCAATGTCTTATTCACTGAAGTAGATTGCCAAGTGTTTCATAGAGACAATCATAAAATGGTCTTTACCGGTATACGTAGACGAGATCTTTACATTGTTGATTTCACTAAAAAGGCTCAACCTAGAACTTGCTTAATTACCAAATCTTCTAAAGGCTGGTTGTGGCATAGAAGACTAGGTCATGTTGGTATGCGAAATCTTGATAAGCTTATTAAAGGTGATCATATCCTTGGAATAAAAGATGTCATATTTGACAAGGATAGACTTTGTAGTGCTTGTTAAGCAGGGAAGCAAGTTTGAGGAAGTTACCGCACGAAGAACATCATGACCACAAGAAGACCACTCGAGCTACTTCACATGGATCTCTTTGGTCCAAATGCCTACAAGAGTCTCGGTGGTAACTCATTTGGTCTAGTCATAGCTGATGATTTTTCAAGATTTACGTGGGTGTTCTTTCTTGATGACAAATCGCAGGACCAAAAGATCTTCAAAAACTTCGCTAGGAAGGCCCAAAATCAGTTTGACGTGAAGATCAAGAAGGTTCGGAGCGACAACGGAATGGAGTTCAAGAACGCAAATGTGGACACCTTTCTTGACGAAGAAGGGATTTCACACGAGTTCTCGGCTACGTACACACCTCAATAAAATGGAGTTGTTGAAAGGAAGAACTGGACTCTTATCGAGATGGCAAGAACGATGCTTGATGAGTAGAAAACACCAAAGCACTTTTGGGCGGAAGCGGTTGAGACAGCTTGTCATGCAACAAATCGCTTGTATCTTCACAAGCTACTCGGCAAGACGGCATACGAGCTCCTCACCGGTAACAAACCCCAAGTTGGATACTTTCGAGTATTCGGCTCAAAGTGCTACATTCTTGATAAGCATCGTCGTTCTAAATTTGCTCCTAAATCTCATGAAGGTTTCCTACTTGGTTATGGCTCAAACTCTCACACTTACCGTGTCTACAACAATTTCACCCGAAAGGTTGAAGAGACGGTAGATGTGAAGTTTGATGAATCTAACGGTTCGCAAGTAGAGCAATTGCCAATTGATGTAGGAGACAAAGACCCTTCGGAAGCAATTCAAGACTTGTCCATTGGCAAGATTCGTCCAACGGAAGTGAAGGAGAGCACCTCGTCCGTCCAAGTGGAAGCTTCTACCTCACAACAAGGTGAACCAAGAGTTGATACGGAAGCATCCACAAGTGGGACACGCCAAGATGAAGAAAACGAGGAAGCGCACCAAGATGAACATCAACAATCTCCTTCTCCACCACGACAAGAGAACGACAACATCAACAATCAAGACGGCCAAGGAGAAGCACAAGATGAAGAGGATGTTCCACCCCGACCCAAGCAAAATCTTTCACGAGTCCGAGCAAGAATTGCTAAGGATCATCCCGTCGAGCAAATCTACAATGATATCCAAACCGGGAGAATCACTCGCTCTAAAACTCGTTTAGCTAACTTTTGTGAACATTACTCATTCATCTCTAGTATTGAACCTATGAAGGTTGAAGAAGAATTGGAGGATCCGGACTGGATAAACGCTATGCATGAAGAGCTACACAACTTTGAGAGAAATCAAGTGTGGACATTGGTCGAGAAGCTCGACAACAACCACAACATCATTGGTACCAAATGGGTGTTTCGCAACAAGCAAGATGAAGATGGACAAGTGGTTCGCAACAAGGCACGTCTCGTCGCCCAAGGCTACACACAAGTTGAAGGTATGGACTATGGTGAGACATATGCTCTCGTTGCTAGACTTGAGTCCATTCGCATCTTACTTGCTTATGCTAATCACCATGATATCAACTTGTACCAAATGGACATTAAAAGTTCTTTTCTAAATGGCAAAATTGAGGAGGAAGTCTATGTTAAGCAACCTCCCGGCTTCGTCAATCCTAAGAAACCTAATCATGTTTACAAGCTTCACAAAGCCCTTTATGGTCTTAAACAAGCTCCTAGAGCATGGTATAAATGCTTGACCAAGTTCCTTATTGAAAAAGGCTTTGAAATTGGTAAAATTGATTCTACTCTTTTTACTAAAAGGGTTAATGGAGAACTATTTGTGTGCCAAATTTATGTTGATGATATCATATTTGGTTCAACTAACCCTCATTTTAGTGAGAAGTTTGGAAAGCTAATGTCGGAGAAGTTTGAGATGTCTATGATGAGTGAACTCAAATTCTTTCTCGGTTTGCAAATCAAGCAAACTAAGGAAGGTACCTTTTTCTCTCAAACGAAGTACACCAAGGACTTATTCAAGAAGTTCAATATACAAGAATGCAAAGGTATGACTACACCCATGCCTACTAGTGGACATCTTGATTTGACCAAAGATGGTGAACCGGTTGATCAAAAGGTTTATCGCTCTATGATTGGTTCATTGTTATATCTATGTGCCTCTCGTCCCGATATTATGCTAAGTGTGTGCATGTGTGCACGATATCAAGCTGGTCCTAAAGAGTGTCATCTTAAGGCTGTGAAAAGGATAGTGAGATACCTAATCCATACACCAAATTTTGGCATTTGGTATCCTAAGAGGTCCTCTTTTGATCTTGTTGGCTACTCCGATTCAGACTATGCCGGAGACAAGGTTGATAGAAAATCCACTTCGGGTACTTGTCAATTTCTTGGTAGATCTCTTGTGTCTTGGTCTTCCAAGAAACAAAACTCGGTATCCTTATCCACCGCCTAAGCGGAATACATTGCCGCTGGTTCATATTGTGCTCAATTACTTTGGATGACCCAAACTCTTAAAGATTATGGGATATATGTGAAACATGTTCCATTGCTATGTGACAATGAAAGTGCTATTAAGATTGCTCACAATCCCTTGCAACATTCTCGAACTAAGCATATTGAAGTTCGTCATCATTAAATTCTAGATCATGTTGCAAAAGGGGACATTAACCTTAAGCATGTTCGCACTGATAAGCAATTGGCGGATATATTCACTAAACCACTTGATGAGAAAGTGTTTTGCAGGTTGAGAGGTGAATTGAACATCATTGACGCTTCAAACTTGGAGTAGGAACTCCATTTGATAGATGCGGGGCATGAGCCTATGACTAATCCTCGATATTTCTCTTATGATGCTATTCATATGTCTTGGATATATTTGTACCTTGCATGTTATCTAACCCGTGTAGGTACTTGGTTGAATCTAAATCTATGAGATTGCAACTCACTCACATCTTGAGCAATTTCTGCATCACCAAGTCTCTACACAATGGTGGTTGAAGACAAGGAAGCACGAAACCATTCAAACATATCCTTTAGCAAATTCTATGTTGAGTCTCATGATTGTCATGTTGGATACACAAGTGCTCTTCCTTGCAAAGCTAACCCATGTAGGTAGATGAACTCAAACTCCAAGTGGTGCTCCCAACCCTTGATGAACTACATCAACCTTGAGCAACCCACACAAGTTCAACTACATGATCAAGATCAACACCACCAACCAAGGTATGTTATTCCATCTTAGAGAAGCTTTACTCCAAGTCATGATCCAAAGCAACTCGACAAGATGTGAATACATCAAGATGCTTAAACGAAAAATGGTAACCCCATTTTGAGCTTAAACGATGAGTATGACCTATGATCAAGTGCTCTCACTTGACTCCTAAGTCAATATACTCTAACATAGGTGACTTTGTCACCGACCATTTCTAGATGAAGTTCTCTAGTGTTTCTCCGTGCTTTTGCATTTGCATATTTGTTTCCCCTTTCAAAAAAACTTCAACTAGAACTTTTAGTTTCCTTTCTTTCCTTTTTGTTCTGCATTTTCTGCATCCAATTCATTGCAAATCTAAATTCCTTGCATATCCTTGTGAGATCTTACTTGTCTAGTGAGCTGAGGTGACAAGTGGTTTCACTCTAATGAACTTGGTCACACCAGTTTGTTCTCTTCGTCCCAACCGAAATCTTTCGGTGCAACCGAAGCACACAACTCGGAGTCACCGATTCCACCACAGGAAAACCAACTTGCCACTTATTCCTAATTTCTGTTTGCCCCGGCTCCACTCAATGATTCTTGTCCTCTACCAGCATCATATTAGACATGCTGCTTTGCTCTGTGACTCGAGGACCAACCCATTTGTATCACATGTCCAGAAGAGCCCTTCTTGGAAATTGATGTCAAAGGGGGAGAGAGAGATCACATCAAAGCTTATCAAAGCTTAATCCTTCCCATATGGGGAGAAAGAGAGAATACTCAGGGGGAGAGAGTTTCTTAACTAGGAGAAAGTAATATCATCAAAGACCCCAGATGCTTGGTGTTCAAGAGGAGAGATGTCACATGTCTTTAAGAGGGGAAAGACATGTTTGGTAGCTTGCTTTAGCTCAAGCTCTGTTGTTTCCTTTTTTGTTGCTCTGATTTTCTGTTCCCTATCTTCTCCCAATATCCCATGCAGATTCAGGGGGAGCAAGACATCTAAGGGAAGGAAATCTCTGATTTTATTGCATATCTTTACCTTTGGGGACATGTCTATATCCAATGTGGTACTTAGTACTCACTCTACGTGTCATCCTAGTCTTGGTTCTCTTGTGGTTTCTCTTGTTTGCTCTGGTCAGTAGGTGTATCTATGTTATTTAACCTTGTTTGCGCATGTTCATCCCATCCTAAGCCAACTGAAGACCACAAGGTAAGTATATGCATCACAGTCATGTGAATGAGAAGTTCTTGCTGATGTACATACTGTTTGCAAGAAGGACTCATGAGCATGAAGGTACATTTCTCACGTTCACATCATTTGCTCTGATGCATATAGCCAAGATACATGTAACACATTCCTTACTCTGTCATGTTTACGCATTCACATGCTCCTATATTCAATATCCACATGATTGCATACATGTAGGGGGAGCCTATGCATGTTACATGTCTTTCCAAAGCTTTACATGCTATTCTCTATATCTTTATCTAAAGCTTTGATGTATGTTGTCATCAATTACCAAAAAGCGGGAGATTGAAAGCACAAGTGCTCCCTGGGTGGTTTTGGTAATTAATGTCAACATATCTCTTATTGGACTAACACTTTTACCTAGTATATTTCAGATAAGTTCAACAATGGAGTGGCATGGACTAGAGGATGTGGAACCCCTTCAAGATGCTAAGGACAAAGGATTGGCTCAAGCTTCAAGATCAAGACTCTACATTTTCTATTTTAGTGATCAAAGATCACATTGAGTCTATAGGAAAAGCCAATACTATCAAGAGGGGATGAGGTGTTGCTTAATGGCTTGCTTGCTCAAAGTGCTTAGTGATATGCTCCAAAACCCTCAACTACCTTCCCACATCCACATATGACCTAAACCAAAAGTCAAACTCGGCCCCACCGATTCTATCTATCCGACGCCACCGAGTTTCATATGTCATAGCCACTGCCACAAACCCTAGCAAATCGGTTTCATCGATAGGGATCTCGGTCTCACCGAGATGGGATTGTAATCTCTCTGTGTATGTCCATTACCAAAATTGGTCTCACCGAGTTTGATCAATCGGTACCACCGAGATTACAATGCAAACCCTCTGGTTAGCTTATTACCAAAATCGGTCCCACCAAGTTTGTGTAATCGGTCTCACCGAGTTTGCCTGACCAACTATCTGGTTAGCTTATTACCAAAATTGGTCCCACCAAGTTTGTGTAATCGGTCACACCGAGATTACGTTATGCCCTAACCCTAACCATATCGGTCCTACCGAGTTGCATCTCAGTCCCACCGAAAATCCTAACGGTCACTAGGTTTGCTGAATCGGTCCGACCGAGTTTAACCATTCGGTCCCACCGAGTTTGGCAAATTGTGTGTAACGGTTAGATTTTGTGTGGAGGCTATATATACCCCTCCACCCACTCTTCATTCATGGAGAGAGCCATTAGAACATACCTACACTTCCAATACACATTTTCTGAGAGAGAACCACCTACACTTGTGTTGAGGTCAAGATATTCCATTCCAACCATATGAATCTTGATCTCTAGCCTTCCCCAAGTTGCTTTCCACTCAAATCTTCTTTCCACCAAATCCAAATCCTGTGAGAGAGAGTTGAGTGTTGGGGAGACTATCATTTGAAGCACAAGAGCAAGGAGTTCATCATCAACACACCATTTGTTACTTCTTGGAGAGTGGTGTCTCCTAGATTGGCTAGGTGTCACTTGGGAGCCTCCAACAAGATTGTGGAGTTGAACCAAGGAGTTTGTAAGGGCAAGGAGATCGCCTACTTCGTGAAGATCTACCGCTAGTGAGGCAAGTCCTTCATGGGCGACGGCCATGATGGAATAGACAAGGTTGCTTCTTCGTGGACCCTTCGTGGGTGGAGCCCTCCGTGGACTCGCGCAGCCGTTACCCTCCGTGGGTTGAAGTCTCCATCAACGTGGATGTACGATAGCACCACCTATCGGAACCACGACAAAAACATCCGTGTCTCCAATTGCGTTCGAATACTCCAAACCCTTCTCTTTACATTCTTGCAAGTTGCATGCTTTACTTTACGCTGCTCATATACTCATTGCATGCTTTCTTGATATGTATTGTGTTTGTTAAACTTGTGCTTAAACTCCACTTAAACTTAAGAATATTAAAAACTGCAACTTTTGGTACTTAATGTCTAATCACCCCCCTCTAGACACCTCTTCTCGATCCTTTGAAAGGAAAGGGGGGCGCAGGGCATGGCAGGGTCCCTAGGGGGTCGCGGCCAAGCCCTAGGGCGCCCTGGCTGCCTCCCCTCCCCTCCCACCTATATATGTGTGGGGAGGGGGAGCCTCACAAGCACACAACATCAATTGTTAGCCGTGTGTGGTGCCCCCACCACAGTTTACACCCTCGGTCATAGTTTTGCGGTGCTTAGGCGAAGCCCTGCGAGAATTACTTCACCATCACCGGGACCATGCTATCGTGCTGATGGAACTCATCTACTACCTCGATGCCTTGTTGGATCAAGAAGGCGAAGGACGTCACCGAGCTAAAATGTGTGCAGAACTCGGAGGTGCCGTGCGTTGGGTGCTTGATTGGTCGGAGCTAGAAGAAGTTCGACTACATCAACGGCGTTGTCAAACGGTTCCTCTTACAGTCTACGAGGTTACGTAGACACACTCTCCCCCTCTCGTTGCTATGCATCTCCTAGATAGATCTTGCGTGAGCATAGGAAATTTTTGAAATTGCATGTTACGTTTCCCAACAGTGGCATCCGAGCTAGGTCTATGCGTAGATGATATGCACGAGTAGAACACAAAGAGTTGTGGGCGGTGATCGTCATAATGCTTACCACCAATGTGTTTTTTTGATTCGGCGGTATTGTTGGATGAAGCGGCACAGACCAACCTTACATAACCATGTTCATGAGACCGGTTCCACTAATAGACATGCAACTAGGTTTGCATAAAGGTGGCTGGCGGGTGTCTGTTTCTCCTACTTTAGTTGAGTCGAATTTGACAGTGGCCAGTCCTTGTTGAAGGTTAAAACAGCAAACTTGATACATCATCATTGTGTTTTTGATGCGTAGGTAAGAACGGTTCTTGCTAGAAGCCCATAGCAGCCACGTAAAACTTCCAACAACAAAGTAGAGGACGCCTAACTTGTTTTTGCAGGGCATGTTGTGATGTGATATGGTCAAGACATGATGTGATAAACATTATTGTATGAGATGATCATGTTTTGTAAGATATCTGACAACCGGCAGGAGCCTTATGGTTGTCTCTTTATTGTATGAAATGCAAACACCATGTAATTGCTTTACTTTATCACTTTGCGTTAGCGATTGTAGAAGCAATAGTTGGCGAGACCACCACGACGCAACAATGGAGATCAAGGTGTTAATCTGGTGACGATGGAGATCATGACGATGCTTTGGAGATGGAGATCAAAAGCACAAGATGATGATGGCCATATCATGTCACATATTTTGATTGCATGTGATGTTTATCTTTTATGCATCATATTCTGCTTAGTACGGCCGCAACATTATAAGATGATCCCTTAACTAAATTTCAAGGTATAAGTGTTCTCCGTGAGTATGCGCCGTTGCGACAGTTCATCGTGTTGAGACAACACGTGATGATCGGGTGTGATAGACTCTACGTTCACATAAAATGGGTGCAAGATAGTTTTGCACTTGAGGAATACTTGGGTTAAACTTGACGAGCCAGGCATGTACAAACATGGCCTCGGACACACTAGAGACCGAAAGGTCGAACGTGAATTGTATAGTAGCTATGATCAACATAGATATGTTCACCATTGATGACTACTCCATCTCACGTGATAATCGGACATGGTTTAGTTGATTTGGATCATGTATCATTTAGATGACTTGAGGGATGTATATCTAAGTGGGAGTTCTTACGTAATTTGATTAATTGAATTTAATTTATCATGACCTTAGTCCTGATAGTATTTGCAAATTATGTTGTAGATCAATAGCCCGCGTTGTAGCTCCCCTATATTTTTTTGATATGTTCCTAGAGAAAACTAAGTTGAAACATGATAGTAGTAATGATGCGGACTAGGTCTGTGATCTGAGAATTATCCTCATTGTTGGACAGAAGACTTATGTCCTTGATGCACCGCTAGGTGACATACCCTATTGTAGGAGCAGATGCAGACATTTTGAACGTTTGACAAGGTCAATATGACGACTACTTGATAGTTTAGTGCGCCATGCTTCACGACTTATAATCGGGGCTTCAATGACGTTTTGAATGCCATGGACCATATGAGATGTTCCAAGAGCTGAAATTGGTATTTTAGACTCATGCCCATGTCAAGAGGTATGAGACCTCTGACAAGTACTTTGGCTACAAGATGGAGGAGAACAGCTCAACCAGTGAGCATGTGCTCAGAATGTCTGGGTACTATAATCGCTTGAATCAAGTGGGAGTTAATCTTCCAGATAAGATAGTGATTGACAGAGTTCTCTAGTCACTATCACCAAGCTAATAGAACTTCATGATGAACTATAATATGCAAGGGATGACGAAAAAAATTCCCAAGCTCTTCGCAATGCTGAAATCGACGAAGGTAGAAATCACGAAAGACCGTCAAGTGTTGATTGTTAAGAAAACCACTCCCATGAAGAAGCCAAAAACTGGACCCAAGCATGAAACTGAGTGCTTCTACTACAAAGGAAATGATCACTGGAAGCGGAACTGCCCAAAACATTTGGCGGATAAGAAGGTTGGCAAAGTGAACAAAGGTATATTTGATATATAGGTTATTGATGTGTACCTTACTAGTGTTTGTAGTAGCCCCTGGGTATTTGATACCGGTTCAGTTGCTAAGATTACTAACTCGATATAGGAGTTGCAGAATAAACAGAGACTAGTTAAGGGCGAAGTGACGATGAGTGTTGGAATTGATTTCAAGGTTGATATGATCAACATCGCACACCCACTCTACCTTGGGGATTGGTGTTGAACCTAAATAAATGTTATTTGGTGTTTGCGTTGAGCATGAATATGATTGGATCATGTTTATCACAATACGGTTATTCATTTAATGCAGAGAATAATTGTTGTCCTATTTACATGAATAAAACCTTATATGGTCATACACCCAATGTAAATGGTTTATTGAATCTCGATCGTAGTAATACACATATTCATAATATTGATGCTAAAAGATGCAAATTCGATAATGATAGTGCAACATACTTGTGGCACTGCCATTTAGGACATATTGGTGTAAAGCGCATGAAGAAACTCCATGCAGATGGACATTTGGAGTCACTTGATTATGAATCATTTGATACTCGCGATCCATGCCTCATGGGAAAGATGACTGGAACTCCGTTCTCCGAAACAATGGAGCGAGCCAATGACTTATTGGAAATAACACATACCGATGTATGCGGTCCGATGAGTGTTGAGGCACCACTACAAAAAAAGGACAGATCCGTGACATTTTGGGCTAAACGAATTTTTTTCTGTCATGCTTATGACACTTCTATGACGATAATTGTGACAAAACCCGGTATCATCATAGATGTGGTGGGCTCCTACTTCTATGACAAAAAATCATGACAGAAAATGGGCTTTTCATCCTTGGCAGGTCGGAGACGCATATTCATGACATTCTTTGGGCCGTCCATGACGGAAAAAACTATGGTAGAAGCGAGGGCGAGGAAAATATCGGGGAGTTCTCGGTTATGGTGGGTGGTCAGGGCCGAGCAATGCACGAAGGTTTGCACATTTCTCTCGTACATGTACACGCGTATGTGCGAGGCGTTGCGCTCTAACTGAACCCAAGCGAGGTGTTGGGCTCTAACTGAACCTGAGCGATTGCACTAGCTACGTTACTAAACCGCGATCGATCCCTTGTTGTTAACTGAACCTGAGTGATTCCTTTTGCTACTGCTGCTAACTGAAGCTGATTGATGCCACCTCTTGATGAACAGTGAGCGTTGTTGGGGGGTTGGATGAACAGTTCCTGGTGGGGGGTTGGATGTACAGGACCCCATGGTAGTAGAGGCTGTTGCCGCTGGATGAACATGACCCCAATCGAGCCGGTTGGGGGTGGATGAACAGGATCCCGTGGAGGGCTGGATGAACTGGATGACTCCGTGGAGGGCTGGTTGAACAGTAGCTGGTGGAGGGCTGGATGAACAGTAGCCCATTGAGGGGTGGTTGAACAGAACCCCATGGAGAGAGCTGGTTGAACAGTAGCCGGTGGAGGAGCGGCGGAGGCTGGATGAACAGGAGCCCGTGGATGAACAGTCGCAGGTGGAGGCTGGAGGAGGTTGAAGATGGATGAACAGTAGCCCGTGGAGGTAGTTAATGGTGGAGATGAACAGTAGCCCGTGGAGTACCGTTTTGCAGTACGCCACACCCCTCCCAATGAACAGGACCCCGTTTCCACCGTAGAGCTCCAACAGAAGTCCGTTTCCTCCGATTTGCGGTATGCCACACCCCTCCCTATCAATATGACCCTGTTTCGACCGTAGGCACTCAAACACAAGTTCATTTCCTCCGTTTTGCGGTACACCAGACTCATCCCGATGAACAGGATCCTGTTTCGACCATGGCCGGTCAAACAGAAGGTTGTTTCCTCCATTCTGCGGTACGACATGCCTCGTTTTGATTGGCTGTTCCGTCCAAGCCGGTTGGCTCCCGAGGAATACGACACAATCTGACCCAGTCAGTTGCCTCCCGATGAACATGCCGCTGTTTCTCCATTCCGACCTAGCTGGTTCGCTGCCCAATGAATAGGACGCCGTTGCTTCCGTCCGTTGCCTCTCCATGTACACAAGCCCTGGTCGTCCATATATATGTGTGAGTACGCGCTCGAGACCCCGCCCGTATGTACGTACGTGGCTGTATTTTTTGCCCTGTGATTGTATGTACATGTACATGACTTAGACAGGACTATGTCAACTGCTATGTCGGGTGCTCTACAATGACACATGCCGCTACTTACTTGGCCATGGTTCATACTTGAAGAGAGACCGATCGACCAATATGTACATACACGTTCGTGACCAGACAGACAACGCTAAGTATGCTTTGACCGGGTGGGTCCCAATAGTCAGGGAGGATAAGAACGCACGTCCTTGTGTGCGAAGATATAGATGCTCGGTCCTAGCTGTCAGGGGGAGGAATTGTTTTTATTTTGGGAGTAATAACGAGGCACTTCCTTGTGTTCGAAGATGTAGTTGGTGGGTCTAGCTGTCAGCCTCACTGCCTAAAGTACTCTTCCGATGGCTGTCCTTCGTTGACCATGTTGACCACGCCGCGCCGAGAGCACAAAGGCGGTGGACGACGGCGAGGCCTAGGAAGGGAATGACGCGGAGGCAAGGAAAACGCGGAAGTGGGTGCCCACGCGGAGGGGAGTACGCGGGTTGACTGCTTCGGCTACGGTGTGAGGCTACCGTTGCCGGAGAATAACAGGAGGTGTGGGTGAGTATTGAGGGATGGCATGGCCAGCAATGGCAGCACAGCCGGACACGGGAGGCAGGAGCAGGCGGCAAGGCCGACTCTGGTTTGGGTGACTGGAGCAAGAAGAACAGACGTTGAAGAAGCACGACGGTCGTTGGATGGACATTGTACGGTCACTGCAGCTAGAATCATTTATATTGACTAAGTTGACAAAGCCCATGGTATGCGTCAACTTAGTAGGCCCACAAGTCAGCCTCCGAAATGGTGCGCCCCAGATGTCAGGGGGAGGATCATTTTTTGGGCAGCTAAAGCAAGAATATACGAGATTGAAGAAGAAGCACGACATCCGTTGGATGGACATCCAACGGCCACTGCTGCTAGAACCGTGTGTTGACTATAAGTTGACAAAGCCTTGCATATGCGTCAACTTAGTTTTTAGGGGACGCGTCAACTTTGTAGGCCCACAAGTGTGTGGGAGAGAACATATAGCCCATTTGCAATTTGTAAGAATGTACAACCCATTTTTGAATTCTAATGGAATTTACTACAGCCCATTTACAATTTGTTAAAAGTACTACAACCCATTTTCTAGCTAGGACAATGATTAATAATTTCGACCAACCGCTCAAAACAGAATTCAATAAAATTTCCCACATTTTGATGGGATCCGAAATATTTTTATCCCGAAATTTCTAGTCAGATTAAATATAATTTCAAAATACATATGTATTACGTAAAAATCCAACAAAATATTGCGCGCACAACAATTAATAAAATAAAAAATTAAAATCCAAAATAATATATTTTAAAACTAATTATGTGTTTGGTGCATTTTTTATATTTACTGCCTAGTTTTTATAATTACATCCCATTTATTATTTCTTAGAGCCCATTTTCTTGTTAAGCCTAATGGATCCCTCCTAGGAAAGATTTGCAGCCCAGAGAATATCAAGTTGACCTTGCCTGGGTATTCCTCAAAAAAAGTATAGCTGGGCTAGCCATTTTCAGCTTGAAACAAATTAATATCTGGCTGGATATCTATCCTCGGCTAGATGGGCCACAGCCCACCCAGTTAATACCCTGCTCTCCTGTGAACAACAACCAAAACATCGCTCAAGGAAAACTCTACAGTGCTCACACCTTAAAAACACAAATACTGTTCGAGCTGCTTGGTCCCAGCTGTCGGCTGCTCCTTGTGCAATTCTCTCGTTTATTGACTACATAGGTTGACAATGGTGTGGGACCGTGATGTCTGGAAACCAGGAGGAAGCAAAAAAAATTATAGTTGTACATAATAAGGAGGCACTTGCATACGTGCGGCTATGGCCCTGGTGGGTCCCCACTGCCATCCTCTACAAGTAAAGTCATCTCCTCATTCCTCATGTCCGTTGACCATGTCGACAACGCGAGACGGTGGTGCAACAACTTGAAGGACGATGGAGAGGGCCTCGCGAGCACTATGGATGGTCTGATACAACGCCCGCTGCTCATTCAGGAAGCCAGGATCATAGGGCCACATGTCTGTGACGACATTGTCGTTCGCTTGTTCGCCAGTGCTCGTTGAGGAGATGGAGGTTGCAGTACAGGTCCTCCTGCACTGGTATCTCTTCCGCCATTAGGGCGTCGAAGTGCGCCCGCACCTGCTCTATGGTGAACACGACATGAACTGGCTTGGACAGTGGCGCCGGCTCCTGGTCGGAAGCTACGTCCATCGTCTGGTTGTCGTCGCTCAACTCAGTGAGCTTGCTGGCGAGCCAAGATGTCCAGTTGCTGGACCGACCCGCTACCAAGCACGAGTCCGACCGCCCTAGCCTACCCAGACCGCCTCCCTCGCCCGCACGCGCTTTCTGCCTGAAACGGTCAGCGCCGCCTGCACCACTTCCCGGTGCAGGCGATTGCTCCGCGTTCAAACGACACAAGTGTCGTCCGTCCGTCCGTCTGCCGCCCACATTAATGATACGCGATTGCCGAGGCGGCTACTCTGGCACCACCCGTCCGTCCCTCCGCCGCCCAGCATTGCTATATAAACTGCTATGCCGGCCATAGTCGCAGTCATCCGCCTCCCTTCACTTTCTCCTGTCTACACCACTACTGCCCACCATGGCTTCCTCGCGCTCTAGCGCTCTTCGAGACAGGCGGACGATGGACCAGAAGGAGATGGAAGACATTGCTGTCGACTGGCTGGCCGGCAGGCAGCCATAGGACAATGACGTCCTAATGAAGAACATGGTAGTCGACGATCCGGCGCCAACCCCCTCCTCTGTGCCATCCTCGCTGGTGCATTGCACCATGACCATCAGCGAGGCCCGTGCCCAATACATGGACACGGTAAGGCAGAAGCATCAGGAGCAATTTCGGGAGGCGCAGGCCGATTGCGCCTACAACCACCATCTCCTCCAGGGGCACCTGCAGGCGGAGGAGCAGATCGCCACAGAGCAGGTGGAGCAGGAGATGCTACTCGACTCTTACCGCTCTGCTCGCGAGAGCCGCCTTGAGCGCTGGCGGTACCGCATGCGGGTGGCGGAGGCTACGGCCGCCTACAAAGAGGGCGATGAAGCGGGTGAGGCGCTGTTTGGCGAGACCGAGGACGAGGCAGAGGACAATGCCGGCTCCGATGAGTCCCCGCTCCGCTGGTGTCGACGAGGCCCTCCTCCGCCGAGGCCCCGCAGCGCCAACAACGAGGCGGAGGATACCGTCGGCTCCGCCGATGCCCCGCCCCGCCGGCACCGAGGCGAAGGATTTTGCCGGCTTCCACGAGGCCCTGATCTGCCGAGGCCCCGCCACGCCAACAAAGAGGCAGAGGACATCGCCGGCTCCACCGAGGCCCCGCCCCGCCGGCACCAAGGTGGAGGACCTCGCCGGCTTCGGCGAGGCCCTACTCCGCCGAGGCCCTGCCCCGCCAACAACGAGGCAGAGGACATCGCCGGCTCAGCCGAGGCCCCACACTGCCGGCAATGAGGGGGAGGATTTCCCTCGCTCCGTCGAGGCGTCGCCCCGCCGACAACGAGATAGAGGACATCGCTGGCTCCATCGAGGCCTCGTCCCGCTGCCAACGAGGCCACACCACACAAAAAACGAGGAAGAGTAGAACACGGTAGGTCGCCGCCGCTCGGGTCCAAGTAAGGCCACCGCTGCTACCCTCCGGTTGAAGCCAAGCTAGGTGGGTTGACCATTGATGGCCGATTAGCTTCTTGTCGGCGACATGGAGTCGGAGAGTTGCGCTAGAGAAGAACCTTCTGTTCGGTTCGGCAAGACACGGGTGGGTAGCTTCGGTTAATTAATTATACCTCCAACACACCCTTTTTAGTTGAATAATGTATGCAATGTAATGAAATCCGGCATGTTTATATGAAATCCGACCATGTATGAATGAATTTAGTTTGATTAGTTCGAATTCTTGAATCACTGGCATTGGCTGAACATGCAAAACAATACGTACTAGTATTATTCGCAGGGTGATCACCTCGTTTGCAGCAGTTTCACATGTACTCCCTCCGGTCCTTTTTAGTCTGCATATAAGTTTTCTCTGAAGTGAAAGTATCTCTACTTTGTCCAATCTTATAGAAAAAAGTATGAACATTCACAATGTAAAATCAACTGACTTGAAAGAAATCTAATATGCGAAGTAAAAAGTAATAGAGGGAGTTCAAAGAGTTTGAGCAGCTTTTTAGTGTTCCTGTACATTGCAATCAAACACACAGGCCTGGAAATTCATAGGGAACATTGAAAATAA
The DNA here is from genome assembly GCF_056163025.1 of Triticum urartu. Lineage (NCBI taxonomy): Eukaryota > Viridiplantae > Streptophyta > Magnoliopsida > Poales > Poaceae > Triticum > Triticum urartu. The sequence goes on from NC_141874.1 coordinate 507,015,253, forward strand.
TCGATGACTATGCATCTCAACGATTCACATGTCAGAGCCAATATTTACTTCACAATTAAAGAATAAATAAAAATCAATCGATGCTGCTGATAGCAAAGGGTGTCCCATTCGAAAATATCAAACGCATGTCTTCTTGCTAACATCAATGAGCAATATTCGACAAGGTTGTCCCATTCCAAAATGTCAAATGCGTGTTGTTTTGCGTACATCAATGAGCAAACTTTGAAAAGGTTTTCCCATTCCAAAATATCAAATGCCTATGATTGTGGAATGGGCAGGGTTTGCCATCAGTTCGGACATTGACATGGCACATCGTGCTAAATAAATCAACTGTTCTTTTTGTGCAGTTCCACCAAAATCAACCAAATTCGCTCATTGCTTGTATGATTTCGCCTTTATATGTTGCAATGCCTTGAAAATATTGGCACCTCCTTTCTTGTGGTGGAAATGAATGATTAGATGTATTCATGAACATTTTGTGCAGTTCCCATTGAAGTCAAGATGAGCACCACTAGTCAAGATGAGCACCACTATTTGCACAAATACAAAAAAAGTGATTAGTAGAAAGCAAACTATACTATGAATTGACAGTTTAAACAGGTAACCTACATGATCCATGTAGAACACACATTTAAAAAAAAATGGAACTCACCAGAAGGAATCCTAACACAACATTGTATTGGCCATCACAGCAACAAATATGGAGATCCATGAGTCCTTCTAAGATGAAGTTAATTTGTTCTTGTGGGCAATAATGTAACCATCCTTCAACTACTCCCTTCTTAAGAAGAGAGGCTTGGCTTCTTTATCCTGGCTTAATTAGAACTAGGCACTTCACGTACTCCATATTCATCTTAAGAGGAGGATGGTCCTGTTGTGCAAAGACAAGAGGACAACTAAATGCTAGCATCGCTGTTTGCTCGAAAAAAGGAAAGGAAATATTTAAAACAACATAGATGAAGCACTTCTCAAGGAAAATACCACTTTCTCATGACAGTGTATAAACAGTAGCACAACACCAATAGAGATGACAAAGCTCAATCATATGGATGAAATCCGTGGGCGAGTACCAACCTTTGTCAGGAGGCTTATTGTGTAGAGCATACAGATCACGCACTTCTCCGGAACCATCTGTTGTTATCTACTATGGTTGCCATGCTTACTATATACTTCTCGGTTAGTTTAATGTTTCCAACATATTCTTGTGCAGTTCCACTAAAATATATGTTATCTTCAAAGAAGATCCCTATTTGCACAAGTACAAATAATTACATATTACATTAACGCATCAAATCAGTGGCAAAACAATTGCTCGTTCCAGCCATAGCAATAAATTAACATGCAAAACTATATCATTACTTGTGTCATCACAGTTCTAGTGCTTCATTACAGCACCGAGAGTTGCTTTTGTTTTTCTTCCACTTGTTCTTCCCCTTCATCACTTGGTTCAATAACAGAAAAGTTTCGCCTTCAATGTAAGATTTGGCATGTCAATTAGTGAGCACAAGTATAGCACTAAACAACAGCATTAATTTTCTGATGGAAGTGGCAAAATACAGGCCGACAGTTGTGAAATATCCTTATCTTACCTCAATGGGATATTACGGTGCACATACATAGTGGAAGTCTTGTCTCCATTTGTGCAGTTCACTAAAATCAAGCAACATTACCATATAAGTGGCACAACATATGAAAGCACACTGCACAATCATGTGAAAGAAGGCTAGTACTAACCTCTCATGACACGGAATTCAAACAATTCACAAGAAGAAAATCTAAACCAAATTTGCCAACACGAATAGGCAGTCATATCTCCTCTTGTGCAGTTCCACTAAGATCAAGCAATCAAGCAACGTTATCGGTGTGACATTTTGGTTGAATTGCACAAAACGCTCTTAAAACAAAAGTGCTTTGTGCAGTGCAACAAAAGGTCACAATAGCAACGAGGTGAAGTAGATAACCCTGTTTACACAGAGGTGCAAAGGAAACAACTAGTGGTCAATAACGGTGATGACATAGAAGCCAATAAAAAGAAGCATCTAACTTATATAAATGGGAAATAAAGCAAGATAGTAGCATTTCTCAAACAGTGGCATTGATTCATATTAACAGAGAGATTATATTGACAATAAAATTCGTTAAACATGTATTTTTCTTTTAACTGTGGCATTGCTTTAATTTTCCAATGGCATTATTAGAGGGTGTTTGTTAACATGGACTTTTTGGTGTAGGGACTAAAAAAAGTCCCTTTCATTCCCATCTAAACCAAACATCAGGGACTTTTAGGGAGTAAAAGTGGGCATTTGGGACTGAAGAAAGAAGACCCTGAGGGAGAGTCTTTTTGGGACTTTTTCCAACAGTTGCCCCTGCCCCTCATCGCACCTTATCTATATTAGTTCATTACTAGGGGTAACATGGTCTTTTAGCATGTCATTTAATAACCTCTAGTCCATGTTTAGTCCCTAGAACCAAGCAGGTAGCGCTTATGGACTTTTTAGTTGGGACTAAAAAAAGTCCTAGGACTTTTTAACCAAATAGGGCCTTAGATTAACAACAGCTAAAGAGTTGCACGGGATAGTGGATGCACCAGCACCATGTGCATCTACCGATGTATAAAGGGGTGATGCGCAGTCTGTTGCAACAATGAACAAACAACCAAGGAGCATATTTGTGTTGGTTCTAGTTTTGTTATCTTTAGACACCTTTCCCTATGTCAGGGCAGCAAATCTATTCCTGCTCAAACTCTACAGCCTTGTCCCCCAAAACAAAAAGATCAGTTCGTTACAGATGTGCGTACTGCGTTTGTCACTGTTTTCCCTTTTCGACAAACGTAGGTGCTGGATAGCCAGTCTATACTACTTTCCCCCTTCCTTTCCACTTTGAACCACATCCTAGATTCATGCTATACAACTTTCCCCAATACGTTACCCCTTCTTTTCCTCTTTGAACCACGTCCTAGATTCATGCTATACAACTTTCCCCACTACTTTCCTGTTTGATCCAACACCTAGATTCGAGTGCAGAAGCGGAAAAAGCTCACATGCAGCTAGAGCAATGCATGTGGAATAAGTAAATTATACCTTAAGGTTCTCGGGGTGTGGCTCAGTGGGCGGTCGGAGGCCAATCTGCCCATACTATGTACGGCAGCAAGGAAGAAGGGGTCGGAGTCCCTCCCGCGGCGCCGCTGGGTGAACTAGAACAACTGCGCCGGTATTGGATTCCCTCCCTCACCGACGGCGACATCGTTAAGCCTCCTTCCCTTCCCGGTGGACGGATCCTACCGACTCTTTGACCAGCAGTGAGGGGAGAGAGAGAGAGAGGCCAATGAAGTCTTGTTTAGATCTGGAGAGGGTGAGAGAGTGTGAAGAGAGCAACTACAAGCGCTGAGGCTCCAGCATGTATATATATAGTGGAGAGAGTATGTGAAGAGTGCAAACCCTAGAAAACAAGCGCCGAGGCTACAACATATATAGATGGAGTGGTTTTCTTTTTCTCTCCATAAAAATCATTTTAAATTGTGCACGAAATGGAACTCTTTATTTAACCAGTGAAGAAAAATACTAGGGGCAATGCTAATACATAAAGAAAATTTAATGCCCGAAGGAGTCAACTTGCAATTAACGCTGCACGCCTCCCGGTCACGCTTACTAACGTTCACGTGTGGTACACGACCCTCTGAAGTGAACAACAACTGAACCACACACGGTCAAAATATCGGGAAGGTGGGCTGCACCATCCTCCAGTTTTAAATATTTTGGGCACTTGTATTCGGCCTGAGTCAGTGTGCCACCGTATGTACGAAGGTTTACAGTGGGTGCCACTACAAAAAAGACACATCCGTGACATTTTGGGCTGAACAATTTTTTCTCTGTCATACTTATGACACTTCTATGATGATAATTGTGACAAAACCCGGTATCATCATAGATGTGGTGGACTCCTACTTCTATGACAAAAAATCATGATAGAAAATGGGCTTTTCGTGCTGGGCGGGCCGGTGACGCAGCTGCATGACATTCTTTGGGCTGTCCATGACGGAAAAAACCATGGTAGAAGCGAGGGCGAGAAAAATATCGGGGGATTTCCTGGTTACGGTGGGTGGTCGAGGGCCGAGCGATGTGCGTTTCTCTCATACATACGCGCGTGTGTGCGAGGCGTTGCGCTCTAACTAAACCCGAGCGAGGTGTTGGGCTCTAACTGAACCCGAGCGATTGCACTGCAGGCTGGGCGTTACTAAACCCGAGCGATCGATCGATCCCTTGTTGTTAACTGAACCCCAGTGTGATTTCTTCGCTACTGCTGCTAAATGAAGCTGATAGATGCTGCCTCTGGATGAACAATGAGCATTGTTGAGGGGGTTTGGATGAACAGTTCCCGGTGGGGGGTTGGATGAACAGAACCCCGTGGTAGTAGAGGCCGTTGCCGCTGGATGAACAGGACCCCGTGGAGGGCTGGATGAACAGGAACCCGTGGAGGGCTGGTTGAACAGTAGCCGATGGAGGGCTGGATGAACAGTAGCCCGTGGAGGGGTGGTTGAGGGAGTCCTGGATTAGGGGGTATCCGGACAGCCGGATTATATCCTTTGGCCGGACTGTTGGATTATGAAGATACAAGATTAAAGACTTCGTCCCGTGTCCGGATGGGACTTTCCTTGGCATGGAAGGCAAGCTTGGCAATACGGATATGTAGATCTCCTTCCTTGTAACCGACTCTATGTAACCCTAGCCCCCTCCGGTGTCTATATAAACCAGAGGGTTTTAGTCCGTAGGACAACATACAATCATACCATAGGCTAGCTTCTAGGGTTTAGCCTCTCTGATCTCGTGGTAGATCAACTCTTGTAATACTCATATCATCAAGAACAATCAAGCAGGACGTAGGGTTTTACCTCCATCAAGAGGGCCCGAACCTGGGTAAACATCCTGTCCCCTGCCTCCTGTTACCATCCGCCTAAGACGCACAGTTCGAGACCCCCTACCCGAGATCCGCCGGTTTTGACAGCGACATTGGTGCTTTCATTGAGAGTTCCTCTGTGTCATCATCATTAGGCTTGATGGCTCCTTCGATCATCGATAGCGATGCAGTCCAGGGTGAGACTTTTCTCCCCGGACAGATCTTTGTATTCGGCGGGTTCGCACTGCGTGCCAACTCGCTTGGCCATCTGGAGCAGATCAAGAGTTATGCCCCTGGCCACCAGGTCAGGTTTGGAAGCTTAAACTACACGGCCGATATCCACGGAGACTTGATCTTCGACGGATTCGAGCCCCTACCGAGTGCGCCACACGTTCACTATGAGCATGATTTAGCTCTACCATCGGACAGTGTTCAGGAGATCGCATCGGCAACCACTCCGACCCTCAATTCGGAGCCAATTGCGCCATCCATGGACGGGTGGATAGATCCCACCGCGGAGGCCGCATTCTCAGCGGCGATCGAGCCGAGTATCAACCTTACCCTTCACGGGAGCCGTGACGCCGAACTGCCGGATTCTTCCCTGTCCACGGACTCCGAACCGCCTGCGCCCGTGCCTATCGAATCCGACTGGGCACCGATCATGGAGTTCACCTCCGCGGATATCTTTCAGCACTCGCCCTTTGGCGACATAATGAACTCATTAAGGTCTCTCTGCTTGTCAGGAGAGTCCTGGCCGAACTATGTGCGGCAGGATTGGGATTCGGATAACGAAGAAATTCGCTGCCCACCCACCACCCACTTGGTAGCCACTGTCAACAATTTGACCGACATGCTTGACTTCCACTCCGAAGACATCGACAGTATGGACGACGATGCAGGAGACAAACAAGAACCACTGCCCACAGGGCACTGGATAGCCACCTCATCATATGATATATATATGGTGGACACACCCAAAGAAGGCAATGGCGACGGGACAGCGGAGGATGACCCCTCCAAGAAGCAACCCAAGCCCCGACGTCAACGGTGCCGATCTAAGTCTCGCCAAGGCAAAAGCGGTGATACCGGCACAGGAGATAATAGCACTCCCAACAGTGCCGAAGATGACGACAATCCCCTCCAGCAAGATTTAGAGCAGGAGGATGGAGAAGCCAGCCCTCCCGAGAGAGCGGCAGATGGAGAGGCAGAGGATGATAATTACATGCCTCCCTTCGAAGACGAGGAAAGCCTCGACGATGAAGAATTTGTCGTGCCTGAGGATCCCGTCGAGAAGGATCGCTTCAAGCGCCGGCTTATAGCCACGGCAAATAGCCTTAAGAAAAAGCGACATCAGCTTCAAGCTGATCAAGATTTGCTAGCTGACAAATGGACTGAAGTCCTTGCGGCCGAGGAATATGAACTCGAACGCCCCTCCAAGAGTTACCCAAAGTGCAGGTTGCTACCCCGACTGGAGGAGGAAGCATTAAAACCTACATCTCCAGCGTATAACGTGGCTGATCGGCCACCTCGTGGCCGTGACAGAGAGGCATTTCAGCCAAAAGCTCAGCCCGCACCCCCGACGCCACTCAAATAAAAATGTCAAGGCACGGGGAAACACGCTAGACCTACGAGACGTATTGGAGGACAAAGCAAATAACGCAAGATCGATCTACGGATCACGAGGGCGCGCCACTACGCGAGACGATAACCGTCATGCCGGATACAGTAAAAGTAAATCCGGCCGGGCCGAACACAGCGGACAAGACTCATTTGAGCTGCGTCGCGATATAGCCCAGTACAGAGGCGCCGCACACCCCCTATGCTTCACAGACGAAGTAATGGATCACCAAATCCCAGAGGGTTTCAAACCCGTAAATATCGAATCATACAACGGCACAACAGATCCTGTTGTATGGATCGAGGACTTCCTCCTGCACATCCACATGGCCCGCAGTGACGATCTACACGCCATCAAATACCTCCCACTCAAACTCAAAGGACCAGCTCGGCATTGGCTCAACAGCCTGCTAGCAGAATCCATTGGCTGTTGGGAGGATCTGGAAGCCGCATTCCTCGACAACTTCCAGGGCACTTATGTGTGACCACCAGATGCCGATGACTTGAGCCACATAATTCAGCAGCCAGAGGAATCGGCTAGGCGATTCTAGACACGGTTCCTGACAAAGAAAAATTAAATCGTCGACTGTCCGGATGCAGAGGCCCTAGCAGCTTTTAAGCACAACATGCGCGACGAGTGGCTCGCCCGGCACCTTGGCCAGGAAAAGCCAAAATCTATGGCAGCCCTCACGACACTCATGACCCGCTTTTGCGTGGGAGAGGACAGCTGGCTGGCTCACAGCAATAACACATCAAAGAACCATGGTACTTCGGATACCAAGGATAGCAATGGCAGGTCATGTCGCAACAAACACAAGCGCCGCATCAACAACGACAATACTGAGGATACGACAGTTAATGCTGGATTCAGAGGCTCTAAACCCGGTCAGCGGAAAAAGCCATTCAAAAGAAGCACTCCGGGCCCGTCCAGTTTGGACCGTATTCTCGATCGCTCGTGCCAAATAAACGGCACCCCCGACAAGCCAGCCAACCACACCAATAGGGAATGTTGGGTGTTCAAGCAGGCCAGCAAGTTAAATGCCGAAAACAAAGATAAGGGGCTACATAGCGATGACGAGGAAGAGCCCCAGCCGCCGAACACCGGAGGACAGAAGAGGTCCCCCCCCCACAAGTGCGGACGGTGAACATGATATACGCAACCCACATCCCCAAGAGGGAGCGGAAGCGTATGCTAAGGGACGTATATGCGTTGGAGCCAGTCGCCCCAAAGTTCAACCCATGGTCCTCCTGTCCGATCACCTTCGATTGCAGGGACCACCCCACTAGTATCCGTCATAGTGGATTCGCCGCACTAGTCCTAGACCCAATCATCGATGGATTTCACCTCACTCGAGTCCTTATGGGCGGCGGCAGCAGCCTGAACCTGCTTTATCAGGACACAGTGCGCAAAATGGGTATAGACCCCTCAAGGAATAAACCCACAAAAACAACCTTCAAAGGCGTCATACCAGGTGTAGAGGCCCATTGCACAGGCTCGGTCACGCTGGAAGTGGTCTTCGGATCCCCGGATAACTTCCGAAGCGAGGAGTTAATCTTCGATATAGTCCTGTTCCGCAGTGGCTATCATGCACTGCTCGGGCGAACCGCATTTGCGAGATTCAATGCGGTACCGCATTATGCATACCTCAAGCTCAAGATGCCAGGACCTCGGGGGGTCATCACAGTCAATGAAAACACAGAGTGCTTTCTCCGCACGGAGGAGCACACTGCGGCCCTCGCAATAGAAGCACAAAGCAGCCTGTTAAGGCAATCCACCAGTTCGGCAATTAAACACCCAGACACCTTCAAGCGCGCCTGGAGTAATCGGCAACAAGAACGCCTGGCACGTTCCGAGCTCACATAGCAATGCGGCCCCCACCCCAGTCCCAGCCAAACTGTGAAATCCATGCCATGCGTAAATAATTAAGCATTGAAAAATACCATGGGCATAGGTGGGGAGGGGGGCACGACTACGGCACACCCCAAGACGCGGCTCAACCGCACTAGGGGCTTCCCGCTTTGTTATTTTTTCTCTCTTTCAGGACTTTACTCTCTGGAAACCCCGTCCGACAGTACGATTGCCGGACACACGATACAACAACCAAGGAGGTAGAAAGCTACATCGCATCATGGAATTCCCAGGTGGTCTCTGATAACGAGTAAAATACCTGCTTTAAATACCATTCCCCAGCTTGCCCTTGGAGGGGACATGTTAAATAGTCCTACTTTTTGCTTATCGCACTACTTGTATCATTCTGCTTCGACGCACCTTTTTGAATAAACAATGCATAGCACTAGACTATTACCGCATTCCCTATTCTTTTTATATATATGTTCATTAATGACATTCAGCACCCGTACACTCTGGTACGGCCAATACACCAGGGGCTTAAGAGTACCCCATAATACGGCGTGAGAACTCCTAACACTTTCGATAGTGCGGCACCCCGAACTTATAGCATTATATGTATCAGCTCCGAATCATGTCTTGGGTCAATAGTTGGGTTTGCCCGGCTCCCATGTTTTGGTACCTTACGTTCCGCTATATCGGCTAAGGTAGCACTGGGAGAACTACTGCGATTGTGCCCCGCTTCATCTGGGCAAGCACCTCAGTAGAGAAAGCTAAAACTGACAGTCATGATAAGGTGAGAGTTGGTCGCTGTTCGAGAGGTTTCGAGTCCCTAAAGACTTATGCCGCTTAGGGCGAGGAGTCGGCTTTGTCCGGCTTAGGCATGTATAGTGCCCCGAATTTGGCCTTCTGAATACTAGGGGCTTCGCCAAAATTTAAAATTGTAGACTTCTATGGCTAAGTTAGAGTGATAAAGCATTATAGTCTGATTGCCTTATTCGTTGTGCTAAGCACCTCCCTCGAAGGACCCAACAATGGGAAAAAGAGTGCTTAGATTTATCCCGAACACCCCACCACTCGTGGCATGGGGGCAGAAGCCGATGTCTGGACATCTCTCAGATTTGATAAACAGCCGCAAAGAAGGTAGTATTTTAAATTCAAACAAGCGTTGCATAGCGCATATGAACAAGTTTTGATAATACATGATCACATGAGCAAGTTCATTCAAAAATAACATCCTTCGCACACTCGTCCGCCACAAGACGGGCACCCTTCTGGACACCCTCATAATAAATTTCAGGGTGGTGATGCTCCTTGCCCTACGGCGGCCCCTCCTTCACTAGCTTCTCGGCGTCCATCTTGGCCCAGTGCACCTTCGCACGGGCAAAAGCCCGGCGTGCACCATCGATGCAGACGGACCGCTGTATGACTTCCAGCCGTGGGAGGGCATCCACAAGACGCCTCACCAGGCCGAAGTAGCTGTTGGGAAGGGAGTCGCCAGGCCACATCCGGACTAGAAGGCCCCTCATGGCCTGTTCGGCCGCCTTGTGCAGCTCGACCAGCTGCTTCAGCTGGTCGCTCACAGGCATCGGGTGTTCGGTCCTAGTATACTGAGACCAGAACAACTTCTCCGTCGAGCTTCCCTCCTCGGCCTGGTAGTACTTTGCGGCATCTGACACGCTGCAGGGCAAATCTGCGAATGCTCTTGGAGAGCTCCGGACTCGGGTAAGTAATAAGTAATTTACTTTCACATGCTTGCTTTGCATAATGAATGCCTTACCTACCGCTATCTTCCTCATTGCCTCAATTTCCTGGAGGGCCTTTTGGGCTTCAGCCTTGGCATGCTTCGTGCTCTTGAGGGCCGCGGCAAGCTCGGACTCTCACGTCTTCGAGTCAAGCTCCAAAGTCTCGTGTTTCTTCACGAGAGCCTGGAGCTCTTGCTGCACCTCGCCCACCCGTGCCTCTTGTTTCTCCCGCTCGGTGCGCTCCTTGGCCACTTTGTTTTCAGCCTCGGGCAGCGCTTGCTTCAGGGTCGCCACTTCGATCGTGGCCCCTGGCACATCCATGATGATCCTATCATTTTTGCAACCGCATCTTTATATATATATACAATGTATTACTTACCTTTGTTCTCCTCGAGCTGCCTCTTGGCAAGACCGAGCTCTTTCTCGGACCGCTCGAGGTTCTGCTTCAGTGCAGCGACCTCCGCAGTCAGTGCGGCAGAGGTCAGCAGCGAAGCCTGCATACACATATAGACATACTTATATTAGACTCCTGCAGATATTATTTGATCCTCTATTCGGCTTTTCTTTGTGAACACCAAACAGAGCATCAGGGGCTACTGTCTATGCGGTAATATTTTCCTATATTTTAAATACTTACCTCAAAGTTTGTTAGAAGGCTGGCACAGGCTTCAGTAAGTCCGCTCTTGGCGGACTGAACCTTCTCGATCACTGCACTCATAATAGTGTGGTGCTCTTCGTCGATGGAAGCACGGCGAAGCACTCCCAGCAGGTTGTCCGGTGCCTCTGGATGGACATAGGACATCAGCACGGGCGGCTTGCCCCTCTTGGAAGGGGGCCGCCTGCTAGAGTCCGGAACCACTGGAGGTTCCGGCGCGGTGTTCGGCTGAGGGCCGAACTTGGAGCCCTGGGGAGTCTTGCTCCCTTTGCGCCGGGAGTCCGTAAGGTCGCCTTGAGGCGCCTCCGGGACTATCTCCCCCCGGCTCGGTGCCCCTTGAGACAATACCTCGACATTGTCCGTAGGGCAAGGAGAGAAGGCGGTTGGAAGTGTATCACTATTCATATCCGACGAGTCCAAGGAACCGTCCGACGAGGATACGTCGATACGGGCTCGGGGCGGACTGCATAATCATATTCGACATTAGGAGAAGCAGTGCAACAAAAGTACGCTATGAGTTACTCTGGTATCCGAATACTTACGACTTCACCAAGGGCTTGGCCCTGAGTAACCACTCGTCTTCGCCGTCAGCGGCGGTGGTGGAATAGTCCGGAAGGAGAGTCCTTCCCTTCTTGTACCCTTCGGCCTCCCCGGTTGGGGCGGCCTTCCTTTTCTTGTCTCCCCCGGCTGGAGGAGGAGAATCTCCATCTTCCTCCTCGTCGTTTTCACGGGAGGAGTGCGTCTCGGAGTTATCGTACGATGAGTCCGATACCACCTAGCGCCGGGAACTCTTTCAGGTTCCCGTGGCCTTCTTCTTGGTCTTCTCCGGCACCTCATAAGGAGTCGGAGTTCGCATCTCTGTCAGGAGAGCGTCTGCTGGGTCTTCGGACAGAGGGGCCGGATAGTTAATCTGCTCTGATGTCTCCACCCAGTCCTGTCAAAGGCATGGGAGCTCAGACCCCGCACGTGGTTAAGCTATGGGATATAAATACCCTACCAGATGTACAAAACTTACCGGATTCACATGGCGCTTCGCGCTTAGCCCGCGGTCCTCGGTAAGAGAAGGGGGGACCTTGGCGCCATTGAACAGCACCTTCTAGACGTCCTTATGCGTCGTGTCGAAGAGATCGCGTAGAGTCTGGTGCTGGGCCGGGTCGAACTCCCATAAGTTGAAAGCCCGTTGTTGACACGGGAGGATCCGGCGGAAGAGCATGACCTGGAATATGTTGACAAGCTTAAGTTTCTTGCTTATCATGTTCCGAATACACTTCTGGAGTCCGTCCAGCTCCACCGATGAGCCCCAGGACAGGCCCTTCTCCTTCCAGGAAGTGAGTCGCATGGGGATTACGGATCGAAACTCGGGGGCCACCACCCAGTTGGTGTCGCGCGGCTTGGTGATGTAGAACCACCCCGATTGCCACCACTTTATGGTCTCCACGAAGGAGCCCTTGAGCCATGTAACGTTGGGTATTTTTCCCACCATGGCTCCGTCGCATTCCGCTTGTTGGCCGCCTACTACCTTCGGCTTGATATTGAAGGTCTTCAGCCACATGCCGAAGTGGGGCCGGATGCGGAGGAAAGCCTTGCACACGACGATGAACGCCGAGATGTTGAGGATGAAATCCGGGGCCAGATCATGAAAGTCCAGCCCATAATAGAACATAAGGCCGTGGACAAATGGATGGAGGGGAAACCCCAGTACGTGGATGAAGTGGGGGAGGAAAACCACCCTTTTGTAAGGTTCCAGGGTAGGGACGATCTGCCCCGCGGCTGGCAGCCGGTGCGCGATATCCGCGGTTAAGTATCTGGCCCCACGTAGTTTTTTGATGTGTCCCTCCGTAATGGAGGAGACCATCCACTTGCCTCCCGCTCCGGACATGTTTGGAGAGAGTTGAAGAGAAGGATGTGGACTTGGGCGCTGGAGCTCGAGTGTGCGAGAATGGATGAGCAAGGAGGAAGAAGGTCTAGGTAGAAAAAGGTGAAACCTTATCCCTTTATAAGGGCGGACGAAACTATGCGTCCCCACCAGCCTGGTAAAACTCGCTTATCCCCCAAGCGCCATAATTGATGGCACGGTTGGGTTACCCACGTCCATATTGATGGGAATCCCGTAATAAGGGGACACGATCTCTGCTTCGACAAGATGTGCCAAGGAAACCGCCTCGCGAAACACGCTGAGATAGGTTATGAAAAACGATTCAAATAAAGACCTGGCTGTGGTGTGATGTCACGCTACGGGATACGTCAGCAGATTAGATTTCTGGAAATATTATTCTCTCTACGGTGCTATGTGGAACTTGTTTTGCAGAGACGGACACGATCCTCGTGTTCAAAATCTTCTATGAAGTATTCGGAGGAGGATCCCGCCTTGCAATGCCAAAGACAATCTGCGCACCGGACTCATCGTCATTGAAGCCTGGTACAAGATTGGGGAATACAAGATTGAAGACTTCGTCCCGTGTCCGTATGGGACTCTCCTTGGCGTGGAAGGCAAGCTTGGCAAAACGGATATGTAGATCTCCTTCCTTGGAACCGACTCTGTGTAACCCTAGCCCCCTCCGGTGTCTATATAAACTGGAGGGTTTTAGTCCATAGGACAACATACAATCATACCATAGGCTAGCCTCTAGGGTTTAGCCTAGCTGATCTCGTGGTAGATCAACTCTTGTAATACTCATATCATCAAGAACAATCAAGCAGGACGTAGGGTTTTACTTCCATCAAGAGGGCCCGAACATGGGTAAACATCATGTCCCCTGCCTCCTATTACCATCCGCCTAAGACGCACAGTTTGGGACCCCCTACCCGAGATCTGCCGGTTTTGACACCGAGAGTGGTTGAATAGGATCCCGTGGAGAGGGCTGGTTGAACAGTAGCCGGTGGAGGCTGGATGAACAGGAGCTCGTGGATGAATAGTCGCAGGTGGAGGCTGGAGGAGGTCGACGGTGGATGAACAATAGCCCGTGGAGGCTGAAGGAGGACAACGATGGAGATGAACAATATCCTGTGGAGTCCCGTTTTGCGGTACGCCACACCCCTCCCGATGAACAGGACCCCCGTTCCGACCGTAGCACTCCAACACAAGTCCGTTTCCTCCGTTTTGCGGTACGCCACACCCCTCCCGATTAACAGGACCCTGTTTCCACCGTAGGAGGTCCGTTTCCTCTGTTTGGCGGTACGCCAGACCCCTCCCAATGAACGGGATCCCATTTCGACCGTGGACGGTCGAACAAAAGGCCGTTTCATCCATTCTGCGATACGCCAGGCCTCGTTTCCATCACCTATTCCATCCAAGCCGGTTGGCTCCCGATGAACACGACGGCCCGGGTTCTTCGTTCCGACCCAGCCATGTACACGAGCCCTGGCCGTAGATATGCGTGAGTAGGTGTTCGAGACCCCGCCCGTATGTATGTACATGGTCGTATTTACTTTCTTGAAATATGGCCACTGTACGTACGTGTACATGCTATGTGCGTGCCTCTACTACGACACATGCGCGCCTCTACTACGACACGTGCCCTTCCTTACGTGGCCTTGGTTCATCGCTGCAGTCTACAGACAGACCGATCGTATGTACGTACACATTCGCGACCAGAATGACAATGCTACGTACGCTTCGACCTGGTGGGTCCCGATTGTCAGGCACTCCTTGCGTGCGAAGATGTAGCTGGTGGGTCCCAGTAGTCAGGGGGCAAATCATTTCTTTTTGCCCGTAATATGGACACACTTCCTTGCATGCGAGATGTAGCTCATGAGTCCCAGCAGTCACGGGTAGAAAACATTATTTTTCAGGGTAAAAAGGATGCAGTTGCATGCATGCGTCCATGGGCGTCTTGCGCCCCCACTGTCAGCTTCTCACGTACAGTCATCTTCCGATGACTCTCGGTTGTTGACCATGTTGACCACACCGTGCCGAGCACAACAAGGCCGATGGACGACCGCGAGGCCCCAGACTAGAATGACTCTGAGATGGGGAAGACGCGGCAGTGGAGTCGCAGACGGAGAGGTGTGGGAAACTTGACTGGTTCGGGTGCGCTGGAGCACTGCCGCCCACGGGAGACAGGAGCAAGAACAGAGGTTGAAGAAGGAGCACGGCTGTTGGATTAACATCCAATGGTCCAGCTGCTAGAATCATTTGTTGATTAAGTTGATGAAGCCATGCGTACACGTCTGCTTAGTAGGCCCACAAGTCAACCACCAAATCTGCCGGGTCCTAGCTGTCATCGGGAGGAATGGTTTTTTTCGCATAACAAGGAGGCACTTCCTTCTGTGCAAAGATACAGCCGGTGGGTCCTAGTTGTTAGGGGGAGGAAACAACTTAATTAGAAGGAACTTTCCTTGCGTGCGACCATGGACCTCGTGGGTCCTAGCCGTCAGGCTCTCCAAGTATAGTCCTCTTCCGATGACTCTCGTTTGTTGACCACGCCGCGCCGAGCGCAGCGAGGTGATGGACGACGGCAAGGCCCCAGACTGGAATGACCCGGAGATGGGGAAGACGCGATGTGCAGTCATAGACGGAGAGGAGTGCGAAACTTGACTGGTTTGGGTGCGGGGTGGGCCTACACTCGGCAGAGAATAACAGGAGGTGCAGAGTGGAGGGATGGCCTGGCCGTCTGCGGGGTAGCGTTTCGCTGAGGCATGCAAAACAACGCCGCTGGATGCCAGAGGTTGGAGCAGGCGGTCCCAACAACGCTGGGGGAAGAAGACGAGAGATTGAAGAAGAATAACGGCCGTTGGATGTAAATCCAAGGCCTTTTTAGGCTTCGGCCTATTGGCCCACATGTCAGCTAGTCCATTTGTTTTTAGTCCATTTGGTGGGCTGGGTGAAACAATGATGTAGCATCTATGCAGCCTATATATATATATGGTAGAATTTAAAACCCATTTGCATTTTTCTCGAAATCCGCCGACTTGCTGGGCTGGGTGAAAATATCATGTTGAGCTGGACGGAGAAATGTTATAAAAACATAAACACATGATTGCACGTCTATTACTGCATTGGTCAGTAAAATCTTTGCAAGCTTATGTACGCAATCACTAGGAGTTAACTTGCCAAGTTATATAAAAACAATTATTATTATTATTTGTTAAGAACTTTCAACTTATGAAATAAAATATCATTTTAATTTGATGAGTTAATATGACGTGGGGTATTATTATTTTTCAAGCTAGACGTGGGACAGTTGAGTTGGTTCTAGGGAAAATTACTAGGAGAAAACTCAGTTTACATCAAAAAATAAAGTGGGGGAAAATTCAGATATAGGATTAATGAAAACGAAAAATAAAGGAAGTGGGAAGGTCTATAAGATGGTTGGACGAATGACAGGCTTAACGGAACCTTATGTTGTTTCTATTATATATATATGTAATAAAATAAGATATAAATATAGGTTCAGTTTTGCATTCTTATAGAAAAATAGAACTGAGTTGTGCGTCGTCTTGAAAGAACAAACATAACTTGGGCTGCTGATGTTATAGACAAGCTAGGTTGGGAGGCCTAGAGGCCGCTTGTTACCTACTGGATCCAAAAAAATGTTGAAACATGTCGTGGGCTGCCCATGTTAAACAACAAAACCTAGGCCATGGACCTGGTGGGCCTGAGACTGTCAGCCTCTCGACGAACAGTTGTCTCCCAATTCCTCTTGTTTTGTTGACCATGTTGGGAATGATAGATGGAGGCGCCGCAGCGAGAGCACCAAGGAGGAGGACGACGTCGAGACCTTGGACCAAACGAACCAGAGCGGGGGAAGACGCAGGCGGAGGGGAGTATGAGGGTTGACTTGTTTGGGTGCAGGGTGGGCCGATGGAGCTGCCACCGCCGGACAATGTGTGGGAGTAGAGGGATGGCCAGCCGCTGTATAGGAAGAGGACGAAAGATTGAACAAAATAAAGAACTACAAATGAGTAGGTGGTTGGTCCCATATGTCTGGGTACGAGCCCTGCTGGATCCACCTGAGAAGGGGAATATGTTGGCAGGAAGAAGATTCAAAGCACGGCAACCGAGTGAACTAGTTTTTTTAAATGGACAAGTGAACTAGTTACATACATAAGCAAATAGCCACTAAAAATTGCAAACAGGTTAATGCATTCTTAAAAGAAATATATTGGACAAAACAGATAATTACGACACATAGGCTAATGCATGAAACACTCAGATGATAAAGGTTCTTATAAATAGATAAAGTACAACATCTAGACCTTCCTAGCATGCTTGATCATGATGCTGCGGCTATCCGTGTACTCGTCAGTTACGGGAAGCAGACACGCCCTCATGTCCAAGATCCGCCTGTACATGTCGTAGCATGCGTATGCGTCCTTGGCCGCATAGGTTATGCAGGCTAGATTCAGAGGTACCTCCCATGTGTTCAGGTCCTTGGTACCGTTGTCTTCTTTCATGTTAGCGTATCAGGGGTCGATGATGGTCTCGGCGAGGTCAACCATGGAGTCCTTCTCCTGCCCATTGCCGATGATCTTGTATTGCTTCTGGATGTTGACAAGCTTGTTGCACCAGATGGCCAAATCGTCGCGTTCTTCCTTTTCTCCACCATAGCGAAGGTGCAGTCAGCGCTGCCGATGAAACGAGCGAATGCTCCAGAACCTATGATGGCCCTACAGCAGTGGTAGACGAGAACCTCGTCCCGCACACATACCTGGGCGACGGTGATCCGCTATAGTCCCTGTCAGGAGATGAATGGATGGGCACAAGGTCTAAGTCCTGCGACCTTGTGCTTTCTCGTCCTGTAGGTACTGCTTGAACTCGGCGAGGCAGAGCTTCACCGAGTCCGGATCATTGGTGTACATCACATTCAAATTGGTGCAGCCATAGGACTGAACGGCGAACTCAAAGGGGAACTCCTTGCTGAAGTGCATATCCAGCAGGCTGACCCCTCGGATCGCCATTGGAGTCTCTTCAAGTGAACGAGTGGGTAAGCGGCGACAGCAGTTCGTTTTTCAGCTCTTGGGGAACTGGATTCAATAGTAAACTAAGTGTGTACATGCGACAACAGTTACTACCCATCCCTTGCCTGCTGCACGCCCGGCAGAAAATGCACCCTCGGTGCATTCAAACGCCTCCATTAAGAAACCTACTCCGGCCACACGCCGGTTCACGAACGGGTCTGTATTGGCACTTTCACACAGATAATACTAGCAAGTTTGAACTGTTGTTATGGTTGTTGTCCTTTACATCATCATGTCGTGTTTCCCAGCTTACAAGATTCAGAACCAATAAATAGGATCCAAATAATAAGTACAACAAAGATGCCTACACATCTAATTGATTCACAGCTTGCAAAATTCATAACCAATAAATAAGATTCAAATCATAAGTACAACAAATATGCATACACATCTCATTGATTCCCAGCTTGCAAGATTCAGAACCAACCCATTAGAGCCTTTGGATAAAGTGAATATCGGATTAAATCCATCTTGGCTAGCCGTGTCATACAACCAAAGAACTTGGCGAATGCTCTTGACCGTCACAACATCTGTAGTTGAGTATTACTATTTGCACAACACAAATAAGAAGAGCCTGATTACTATAAATGTGGCACTCCTTGAACTCAACCTGCAGCTCCACTCGGATGACGCCTGCATGGACTTCCATGATTCAATTCATGCGCCTTTTCTGTAGTTCACCTGAAATGAAGCAAAGATTGCATCATTCAGCTAGCAAGAAGTACTTGCTCTCATGAGCTGGCAAGTTCTTTAGTAGTTGCACTAAAATTGAGGAACATTAAGGTTGGCTGTCCTGCTCATGTAAGGTGCAACTATAATTTTCTAATCCTTTTATTTAGTTCCACTAAAATAAAGTGCCATTGTGGTGATAGTGACGGCTCATCTTGCAAAGGCTAATAAAATGTTGCACGAGATTACCAGCAGAATTTGATGGAGATTTTGGAAACTCCAATCACCATTTTGTGCAGTTCCATCAAAACTGAGACATGTTGCCCACATGACATTTTAGTTGAACTGCACAAGACACTCATTCCAAAAAAGAGTGTTTTGTGCAGTTCACCAAAAGGTCACAATAGAAACAAGGTGAAATGGATATCCCTATCTGCACAAAAAGATAGAAAGTAAACAGTTGCTGGTCAATAATAATATACAAAACATACTCGAAATAAAAAGAAGCATCTCAATTATGTTCATGGAAATCACGCAAGGACAGTAGAAATTTTAAAATGTCAACAATGCTTCATGTTATCGGAAGCATTACGATCAACAATGACATTCATCAAATATGGGATTACTTTAATGATGGCATTGCTTGTTTACCAGATACAGTAAATCAATAGCAGCTAAAGAGTTGGTTTAAGGGCATGGGACCATGGGGACACCAGGACACTCAACAATGTAAAGGAGCAACTTATCATACTGGGAAAACAACAGGAGTACCATTTGTAACACAGTTTAATTGAATCACATCATTGGAGGCATTAGATTAACAATAACACTGGTTAGACTTGTCCCTAAGGTAACAGTGTGATAGCTTCATTTTACATGCGCCCTTACATTAACAACAACAAAAGGTTGGTATAAGGACATGCGACAGTGGACGCATCAGTACAATGTACCTACAAGGAGGCCTAAAGTGGTGATGCCGAGTTTGTTCATGCTCTGTGAGGGCAGCAAATCTAATCCTGTAGACCTTTTACTATGTGAGGGCAACAAATCTAATCCTGGAGCACTTTTACTATGTGAGGGCAGCAAATCTAATCCCGTTGATCTTTTACTATGTGAGGGTAGCAAATCTAATCCTGGAGACCTTTTACTATTTGAGGGCAGCAAATCTAATCCTGGACACCTTTTACAATATGAGGGCAGCAATTCTAATCCTGGAGACCTTTTACTATGTGAGGGCAGCAAATCTAATCCTGGAGACCTCTTACTATGTGAGGGCAACAAATCTAATCCTGGACATACTATGTCCACTTGTCCACCAGCCGCCACTTTCCATCCTTTTTTCAACCAATAATAGATCTGTTCCTTATCCAGTTTGTACTGCGTTTTCCCATTATTTCCCCTTTCAACCAACAGACCAGTTGGGTATCCGATCTCTACTACTTTCACCATATTATTTCCTCTTTGAATCAAGTCCTAGATTCATGCTACAACTTCCCCCCTTTCTTCATTGTTTGAACCAAGTCCCAGATTCGAATGCATGAAGTAGCTTTACCTCTAATAATACTAAAAATTTAGGTGGCTTTGGAAGAGCTGATGGGAGTAGAAAAAGATGCACATGCAGACACGTGGGGAGCTGGGGCAGTAGAGCAAGGCCGCTTTCGAAGAACTTATACGTGAGGGTCGTCAGGATGTCGGCGGCGGCAGGTCGGATCTGTGCAGAATACGACAGGGAGAAAGAAGGGTCGGAGGACCTACCGAGCCAGCGCTGTGTCGGAGAGAACGACACGGGCAGAGGATCGGGCCCCTCCGGCAGCTGTGGGTTTCCTCCCTCGCCGGCGATGACCGCGTGAACAATGCACCTAGTCCTCTACACACACTAGCCGAAGGGATCCGACCAGATCTGTGACTAGCGGTGAGGAGAGAGAAAATGTCGCTACCGCTATCTTGTTTAGATCTGGAGAGGATGAGAGAATAAAGAGAGCAACCCTAGTAAAGCAAGCGCTCGGGCCCCGGCGTACATATATAGCGGAGTGATTATCTTTTTCTCTCCACAACAAGCGTTTCAATTTGTGTACGTGGCATTAAAGAAAAAAGAAACTCTCTATTTAAGGTGAGTAACTGTACGACTCCTACTTACTACTACTACTACCTCCGTCCTGGTTTATAGGTCACCTTTGTAGTTCATGCCAAATTTTGACCAAATATTTAGCTAACAAAATGTTAATGCATGTCAACAAAAATTATATTGTTGGATTCGTATTTCAGCATAGTTATCAATGAAATAATTTTTGGTAACATTCATGAATGTTTTGTTAGTTCAATCTATAGTCAAAATTTGACAAATATATAATGGGGACCAATAAACTAGGACGGAAGTAGTAGTAGTAGTAGTAGTAGTAGTAGTATTGTTCACTTGTGCTCCACAACCCTCCATTCATTGACCAACCCCACGGGTGAATAGACATACAGTAATAGTATTTATATAGAATGAACAAGCTCAAACTATTTTCGCGTAGTTAAAAATTGAGGGCGGGGCTTTTCCCGGGTAGTACGTGCGGCAGTTTTCGCATAGGCGGTTTGACAGAGAGGCGAGGAGGGTGAGGGAGTAGCGGATTCGGCTTACTTACTGCTGGAAAGTTCGGGCTGTACGATTTGACGGCGCGTTACTACTGGAAAGACTTGTGATATGACTACTCACTATAGTCATGAATTACTGGCGGTACGACCGGGGTGATGCCCCCCTTCCATTCCGCACTCTAATCTGGTGCATGACACGTCGACCCGGATGCTAGCTCTCCCACATGTCGGTGAAGTACGTAGGAGGAGTGCGAACCATGGTAGCCCAGTGAATCAGCAGTAGAAAACAATGTGCTATGGTCCAGACTGTAGCATGTACAATACTACTCCTCTTTGATTGGATCCCTGAGTTAGAGCTAGTTTGGGTTGAAGTAGCCTCAAATTATCCAAATAGGAGGGGTTAGTTTGAGCTAGTTTGCTCTAACCCAGCTAAAAAACTAGGGACTAGGGACTTTTTAGTTGGGACTAGAAAAAGTCCTAGGACTTATGAACCAAACAGGGCCTCAAGCACCTATGGAGGTGACTACCGCTCGCGTCTATCGCGTGTCAGGAGACGTTCCCGTCGACGACGAGGTGCCTATGGTGCCTATTCTGCACCGCGACCAAGGCGGAGAGGAAACGAGAGAACTACATATTTATTTATGGTGTAGATTCACTCATTTTGCTCCATATGTACTCCGTCTCGGTATAGTCTAGTCACTTGTTGAAATCTCTACAAAGGCAAATACTCATTTCTGGTTTACAGGGCTATACTAGCAAGTAATAGTGGGTTCACATAGCAATTTTTTCTCATGCAAGAGACTGGCTATATGCGTGCTCCAAGGTTCGAAACTGCCACGTTTGAGTTGCGCTTGGCTCTTCGCCTCTTCGAGAAGACGAACAATGATGTTACTACTACTACTTCTACAGTATCGAATCCACTGCTGCATGTCTGTCCACCGCGAGTGGGAGGGATAGCTTGTTGTAGTACTACTATGAGCAAAAGCATGTCCTTGTATGCGAGCCACCGCGCGCATCGGCGAGGGAGAAGGCGAGTAGTAAAATCAAGCTTCTCCTTGTTGTACGAGTTGACATACCCGCATTATACAATACTCCATTTGCTGCAACCTCTAACATACCCCACCAAAAATTAAAATATATATTCCTGTCTTGACCAGATGAGCATGCAAACTACAATCACCAGGATGACAGGTAGGGCCAGAAGATTATTTTAATAAAAAAAGCATGGAGCCGACCCCCAACGATTTTAAAGCTTACACGCACTGTGCACGTTATCCTAGACTACTCTACACATGAAACTTCCACACGAGCGTCCGAGCTACGCTTGGCTCTTCGCCACTTCGGGAAGTCGAACAATGATGGAGTACTACTGCAGTGGAGGAGTACTACAGTATGCTTCTGGCCATCTGACAACGATTGAACTGCTGCATGTCCACCGCATGTGGGAGGGAGAGCGTGTAGCGAAGGAAAGCTTCTCCTAGTCCTGCCAGCCACCACGCTCATGGGTGAGGGAGGGACGTAGCTTCATTGACTTACTACTCCTGCCATTGTGTCTATGATAGGTGGGCCCAATAGGAGGGTGGCCCACCTGTCATGTAGCCAAAGGCAGGTGCGGTTAAGGCGAGAGGGCGTTGTAGTAATCAAACTTCTCGGTCTTGTATGAGTTGACGCGACACATCAAAGCACTGCACTCAATATATTTCAATAATTTGCATTTACCGATGCATTAATTACGACACATTCATGTCGTGACTCTCCTTTCGATACTTGCATGTGTTGATTTAATGCACCTTGAAGTAGTATGAATATGTGACGGTAAAGCTTTGTAATTCCCCGGCCCTAATAAAGCGAGGGATGGTTGTGCACGAGGAGGGCGGAATTCCGAGGAGGGTGAGATCATGCAGACGGAACAGGACCTGACGATGGAGCTCTCTATGGTCTCGATGGACCTCACCTTGCTCCACTGCCCCTTGTGCCTCTGCCCCTTGAAGCCTCCAGTGTATGAGGTTCGAATACACCTCCTCCGTTCGGCTGATCGAGCAAGGTGCAGGTTTCTTGACTGATGTGCTGTTCGATTGATTTGTGCAATGCAAGGGAGGGCACCTGGCCTGCGTGGACTGCCGCGTCGATCATAATGCAAAGTAACATAATAGTAGTATCATAGTTATTACCTTCATAATGCAAAGTAACATAATAGTAGTATCATATATGGCTTCATTTATCTTGTCTTGGAAAGCGCTATGCTACAGTAACATATTATGTTACCACCTCTTATTAATTACTTGCCACATAAGCAGAATTTTCTCGAAGTGCGCTATGTTACTACTCTCTCGGTCTAGGTGTATAAGACTAGTCACAGTGGGGAGTAACTTAGAGTAGTAACATGCGTATGTTACTAGTCTATGTTACTACCTCCATAGTGGGTAGTAACATATGTGTTGTGTCATGCATCACTTCATTTATTAGGTTGTAGACTCATCTTTTCTTGATATGTGTGATGTTATTGTAACTAGCTATGTTACGACATGCATCTCTTTCTTCATTAATTACATGCCACATCATCTATTTTGTCTAGATAAGTGTGATGTTACCATCTATGTCACTCCGACTGTGGGTAGTGTAGGTTATCTTAGGTTGTGCACCACGACCAAGGCGGAGGGAAAAACGAGAGAACTTAATGTCTTTTTGCTAATTAATAGCATTGCATGCAATGAACTAACCACTGCATGTCATGTTTGTTAGTCTCAAGTCATTAAAAGCATGCATGGCGCACATCTCTTATTGGTTGATACGTCATGAAACAAGAAACAAGAAGGGAGTTAATTACCGTGCCTAAGTGTTTTGGGTTTATTTCGTTTTCGTAAGGTGACTTACACAGCTAGAAAGAGGGAGTAGTTAAGTTACTCCCACTATGACTAGCGTAATATGTTACCATCACACAGCGCATACCAATGCAAAATGAGTCTACAAAGTAATAAATGAAGACATGTAGTACTATGTTATCACATATATGACACTACCCACTATGAAGGTACTAGTAACATAGACTAGTAACTAATCTATGTTACTCTCCACTATGACCAGCCAAAGTCGAGGCGCGGGTAGCAACGATGGCCTGGTTGTGTCTATACTTGGACAACTCACCCGACTGCATGTGCACCAGGCAGACGAAGCTCGTGTCGTGTTGGTGCCGTGTGCGGCCAACACATTAACCAAAACCTCACGCCTCCATCTTAGCCTCCGTGTCTTAAACTTCTCAATCTCAAGGCCAAGGAGCAAGTGAAACCTATGATAGAGCCAATCGGATGGTTGAGAACACTACAATTCGTAGCTACAGATGCGTGTGTGAGAGAGGACAAGTGCGTGCGTTCACCTCTTCTCTTCCTGTATAATGTAGTAAACTCAGAGTACAAGTGTATGTGGGTGGCATCGACCTAGGGAGTAGTGATGGTGCGTGTGAGAAGTCCCGAGAGATAGGTGTAACGCGTCTGAAAAAAGACTAGTCTATAGCTCTCCATGAGGTTATTCCTGTCGAACACCAAGCATAATATATGTATCCGACGGTGCCAGTTTTTGCACTTACACAGAAATAGAAAAAGAACTAGTACCATGGCATATGCTACACCACGGCCGAGAACACGTGCCCATGTTACGCCATCCGGGAATAGTGGCGCACTTCAAAACTAGAACCGTCAATAAATTTTGAGCGTGTCTCGTCACATTCCAAATTAATACTACTACCACCATATATTTAATTGCAAACCTGTTCACACCGATCACAACCTAAATGGTTTCCCACTTAGGAGGATATTAGTAGTTCTCGGTTATAAATACTACTATGCCAAGATGACTGCACATTCCTCCTCAACTCCTCATCCACCAAAAACAATCAAGTCAATCAAGCCATGGCCAGCGTGAGTTCTGGGTCGAGATATTTCCACCATGGAGAGCGAGCATGGAAGAGGAAGCACGAGAGATGTCCCGCCTCGCCGTGAAAGGAGCCGACATGTCCAGCCGCGCAGCAGTAACAGCACAGAGGTCCCGCCGCGCCGTCGTTGTAGCATACTGGTCCGGCCATGCCATGGAAGCAGCAGAGATGTCCCGCCGTGCCACCAAAGCAGCACGGAGGTCCCTCCGTGCCACGATGGCCTGGGAAAATTTCTCGCGGGCAGACGAGGATTCTTACAGGCGCATGCATGCGATGGTCCATGGCCAGATGGATCAGATCTCCGGCTGGGCGAGGTTGCAGGATGAGGCTATCGCCGTCATCCGACAACTAGGGAAGGGAAATGCGAAGCTCCAGGGTGAGCGCGACCTGCTGAGGGCGAAGATCACCAGAAGGGCGAAGCAGGAGGAGGAGACCGCTGCCTTGTTGCAGAGGACGGGCATGATTGTCAAGAAACTTATGGACGAGAATGCCATGCTCCGCATCGAGCGCAACAGGTTGGTGGAGGTATCCATTGATGCTGCCAAGTAGCGTATTAATGGCATGAAACTAATGAAAGAGATCATCGCCCGCCGCGAGAACTAGTCTCCGCGACCTGCACCGCATAAAGAAAGTAGAGATCAGCGAGCCAAATCGTTGTATGCGTCTTCCTTCTTCTTTTGCCCTTGTGTATTTCGGGCGTAGCCGCATGTGGCTTTTTTAATTATCTTCCTAATTATGTAAGACAATTATTATCCACTCTTGTCATCCTTATATATATTCACCAGTCTTGCTATAAGTCGCAGTAGATGCTATATAGGTCCGTCGGATCTTACATCAAGATCCGTGCAAAATTTTCTTTTCAGATTTTCTTTTTTCTCTTTTAAATCTCAGTCGAGTGAGACATTGCCACGCCATTAAACATAGGCTCGAACGCCATTAATGGAGACCTTGGGAGAGAGGTGGACGGCAGATGGAGGTCAAAGGGCTCTCCTCCCGATAAGCACGCGCAGGGGTCTGATCGCACGCCTCCCGTACTTAAATAGCTACCATGCACGGCGCCTCCTAGCTAATAAAAAAGGGGACACATGGCGGCACGTAAATGGTAAATAGAACGTCCACGGTTTCAATAATACTTGTGTTTCCAATTGTAACGTGAAAGCACTTGTTCCAAAATGACTTTGTCAATTGTTAATGTGTGCGCCTTCGCAAATCGGACGACAAAATTACCACAGCATGTTGGTGCCATGTCATGACACCAAGCCAAGTTTCACAATTTTCATGTGTGTGTCAGATTAATAGGAATGAAAAAACCAAGTTTCTCAATGTTTCCAGCCGAGCAACGACGCCCAGATGTCTGAATTTCATTCCCATTTCTTGCATGGGACCTATAAATTTACTCGAGGACACACATGTGATTTTTCAACCAGCTTTGGTGCACTGGAGCATGTGCTTGTATTTCAAATTTGAATTATGCACACAAAGGTGACACGTTCCCTCTCATAACCACGAGCCTTCTTGAGAGAAGCTCCAGTTTGCAAAAAATTTATACCAAAACTTGTTCCTATTTTGCCAATTTTTTTACCACAGCATGGTAGTACCAGGACATGACACCATGACAAGTTTCATGATTTTCAGGCGTGTTTTGGATTTACAAGAATTCTATAACCAAGCTTCTCAAATGTTTCGGCCGAGCCATTATGCCTAGATGATTGAATTTCATTCCCATTTCTTGCATGGGATCTAGAAATTCACTCGAGGACAAACATGTGATTTTTCAACCAACTTTGGTGCACGGGAGCATGTACTTGTAGTTCAAATTTGAATTATGCACATTAAATGACCAAAAACTCAATTAATGTATTAAAAAGGCCAAACGAACCCGGAATAATTCCAAAATTTAACAGGGCACTCATGTAGTTCTATGTTGCCTCTGTAAAGAAACTCAAGGGGGGCAGCGTATATTGTTTCGCACTCAAAGGTGACACGTTCCCTCTCAGAACCACGAGCCTTCTTGAGAGAAGCTCCGATTTGCAAGAAGCTTATACCAAAATTTGTTCCTATTCAGCCATTTTTTTACCAGGGCATGGTAGTACCATGACATGACACCATGCCAAGTTTCATGATTTTTAGGCGTGTTTTGGATTTACAAGAATTTTAAAACCAAGTTTCTCAATGTTCTTGGCCGAGCCACGATGCCCAAATGTGTGAATTTCATTCCCATTTCTTGCATGGGACCTAGAAATTCACCCGAGGATAGACATGTGTTTTTTCAACCAACTTTGGTGCACGGGAGCATGTGTTTGTAGTTCAAATTTGAATTATGCACATTAAATGACCATAAACTTAATTAATGTATAAAAAAGGCCAAACGAACCCGGAATAATTCCAAAATTTAACAGGGCACTCATGTAGTTCTATGTTGCCTCTGTAAAGAAACTCAAGGGGGGCAGCGTATATTGTTTCACACTCAAAGGTGACACGTTCCCTCTCAGAACCATGAGCCCTCTTGAGAGAAGCTCCTGTTTGCAAGAAGCTTATACCAAATCTTGTTCCAAATCGGCCCAATTTTTTACCACAACATGTTAGTGCCATGACATGACACCATGCCAAGTTTCATGATTTCCAGGCGGGTTTTGGATTTACAAGAATTTTAAAACTAAGTTTCTCGATGTTCTCGGCCGAGTCACGATGCCCAGATGTTTGAATTTCATTCCCATTTCTTTCATGGGACCTAGAAATTCACCCAAGGACACACATGTGATTTTTCAACCAACTTTGGTGCACCGGAACATGTGCTTGTAGTTCAAATTTGGATTATGCATATTAAATGTCCAGAAACTCAATTAATGTATAAAAAAGGCCACATGAACCCAGAATTATTCCAAAATTTAACAGGGCACTCATATAGTTCTATGTTGCCTCTGTAAAGAAAATCTAGGGGGAGGCAGCGTATATTGTTTCGCACACAAAGGTGACATGTTCCCTCTCGGAACCACGAGGCTTGTTGAGAGAATCTCCGGTTTTGCAAGAAGCTTATACCAAAACTCGTCCCAATTCAGCCAAGAATTATATACATATGAAAACAGGGTTTAGATTATCCCGAACATCTCGCCACCTAGACCAATGTACTCTGATTTGAATCAACATAAAATGAATACAAATATTTTAATTGGAGATCATATGTTACATGTAGTTTATAGTGAAATATGATTACTGCTATATGCATGTTTTTTGTTATCAAGATAATATTTAAATGACTGTATAACTTGACAACAATCGTATTCAAATAAGGAAAATTGATTCATATTTAGTCCATATGGTAGATGACAATATATATGTTCATAGGGTGGAGTAAAATGTTCATATATGATGGAAGATCAAAATGTAGGACTACATCCATTATAAACCGCAAGGTCACCTAACGATATATTCGAATTCAACATAACGTGGATTCAAAAATTGAAATTCGAGATCCTAGCATTTGTAATCATATAAAAAGGGACATGACTCTTTCTTTTGGTGGGAATTGTTTTGTTTTTTGTTGTTGTTGAGGGAAGTGCGAATCGATTTGGTACTGTACAGGGTAATCTTGTTCTCCCGATTTTTTTACAATTTTCATGTAGTTTTTTCAATGACATTTATAGCAATATAGTGAAAGGGGACATGACTCTCTTGTGTCTTGTATGAATTGTTTTCTTGTACTCCCTCCGTCCGAAAATACTTGTCATCAAAATGGATAAAAAGGGATGTTTCTAGAATTAAAATACGTCTAGATACATTCCATTTTATTCATTTTGATGACAAGTATTTCCGGAGGAGGGAGTACAAGTTAAATTTGTTCTGCCGAACAAGGAATCCGTGCCTTGTTATCCAGAAATTTTATGCTCGAGTACCTTTTGTCTCATCTCCTTTGAAACTCCCGCCTCTTCAACCCGCGCCGCGCCTTGTTATCCCGAAATTTTGACGCACGCGAAAACTCCCTCCTCGTCCAAAATCGGTCCCGCAGCCCAGACACGCGAAATCCCCCTTCTACCCCTCAGCCGGAAATGTCGGCTCGACATTGCGGTGTCAAAACCGGTGGGGGTACGCTGGTAACTTACCCTACATTTCGAACAAGCGCGTCTCTAAGCCATGGCTCCCCCTACCTTCCCCTTCGTCCCCCCCATTTGTACACCGAGGCCGCAAAAACCCACGAAACCCCGCGCTCCTCGGTCGGCCTGCTGACCGCCGCCCAGCCAGAGACTCTTCCCCGACGACGTCTTCCACCGCAACAGCTCGCCGTCCCTCATCCACCGCACCGGACGAGGATCTGTCGTCGATCTCGTCGTCCTGCCAGATCAGCCGCCCCATCCTCCACCTCCAAGGATCTGCCCCGATGTTCGCCTCATCTATCGTGCCACCTCCATCCCCACATCACCGTCTTGACCCGCCCCACCGGAACCGGAGCACCCTCACCAGTTCCTCCGATGAAGCCGAGGCCAACTCGGCGCCACCAAGGAGGTTCTGCACTCACCGCTGCATTTTATCTTTTATTCGATCTCATGGGGTTGCCGGTGCTCGATACCGAGCAGCCATGGCGGGTCACTAGAAAAAAATACACTTCCGTGATGATACGCGTTTGTCACAGTAGGTCACGTTTTCTGTCATGCATGTACATCCATGACAAATTTATGACAGAATCAAGATAGTCATACTTGTGCTGTCGTACAAGTGTTCCATGGCATTACCAAAATTATCATCACGGAAGTGTCCACTTCCATGACGAGAAATCATGCGTCACAGAAGTGCTTTCGTCAAGGGTGACCGGCATGTGGCATCCATCGTAACAGAACACCGTTAAGCTATAGGGTCCGGTTTTGGATCCAATAACCCATTAACAGCCCCGACCAATGGGGATTTTCCACATGTAAAATCATCATTGGCTGGAGCAAACATGTGTCGGCTCACCGTTGGGACACATGTCATCCACTCATTGGACCCAAAGCGCCTATGATACGTCGACACATCGCATGGCCCAACAGAGGCCCATATAGGTTAAAAGGTCAGCCCCGTCAAAGGCCCACAGTACTTACTCAGGTACTAGTGGGTTAGCCCAATAACGGCCTACTTAATAAAGGCCCATTTATGGCCCGAAGCTAGATCTGGCCTGTTAATTGTTCACCGAATATTTGGGCCCATTTACGGCCCGAAGCCAGATCTGGCCCGTTAATTGTTCGCCAAATATTTGGGCCCAATTATAGCCCAGTGACTTTCGGCCTGTTAGTGGCCCGATGTAGACATGGGCCCATTTTAGCCCGGTGTGACTTTCGGCCTGGGAATGGCCCGTGCTGCCCATGGGCCACATATGGTCCGACTGGACATCAGGCCCACTAACGGCCCGTGATAAAGGTGGCAACAGTAAGCCCAACGTGACTTTGGGCCTGTTAAAGGCCTGTCGCATAATTCGGCCCTTTGATGTCTGTACTAAGCTTTCGGCCTCTTAAAGGCCCATGATATCAGTGGGCCAACTAAGGCCGAGATATGTTTCGGCCTAGTAACTGCCCATGATATAACTGGGCCCAAAAAGGTCCGGTCTATATTTTAGCCTGCTGAATGGCTCTCGCGTGCACTGGCTCTGGCGACGCCCTGGTCGCCTCGGCGGTGCCGCCGCTGCCGCTCTCGCCCCTGGCCTCGCCCGTGGCCGGCCCGCCGGTGCCGCCCTCGCCCGATTCCCCGGCGTCTTCTCCGGCTATTCCTCCGCGCGAGTCCTGGGCGGACCTTGCCGAAGCTGTCGATGTGGCTGCGGGCCGCCCCATCTCCTACCGCGACCGCATCCCGCCCCGCGCTCCCGTCCGGCAGCCTCCATCCGTCCCTGCCGGTGGCCCGACTCCCAGGGGTGGGAGTTCGGCCTCCCGCGGGACCGATCGGCGCCACCGGCGGCCGTCAGGCGCGCTGCCGTCTCCTGGGTCGAAAGGGGACGCCTTGGGGTCTCGGGCCCCTCCCCGGCGGCGTCGTGCTGGCGGCTGGGGCGTCGTCGGCCGCACCGACCGTGGTGCTGCGCTCGACTCCTGGCGGTCCCCTGCATTGGCGGCATCCGCCTCTGCTCCGGTCGGCCATTCACCGGCGGCGGCGCTCGCGCTCTCGGGCATCCTTGTCCGGAGAGCCCCCTTTCGCCCGTTCATTTCCTCCTTCGGGGCGGCTCCCTCCCTGTCTTCGGCCGGCCGGCGTGCCGTGCCCTGGCCGCGCCGCCCCCGTCCTGCCCCGGCGGCGACCTCCGCGGCGGCACCTGGGGAAACCCTCGTGCCCTGGTTGGTTGCCCCGGGCCGGTCGTTTCGGGCTGCGCTGCTGGTGGGCCTCCCTGGGGCCCAACCAGTCGGGCCTTCCCCCGGGCTGTCGGCTGCTGGTCCCCCAGGTGGGATGCGGGCCGCCGACCACTGTGTGGGCCGGCCGTCCAGCCCGGCCGTGCGTGGTGTGGCCCAGCAGCGCCCCCCGGCGCGGTCTGGCCCGTCCCGGCGCTCGATTTGGCCCCCTGTAGGGTTTCCCCGTGCCCCCCGTGCCTCGCCCCTCACTCCCCATCCCGCCGCCACGCATGCCGCATCCCTTGTCCCCTCCAGCCGCCGCGCCCCCTCGCCCCCCTCCCCCGCCGACCATGCCCCGAGACTAGGGCGATGCCGAGCCCCGCCCGAAGCGGCGTGTGGATGACCGCCGGGATCCTCTGCGCTCCTCCCCCGACGGCCTCCGGTGGGAGGCTGACCTCCGGAGCCAGCTCACCTCCCGCCCGGCTCGCCGTTCCCCTGCTCGCCACTCCCACGACCCCCGCCGCTCCCCTCCCCGCCAATCACGCCGCTCCCCAGCGCGGGATGACCGCCGTTCACACTCGCCAGCCCGCTGGGATCCGCCTCGGGAGGACTCTCGGGACCGGGCCAACTCACCTGCACGGCACTCCCCTGCCCGAGGCCGGTCACCGACTCGGCGCTCGCCAGCCTGTGACGGCCGTGGCTCCCGCCGGCCTTCCCCTCTGCGTCAAGCTCCTCCCGCCTCTAGGTCCACCGCCCCTGAGAACCGGCATTACCAGCCCCCGCGCGCCCAAGCCGCTTTTCCGCCATCTAACGGTGGCAACGGGAACCGTGGGCGCCCGGGCGCTAAGAAGAAGAAGAAGAAGAAGGGGCCGCCTCGCCCTCCACCTGCCGCCTCCTCCGCCGCCGTGGTGACCCCGGCCTCGGGTGCCGTCGCCGCCCCCGAGGGTCCGCCGTGCTTCAACTGCGGCCTGCCCAGCCACTTCCAGGTGGCTTGCCCCAACCCACTGACCTGCTACCTCTGCAAGGAAGCCAGGCACCCTGCGGTTCTTTGTACAAAGCGCCCGGTCACGGAGGAGATCATGATGTACGGCCACGGCATCGAGGACATGGGCTTCTTCCACATTGAGGTGCTAGAGCTCCCACCTCCCTCCCCCTCGCTCCTGGCCCTTGTGACGGTCGTGGGGGAGGGCGTCGCCACTCCGGAGCTGATCGAGGCCGAGCTCAACCACTTCTGCCGATGCAAGTGGGATTGGCAGGTGACCTCCACCGCGCCCAACGCCTTCTCGGTGATCTTCCCCGACGCCCTGAGCATGGGCCTCTGCACCCGTAGCGACAGCATCACCTTGGCCCTCAACGGGATTGTGGTGAACATCTCTGAGCCGAGGTGGGATCCCAAGGCCGTGGTGGTCCACGACACTGCTTGGCTCCTCATCGCCGGCCTCCCAGACGTGGCCCGGTCTGAGCGGGTCATTCGCAGTATGTCCAAGATCCTGGGCAAGGTGGTGGTGGTCGACGAGCTCTCTCTACGCAACGAGGAGGAGGTCTGGGTCAAGGTGAAATGCCTGGACGCCTCCAAGCTCCACACCACGCTTCGGGTCTTCTTCAACGACGACAGATACGACCTCACCATCTGGCCCGAGCCGCCGAACCACATCGGCCGCCCCCGCCTCTTCGCTGACAGCCTCCAGGGGGGCGGGCCCGCGGATGCCGATGGCTCCCACCACCGGCGCCCCCGCCACTCCCGCTTTGACGACCACGAGGAGGACGACGACATCTCTGAGCGCTCCCGCTCCCCGTCTCGTGAGCCCGCCAACCCCCCCTCGGGTCGCGGTGGCTCCGGGTAGGGCTGCACCGGAGTGTCTGCCGCTGACCTCGCGATGGCTCTTCAGCTGGTCGCACCCCCAGTGGCGCCCTCTCCCCCTGCCTCGGAGTCGGCCAGTGACATCTCGAGTGTTGGTCTGCTCGTCGTGCCCCCCTCGTCGCCCCGTTCTCCGTCCGCCGACTCCGCTCGCTGCTCCTCTCCATCGGATCCGGAACCACCGCCCCCCGGCCCCGACCCCTCCGGTCCTCACGGGTAGTGACGGTGGGACCCCTCCTCTCGGAGAGCCCTCTCCGGTGCTCCCGCCTATGGGGGATGCGTCTGGTGACACCCTGGTGCTCGTCGCCCCGCTTCCCCCGCTGGTGGCCCCCGACGCCCACCCCACTTCCCCTGCCTCCCCGGCTTCGGCGGTGGCCATGGTCATCACCACTCCGGTCTCCGTGATCCCTCCCCAGACGGTGGCGTACACCAAACGGCCCCGCTCCTCCTCGACGCCGGTGACGGCGTCTCGCCGCAGCGCCCGCCTCGATGCGGCCCGCCCGGCCGATGCCTCGGTTCCGTCCATCGCCGAGCGTGCTGAGATCCGGGCAGCTACCCGTAACCTCGAGTCAGGTGTGGATTCCGCCCTCCCCAGTTCGTCCTATTGTTCCTTTTTCGTGCTTGAGGCCGTTCCTCTTGGACACCTTGCCAAGGTGGCCACTGACTCGGCCATCGTTTTCAGGGGGAAGTGGGTCCCCCCTTAGAGCAGATCGCGGCCATTAGGGGCCTGAACAGCGGTATGGTAAGCTGGCTGAGACTCGGGCTCGCCTGCGTAGGACCCCTGAGGACCAGACTGCCCGTACCGCTGTTCAGGCCCCTCCGGTGGTCGACGGGGCTATTCGTGGGCGCACTCGGTCCTGCACTGCTGCTCTCCACGCCCAAAGCGCATCTCATGTCCTGGGGTCAAGCAGCCCCCCGATGGGGGCTTAGATGCGGGCCCTTTTTTGGAACATCCGCGGCTTCGGTCATGATGGCCGACGCTGCCAACTAGTCAAATACATGCGTGATGAACACATTGACATCATTGCGATCCAGGAAACCTTGCGTACTGAGTTCTCCCTCCATGAGCTTGACTGCCTCAGCTCTCACCTCTTCACCTGGCATTGGCTCCCTTCTAGTGGGACCACGGGCCACTCCGGTGGCATCCTTTTAGGGGTTAAGGATGCCACCTTCGAGGTGGGCGGCATGGACCGGGGCGAATTCTTCGTTAGCATGGAGATTCTTGAGCGAGCTCTGAACTTCAAATGGGAGGTCGTGATTGTCTATGGTCCGGCGGATCACCACCGTTCCCCGACCTTCCTTGCGGAGCTCCACCAAAAGATCTCCGCCTCCCTCCTCCCAGTAGTTGTGGGCGGAGATTTTAACCTCATCCATTCTCCGGACAAGAATAATAATGATAGGATTAACCTCCCCCGGATGCAGTCGTTCAACGACTGGATCGCGGAGCTCGGCCTCCGGGAGATCGAGCGGACGGGGGCGCGATTCACCTGGACTAACCGCCAGGCCGACCCGACGCGATCCGTCTTGGATCGTGTCCTAGTTTCCCCGGAGTGGGAATTGAGGTGCCCCCTGACCTCGCTCCGGGCGATTACCCGGATTGGGTCTGACCACGTCCCTCTCCTCCTATCCTTTGCGAACGAGCGCCCCCCTCCCGCCGCGGTTTAGGTTTGAGTCCTTTTAGCTCAACTATGCCGGCTTTCGGGATGCGGTCTCTGCTCGTTGGACTCTTGCTCGCGCCTCTCCCCATCGCTCCATGTCCTCCGTTGACTCGTGGCACTTCTGCGCCAAGCTTGCCCGCCAATTCATGAAGGGTTGGGGCGCTAATCTTGGCCGTGACCTCCGCGAGCGTAAAAGATCTCTCCTGTTGGCTATTCAGGCTCTGGACGCCCAGGCCGACTCCTCCGGGCTCTCCCCAGATAAGTGGATGCTGAGATATGATCTTGAGGATCAACTTTCCTCCATCTACACAGATGAGGAGGCATACTGGAGGTTGCGTGGTACCCAAAGATGGGTGCTCCGCGGCGATGCGAACACTGCATATTTCCAGGCGGTTGCGAATGGCCGACGCCGGAGAAATTCCATCCAATGCTTGTGGGAGGATGACACCCCCCTTGTCCACCCCGCGGCCATACGGGCTCATGTAGACGGCTTCTACAAAGCCCTCTTTACCCCCATCCCTCGGCGTGGGGCTAGTCTCGCCCCCGACACTTGGACGGGGGTGGAGTTGGTTTCCGACGAGGCCAACGCGGCCCTTGTTGCCCCCTTCACCGAAGAAGAGGTACTCGCGGCCATTAAAGGAATGAACCCCTCCTCGGCCCCGGGTCCGGATGGCTTGCCCGTTACGTTCTTTAAAACGTTCTGGCAGACAGTCAAACCTGAGGTCATGGCCCTCTTCGAGGAGTTCTATTCGGGCTCTATGGACCTTGGACGCCTCAATTATGGGATCATTACCCTCATCCCAAAGGTTCCGGGCGCCTCTGATATTCGCCAGTTCCGTCCCATCACCGTGATTAACGTGATATTCCGGATCCTGGCCAAAGGGTACGCCAATAGGGTGACCCTGCTTGCTAACTCGATCACTCACCCGAACCAATCGGCCTTCATCCAAGGCCGGTTTATTTTAGATGGCGTGTTGGTCTTCCATGAAGTCCTTCACGAAGTTCGGGTGAAACAACATCTCGCTGTCTTCCTGAAGCTGGACTTTCATAGAGCTTATGATACTGTGCACTGGCCTTTCCTTTGGGAAGTGCTGCTGCGTAAGGGCTTTGACGACCGCTGGGTGACTCGCGTGATGCAATTAGTCTCCTGTGGGCGGACCGCGGTGAACATCAACGGCGAGATTGGGCCATACTTCCCCACTCTCTGTGGGGTGCGTCAGGGGGACCCGTTCTCGCCGTTCCTGTTCAACATGGTGGTTGATGCTCTGGCCGCCATCCTGGACAAAGCCAAGGGTGCCGGCCATATTCACGGCATTGTCCCCCACCTAGTCGGAGGGGGAGGGGTCTCCCTCCTTCAATACGTGGATGACACCATAATAATGGTTGAAGGTTCTACTCAGGACGTGGCTAACCTGAAGTTCCTCCTCCCGTGCTTCCAGCAGATGTCAGGCCTAACGATCAACTTTGATAAGAGCAAATTGATGGTTCTTGGTTACCCTCCGGTGGAAGCTCAGGCTATCGCTGACCGACTTAAGTATCGGCTGGGTTCTTTCCCCACGACCTACCTAGGGATCCCCATTAGTGATTCACGCCTCACCGTGGCGGACCTCCGCCCCACGGTGACCCGTATGCAACATCGCGTCGAGCCTTGGAAAGGGCGCTGGCTATCGAAGGCTACGCGTGTGATTCTCATCAACTCCTCTCTCGCCAGCCTTCTTTGGTACCTCATGAGCTTTTATAGCCTCCATGAAACGCTGCACACAGAAATTGCCAAGTACCAATCCAGGTTCTACTGGGCTGGCGAGGATGACAGACAGAAGTACCATATGGTCAGTTGGCCGGACATATGTAAAACTAGGACCAGGGGGTCTGGGGATTTTGTCCTCCCGACGCATGAACATCACCCTCCTGACCCGGTGGCTATGGCGTATCGCTAATGGTGACGGAGGGCTTTGGCTCACCATCATCCGGAACAAGTACCTCCGTGGACAGCCTCTGGCATTCTGTCAGTGTTCGGGCGGATCCCAGTTTTGGCAGGCTGTCATTCAGCTGCTCCATGTGCTTCGCATTGGCACATCCATCTCGGTTGGGTCTGGGTCCGCGACCCTGTTCTGGTTTGATCGGTGGATCGGCGACACCCCCCTGGCCGCCCACTTTCCCGAGCTCTTCGCCATTGCTGTTGAGCCGCGGGTCTCTGTTGAGACGGCCCTTATTGACTTAGGGCGCCTCGCGTTTCACCGCCCTTTTGGCCCGCCCGAAGTGGCCGCCTGGGATGCCCTCCTCGAGGACATCGCCCTTCTCCCGATGAACGTCACCGACACCCCGGACGCCATCTCTTGGCGCCTAGAATCTTACGGACGCTTCTCTACTAAGTCCCTATACGCGGCCGTCACGCCTTCGCCCGCCCCCAAGCCCTTCAGTTTGATCTGGGATATCCTCCTGCCACTGAAGATTAGGATCTTCCTTTGGCAATGGATCCGTGGACGCCTCCCCTCCGGAGTCGAAGTCCTCAAGTGTAACGGACCTGGAGATGGGCTTTGCCCCCTGTGCGGCGCGGTGGAGGACGCTAACCACATCTTCTTCGCGTGCTCCATGGCCCAGTTTCTTTGGTCCAGTTTCTGCGAGACGGTTGGTGGACAGTGGTGCAATTCCAATTTCCCCGACCTTCTCACAGAGATCCATGCCTCCCCCCTCGCTACCGACATATCCGTTGGCTCTGCATAGGGGTCCTCACCTGGACGCTGTGGACTGTCTGCAATAAGCTTGTCATCCAAAAGGTCACTCTCAGATGTGCTACTGACGCCATTTTTAAAATGTGTGGGTATCTGCAGCTTTGGCGGCCGCTTAGCCGCCCTCAGGATCGGGACGTCATCAACACCCTCCTCGCCGACCTTCGATCGCTCGCCTTTCGCCTGGCGCCACCGCTTCCGCCGCCCCCCTGGAGCCCGACTAGATGTAGTCGTTTATTTCTGTTCTAGGGCTTGTTGAGCTGTGCCCTCAGCATTAACCCTTATGGATCCTGTGTTCTGTATGAACTTGGTGTGTGTGTGTGTGTTTGAACCTCTGTGGATTGTTAGCTTGGGCATGTGCTTTATAATATAAAGCGGGGCGAAAGCCTTTTTCAGTAAGGCCCTATCAATGACTAGTGAAAATTGAGGCCCAATATGCATTTCGGCCTGCTAAAGGCCCATGGTTTCATCTGGGCCGTAACAGGCCAGTACAATATTCAGCCTGTTAATGGCCCAACGCTATCTGGGCCTCCACAAAAGGCCCAACTAAAATATAGGCTGGTGGAACTTGTGGGCCTCGCGCAAAGTGTGAAGGCCCCAATGATTCGGGCCCATGAAAGATGCAGGCCGGCCCAATTGTGGCCCGCTAAACACCAGGCCCGTTAGAGGCAAATGTTTCGGCCCGGTCAACTACATATGATTTTTTTTCAGATAGCGAATGATGGTAGTAACTAGTAGGAATTAAGATCATACCTACTCTATACAATAAGGAAATTACGGCATAGTAACTAAGAATAAACCTACACTATACAATAAAGGATTTATGGTATATTACATCCACTAGGCATCAAAGTTCACCACAGTGATCATAACGCGCAACGAAGAAGCAGATTACAAAAACTGGGCACTATTGCAGCGTAACAAAATAATACTGAACAGAGACCACTTCCAAGATAGTTCAAGAAAGGTTAGCCTTGCGCGGGAACTTCTGCACAAGCTGCTGAGCAAGGCTATGAGACTGGCCTAGCATGTCGGTCATAGCTTCCAGGTATAGCTTTTTAGCGATGAGGTTCTCATTGGTGTTCTCTGCAATCTTTATTAGAGATAGGACTTCAAGTCGAAGTTGAGTTACAGAATGCCTTTCTGCTAGAACTTGGGACTGAAGAAGTCGAACTGATTCAGACAACGAATTGTGTGTGCTTGTCTGAATGCTAGTCTCAAGTAACTTGAACACTGCATCAATACAAGACTTTGGGGTTCTCTCGCTATCTTCCAGATGTTTTGCCTTCTTTGCTGCAATATATGTTGGGTTTGTCTCACAGCCTTCAGCAGACTTGTGCATGCCATCAGGCATATCACCCTGAAACAAAGCAGAGAGATGACAGGTTTTGCACGTGTATAAACAAAGATGATAACTATGCTGCCAATTCCATCCAATTTCAAATTAGAAAATAAAGAGAAAATTCAAAATATCAATAGCATAATTTGGCATTGTTCATAATGCGGGGAGCTTCACCACACTACCGGATTACCATGTCAACATAACAAGCATAGATGAAGGGCAAAGAAAATCATTGTAGCTATTTTGGTTTATGTGCATGGCATGTTGTTCATATCATCGGCCACATCAGTAAGATAAAACAGGAGACGGCAAGGTGCAAACGTGGGCTGCTTCACCACACATTGGATTACAGATCCACAAAAACAAGCATACATATAGGGAGTATTGAGTAATGTGCATGGTATGAATAAGGAATTTGGTTTTACAAGTAAAACTTAGAACTTACAGTTCTTGCGAACATGCATTTTGGTAGAAACAACAAACTAAACAACAGTAAATGATAGGGAGTATGAGCAAATTAAACAGCAGTTGAGGATAAAGGCTTTAGAAGGACTGACTTACATTAACAATTAACACCGGCTTTATAATTCCCTTCTCCATGTCAAGGGAAGGATAACTCAAGAATTTCAGCACAGAATATTCTTCATAAGCATTGCCTGTACTCTACATTTCATAGAGAGTAATTATAGACATGATAATACTAGAAGAGATAGAGGATAATGAAGATAAGATGCAGATTGATGCTACATAATCAACTACCAATACCTGGAAGTACAAGCATTACAGGACAAAATGTACTGACAAGAGCAATGGGCTACACTTCTGCACTGGCATTGTCTGTGTATTCTACTTTTTGGTAAGATTAAATATAGATCTGATCTTTTTTAGTAAATGGTGGGCGAGGGAGATAAGATGCAGAATGCTACACAATGAACCAATCCCTCTTCCCATAATACAAGTGTGTTTTGAACACTGGTGTACTATACAAAACGTTCTTATATTATGGGACGGAGGGAGTAGCTATTAATGTAACTACAGTCATAGATGACGTCCAGTCCTTACAAGGGGACTGCAGAGCTAAACCTCTTAAAAAGCACTAGGTTGATTCTAAATTTATGTAAGAGTCCATACGGATCTTATAATGTCCACCAAATGGACGATAACGAGGCTAACATGTGCAGTGATGCTACATAATCAAATAGCTATGAAAGTAAGTATGGTCATACATGGCAAGAGGTACTCACAAGAGCAATGAAGTGTGCAGTATAGTTGCGAGATTCTATGGTCCCTTGAGAATGAATGTTCTTCTGCTAACAGTTTTCGTACAAGTGAGACGTTAAGCCAAATGCAGAAATGTAGTTCAAATTGTGAGGTGATATCATAGATAGTACCTTACGCTGTAGCCGATACCAATGTGTAACAAGATTATTCCAGTCACCGTCGGATAAATGTAGCTCCGGAGACTTTACAGAAATTTCGTTTAGAGGCTTGCCATCGAAGTGCGCTTGCCTTAGGTAGGAACGATACTTCATCAACGAGTGCTTGAAAAGCGCAACCAACCCTTGCTCGTCTTCACAATCCAGTTTGGTCCTTGCCTATTTAAAAGAATGAAATCTTGTGTCTTTTGTCAACAGAAACATATGCAGCAATGACCATGAATAACATTAGTACATTACTTACGTGTAAGTTGCAGAGGAAGACTGGAAATTGTTCTGTGTTTGCGGTATAATCT
This sequence comes from Triticum urartu, assembly GCF_056163025.1. Lineage (NCBI taxonomy): Eukaryota > Viridiplantae > Streptophyta > Magnoliopsida > Poales > Poaceae > Triticum > Triticum urartu. Next base: position 507,055,743 of record NC_141874.1, read on the forward strand.
TTCCATGAAGGAAAGATGCGCACAAACAACAATATAAGATTTGTCTTCTAAACTGGGAAGAAATGGAACATGGGTCCTATTTGCCGCAATTGGGGCTCTCTCTGGTTTGAAAAGGGATTTGGCAACTGGATTTGGTGTACTCTTTGCTGGAATGGGGGTTTTGCGTCGTAGAGCTGGTGCTATGTCAACTGGCATAATCATAATGTTTGCAGCAGTTGGGGTCTGCTGAGTTGGGGCATCAGAAATGACCAGTGTAGTAGGGCTAGAGTCTGCTAGAGTTGGGGTGTTTTGTGGGTCAGGTGATATTGCAACTACACCTAATGGGCTATTTGATTTATCAGGTGCCACTACCTTTTCCAAATACTTTCCTTGTGCTCCTCCACGATAAGCAATCGCCCTCTTCCTTTTGAACGTCTATACACAAGAACAACATTTGAATGGATAAATATGGTATGATGACAAATGGAATATGTACTGAAAATGGATAGGCAGGGCGTATTCACATACATGATGTGTAAACTAAGCTAATGGCAGTTCAACAAAGTATAAGCAATGCAAAGCATCAGTTGCAAGATATGTGCGACAAATATAACCCTGGAAAGTTAGAGCAAGCACCTTGATGGGTGAATAAGATAGGGCATCTTCCTCTGACTCCTCCACTAGGGAGCTACATTGACTTAGGTCTCCCTCTAGCTCAGAATCACTGTTAGGATCATATTCTGAGCATGAATCTGTAGGTGGAGAGCGTTTGCATTGCATTGCATCCAGACATGATTTCAGTCCCTTAATGCCAAGTTTGACAGCCACGGCATTGTTCTGCTTTATTCTTTTCATGCGCGCAAGCTCATAATCATTATGATGCTGTTCAGAATCTGAGATTCATGAAAACATAAAAAGTAGTCAGATTATCTATGGAATGCATTGCGGATTCAACTCGAAGAGTGTCTCCCTATAAACCCCTGCATATGCAAAGTTGACCCCCCAACCGTGCTGACCAGACCACACACAGAAATACAAACCCCTTATGTCTCTATAACAGGCAGACACACATTTCAAAACTGAAGTAGGAACATTAGAATCATATGAAATTCGTATTTGAACAAATAAACTAAGGAATTATGAGTGGAATAATGTTTAGCTTCAAGGGTGGAGTGTTAGTAGTGCGACACAAAGCAAGTAGGCAGATTGTATTCCATGTAAAAGATAGAAGCCTATGTAAAAGCTGGAAATGACACTTTCTTTCTATACAATGCAGTGTTCGTTGCCCACACATGATGGAAGAGATCACATAGAGAAATACTATTCACTCATGTCTACGGTTGTAGTATTTAGAAACAAGGTGGTACACCCTAAAAGAATATTGACAACAAATATGACAAGGCAAGCATAGATGTAGTGAATCAATCATTTACTTGTGAGCTTACTAGGACAAGTATGCAGAATTGTAACTGCAGTAAGAGACCGTCCAAAATCTGAATCAAGAAGTTTTTCTAGCACTTATTGTTTGCAACTAATCGACGTGAATAATTGGATATTTTATCGAATGAGTAAGAAACACAAGTAAAATTGTCAACAAACCTGGCTTGCAGTACTAATCTGGGTCAATGTCACTACGACCAACAATCCAGAATGACTAGTGTCTGTTCCTAGGGCCGGAATTTTGAAAACCCTATGAACTTTACAGGTACTAAAGATTATCGAAATACATCTGAACCATTAAGTGTAGGTAGCACTGAGCACACAACAAACCCTAATGACAGTCCTGCCTAATGAGTAATGAATCAATTAGAAAATTGGTGATGAGGAAGGGCTACTCAGTGTTGAGGACTTATCTCAGGATAAATCGGGTTGTCTTAGTGGGTGCTGCATGCCTGAGCCCTGAACGGATTGGGAAGGTAGGCACGGCAGCGCGCCCGGGCAGCGGTGACGCTGTTGGGCGAGCGGCTCCTGACCTCCTGTTAGTCCGGCGTCTCCTCCTAGAGTCATGCCGTCCGGGGACGGCAAGTCGCCGGCGAGGCAGACGGTTGGGGGCGAGTAGAGATCGGAAGCACGCAGCAGAACAGAGGGGAATCAGGGCCTGGGACGACCCAAAATCCCAGGGTGGGCCGACCCACCATGGGCATCCTGTAGAGATACACTCCCGAGCGGCGAACATGCATTTTCGAAACTAATTTAGGAACATTTAGCTGACCAATTAGACGAATATGTGTTAATAATATCAGATTCGTATTTGAACAACTAAGCTTGTTTAGCTTGATGGGTCGAGTAGTGCTATTATGACATGAAGCACGTATTATGATCGTATAGTGATCATAAAAGGGGGAAACCGGAGAAATGATATTTAGCAGCCATTGTTTGCTTCGAACTAAGAACTAAATTCTAAGAGATGAAAAGAAAGTAGAGTAACCAAGTTAAGATCCATTTTCTGGTTGAGATCAAAAAGTTGAGGAGATATGAAGTACCACCTCTCTTGCGGTGTTGTGTAGGCATCAGGGGTGCAATGTCTATCGGTGGCGTTGAAGCAGATCTGCAACGGTAGACAGGTGCATCGGGGGATAAGTCCTGTTGCGGTGGAAGAGAAGGTCGTGTGAGTGGCCCCGGCAAAGAGGACGACGGCGCCGATGAAGCGAGAGGACGTGATGCAAGGCTCTTGGTCCGTCGCCGTGGATGAGAAACGTCCATCTCTAGCAGTGGATGACGCGGTCTTGGTCGGTGCTCCGACATGGTGGAGGACGGTGGCGATGGATGTGGTGGAGGACGGCGGCGATGGCTGTGGTGGAGGACGGCGGCGATGGATGGGGTGGATGACGGAGGCTGGTGTGGGGATGGTGTTCTAGCGCGGACGGTGTATGAATGGCAAAATGGAGGGACAGGTACGGGGAACCATGTTTGTGGGACGCGCCTGTCTGAAATATGGGAAAGTTATGAACTTAGCCCCCGTTTAAAATTTGGATGTCTCGTCGGTTGGGGATACGACGGTAATCTCGCATCTCGCCAATATTTGCCCAGAGTAATTTCGGGGAAGGAGAGGGTGGTTGGTGCCCATGGTGTATGAACGGGGCTGACAGCTAGGGCGGTTGTGTCACGTCTGAGTGAAGTTACAAACCTGCCCCCATTGAAAATATTTTCCTACATCAATTTCGGCCGAGTCGAGTTTGTTTTGCCGCCCACCGTGTATGAATGGGGAAATGGAGGGAGAAAAAGAGGTCTTTCGGATGAGCTTGAATCAAATGTGTTTTGCCACCCATGTTTGGCGCCCACCGTGTCGGAATGGGCTCAAAGGCGGTCGTGTCACGTCTAATTGAAGTTACTATCCTACCCCTACTTAGAGCAGTGGAAATTGGGCCGATGGATTGTCCGTGTAATGGGTAGACAGTAATTTCCATCTCCCAAACACTTGGCTTCGGGCAGCCAACGTGGGAGTGGACATTTTGTCGCTTCTTTCTAATTTTGGGACAATAAGCATCCACGTTTACCTTGGCAACTAAATTCGAATCCATTTTGTATTCCTATACGAATCTTTATAAATCATTCTATGTGTTTTTACATATCTTCAAAAGGACGACAAAGATGTATTCCATTGTCATATATGAATATGGTTTACAAATGTCGATACTCAAATGCAGAAGCTAGAATCCAATTTAAGGTGAATTTGAATATTTGGAACACTTCATGTCCAACTCAAATGTCACACGCAGCATAATGTGTACTCCCATTTAGATATGTACACAAGCGATGTATCAAGATTCAAATACCGAGTCAATCAACTAAGAATGTACTGAACTAACAGACATATAAACACTTATAGAGTATATGGATCAATAATATCAACTAACATACATAAGCCAGGCCACTGTACTTTTCTTTGCTACAACATCATCCTTTTTTAGCCAAGCTACTACAACATCTTGGCCCTTTCCGATGTGTGCCACTTATGGTCCATCTATACTACTATTATTGCTGAATGCACATTCACCCCGATTGGCATATTTGTAGGTCTAGCGCAGCAATCAAAATGAAATGTCTCCGAGTCTTATCAATTAATACAAACTTGTGCTCAAATAAAATTACAAACCAAAAATCAAAAAACAAAAAACAATTATTACATGATCTCTAAAACAAATGGTTTGATTGATTACATGAACAAACAACACGAAGGTTATTCAATGATGGAAAGAACATTTCACCTATGATTTACCAAGTGAGAATTTAATTTCCTTTTTCCTTCAGGACCTTAACAATGTGGTCAGTCTCAGCTTGCTTCATTTTGAAATCCACCAAATATTTAATGGTTGTCTTGAGTACTGCTACTGATTGTGTTGTTTGCTTTCTCAACATGTCAACTTCATATCTAAGTGCAGAAGCAGAATCTCTTTCTACCACTAGTTTAGCCTCTAGAGCATCAGTAGTTGGCAATTCATAATGCACGATTGGGCCGGTGCCACTGCTGTGGGATGATACAAAGTCCATGGGGACCTCGCTCTTTGATCTTGGGCTAACCTATTTTGCCATTAAAGTTCTGATTGGATTCAGAAAAGTTGAAGTTAGCAAAACATCTCAACTGGGAGTTATAACAGCAAACCAGTTAAACAAACAAGGAATTAAAGAGTTTCAATTTTATGCTAAAAAGTAGTTATTAAGATCATTGTAACCCGTTGTTGCACCAGCAAAGCAGTTAAACAAACAAGTAGCTATTTAATTTTAGGCAAACAGGTAATTCTTAACATTAAGTATCAAACACATAGATAGGTGCAGTCTATAATAGGATTAACAGGTTGTGGCATTATGTAATCAATAGCAGACTAAATTAAGCTAAGCAACGTAATTGAACAATTTTGCAATAAATGGCTAACTAAAATTCCGAGAAGCAGGTAACTGAACTTACGCTAGTTCTTTGTACAGGCACACTGCAACTTCTTTTTCGCTTACAAGGTTGTACGAAGGAGTCCATGGCATCAATTGCTTGGATACGCAGTCCCAATACTTCTTTCTTCCCACACTGCATTGGTAAGTCGAATGGTTAATCTGGTAAGATGGTGCGTCCTTGATATGTTATATGAGGACGTGTAGTCAGACTAGTTGTAGCCACACACATCACACTGGCTTTTACTGTATATTTCATGCGATTACTTTTGGCATATCGAGATCTAAGCAATATACAATAGGATGAAAAGACTGGCATCCTTCACATTATTGGCGAACTCAGTTCATAGAAACAAGCAATTCAACCATTCTGTGGGTAAATCAAAAGTGTCACTAGAATATATTTCACTACCCCTATCATACACACAAAAAGGGGCGACGCCACCATAGGGGCTGGTATGGGAGGCCGCCTCGGGTGGCTCGAAAGTGTGCACCTAGTTTGAGTCGTCCAGGTTGGCCTAGGCTAGTTTTGTTCGTCCCAATGCACGAGCAGGCAATGTAAAAAATGAAGAAAAATGTTTCAATTTGGATAGGCCAATAACATAAGTGTAAGGCAGGCCCTATAGCAGGCTCGCGGCCCAAACGAGCGCCTCCCATATTGATCGACAGCAGGAAAAATCCCAATTCATGCGCTCCGGCCTCCAGTCTGGTTCGCTCCTAACCTAGCCGCCGCTGGACAGACCGTCACAGCACTTCCTCGCGCCCTCATTGGAGGGCGGTCACCGGGCTTCAAGCGAATGGAAGGACAAGAAGATGAAGATCCAACCCTAGGTGTAGCCTGTGTGGGAGGCAGCGGCGGGAGCACGGGCATGGCATCGAGCTTGCCCAAACTGACAGTCGCAGCTTGCAAGAGTAGAATGCGCAACGAGCAGGTACATCACATCCCTGATTATATCTAATTCAACTCTTCAATTTCTAGCCAATAGTTAAACCTGACGGTGTTGTAAAACTGCTTGTATGTAGGGAATCTATGAGAAAATGAAACCAATTTCTACTTATTTTATAACTCCCCCAATCAATACTGAACTGATTGAATCTGATGAATCTAATCAAGTTTCCGGTGCAAACATCCAAGCTCATGTTGTTCTTGAGCCTGAATTGTCTAATGAACAGACTGCTAATGAAGGATTTGATGCAAACATTTTACATGCTCCTGGTGATGAACATATAGTGTCTAATGAGGCATCTAATGCAAGCATTTTGCAAGCTCCCATTGAAGGATTTAGTGTCTAATGATGATCTACTATGTTGAGAGAGACATAGAGATTTGCAGGCATTGATGACAAGCAAATTATAGTGCATTTTCATGGCTTGAGGAAACATCGAGGCCATCAACCAAAAAGTCCCCGTATCATGACAACGTAGCATAAATATTTTTCTAATCTATTGTTTGAAACTATTGGCATACTTGTGCAGGATAGATATATTGATATGCAGTTTGTGCACTGGTTATAGGTGCAATTACACTTCGATATTTTCAGCCAGAGAACGAATAATTCAAGCAGGTATAGACCATGTATGTAGTCCTTGTACACCATGTTGCATTTTGTGTTTTTTGGTGCTTTCATCATTTAGTGTTTATAATCTGAACTACTTTGGATCATTAGCTGGTTTTCAAAGTGCATGTAGCTTCACATTTCCCAAGTTATGTTGATTTCCGGAGTGCAAGCGCTTCGTATTTTTTAAGTTAAATGTTCGCCCCTGGTAACTTGAATTCGTGGATCCGCCACTGCACACAAATCATACACGAATGCCAGTACGAATTAAATGAAATGCAGGGACTTACGCTAGCTCGTTGTACAAGCTCAATGCAGCTCTGCTTGCGCTTGGGATGTTCCATGTGCAAGTCCATGTTACCACTTTCTTGGATGTGCAGGCCTTGTGCTCCTTGCATTCCCCTCTGCATTTTTGACACGGCGAATGGCTGATCAAATAAGAGGAATCAACCTTGCTGTTGTACCGGAGGGCAGATACTTACAAGGTTATACGGGTGTGTAGGATTTGTACCAGATCCCGTAGCGCCGTCATGCTTGCTTGTTTCATATGATATCTCCAGAAGAAATAAGAGTTAAAGTTAGAGTTGGATAGGCATGTAAGCTAAGAGAGCAGTGAAAGGATATCCAAACATCGTCGGAACAGTGCACAAGGGAGTGATGTGTGGATACCTAGTTCGGGTCGGCGTTTGGGCATGCTCGCCTAGCTATAGTGCGGGTCACTTCAGAGCCGTTGAGGGTGATGCGCTGTTGTTGGCTGGCCGCGCACGGATGCAGATCTTGAGTGGCAGCGGAGCGCTACAATGCGGTGGACGAGACCGTTGGTGAAGCCCCAGCGGCCTCAGGGGGCGGAGGCACGACGATGTGCTCGGTGAAGTAGCCCTGGTGAGCTGGGAGACGGCGTCGGTGAAGCGCACCTGATGCGGTGGAAGTCGGTGTCTGTGAGGCACGTCGGTGTGGCGGCCGACGTTGCGGTGGACCACTCGGTGCCGTGGACGAGGGCGTAGATGAGGTAGCTCCAGTGCGGTGGTGAAGCGCGACCGTCGTCTTCGTCGTCGTCGTCCGGCACAGAGGTAAGGAAAGAGACGAGACGAGGGGCGATTCGAACTTTGCTTGGGTTGGCGGCGAATTAGGGATTTGAGCAATCTGGGTGCGGAAGGGGACGGTGGAGAAGGGAGATTTTGCAGGGCTGGAATTGGGGCCGCCAGATATTTCAATCCGAAACGTGGAAGCGCGAACTTATTTTGTCGTCGTCCTTTTTTTGGGGGGGAGGGGGAGGGAGGGAGGAGGTGGGTGGCTGGGTGCTAAGCGTCCGTCTGACACACGCGACCACCACGACACGACCATGGTCTGCCTAGTGCGCCTACATTTGAGAATGCAAACGAATCTTCTTTCATTTGCAAACGAATCTGTATGTATTACCATGCCCGTGTTTTCCTTGCAATAATTAGTCATTCGAAACGAGATACTATAAATTTATTAATGAGGAGTTATTTGAAAAAAAAATCGAAACGGTATCCACGGTATCCACGATAACATGGATTTTAGTGTGTGTGACATAATTAGTTATTTGAATTGGAGTGTGTGTCACATAATTAGTTATTTGAATTAGAGTGTGTGTTACATAGCGATTTCCAATTCTAACATGGATTTCGCATTTCACTGTATCCACGCTACTCTTTTTAATACAAATTCATATGTATATGATGAACACAATGGTAGTGAGAAAACTTTTGGATGGATCCAAACATATGACCTACAAAATAGCACAACAAATCGAGTCAATGTCAACTTTGTGAAACCTAGTATGGCACGAATTCAAAATAATTACCCATATGCATGGTCCTCAGTTCAAATCTTACAATGTACACCGAATTGAAACATCGATATTAAGTCTCGTACTATCTACACTCAAATGTTGTTTTTAGCCCCCCCCCCCCCCCCGCGCGCACCCATGCTACATACTTCCTGTATCGGTCAATCTTCCTCTCCTAACCACCTTAGGAAGCTATCGGTTTCCAACACACATCCATTCTTTCTCTCCATGTTTCGATCTCTAACTCTGTCAACTACACAACCCACTTTTTCCACTCTGTTACGAAATGTATTTACCTCACACACCCGCCATTGCACCCCATTCCAAGCTCTCTCTCCCCCCTCTCCCTCTCACCCTCTGGCGCTAAATACATGCATTGCCTATCTAGCCCCCAACCTCTCGTGCGCACGCATGCGCGTTGTCTATCTAGGTCACTCCCTCGAGACTATCTCACTCTTTCTTCCGCACAGCGGGCCACACTCGCTCAATCTCGCTCTCTTTATCTGAGTCTCGTTTAACCTCGTTTTCTTTCACACACAAATGATATATCTCCCTGTTCGGGCCTCGATCGACACACTCTATACTCTCTCACGCGGATTGTCTATCTAGGTCAGTCCATCGAAGCCGCCCCCACTCTTTCGACCTCATGGCGGGCCACGCTCGTTCTCTCTCTCCCTCTCCCACTCCCTCTCTCTCTTTGTATGTCTCGGTTGACCTTGCTCTTTCTCGGACAAAAATTATATATCACCATGTTTGAGCTCAATTTGACTTATCCACATCGTATACTCTCTCACACATATTGTCTATCTAGGTCACTCTCTCCAACCCGTCTCACTCTTTCGATCGCACAACGACCCTATGTAATCGATTGACCTTGCTTCCTTCCACGCACAAAACATATCTACACGTCTGTGACTGGATCATCTCTCAAGCTCTATCTTACAGCCCTCACCCTTGCCAAAAGCTCAATCGGACAATATCTCTCCAGAGAATATATATTTGTTCAATGAATGTCGGACCACACTCACTTTGTCTCTCTATCTATATGTCTCTCGGTTGACCTCGCTTTCTCACGCCGTATCTTCCACACATTGAAGCTACCTCTCCATCCCTCGCAAAGCCGGAGCTATATACATTGCGAGGGGCACTCCAACCTTGGATTAATTTGTGTAGGCATTTATTCTGGTCGGTTTAGATTATATTTTCGTAGCATTCGGCCCACAACTACTCGAAACACCGTTGCAACCCCCGCAACTCCCCTAGTTGATTTCCCTCTGGCTCGGTCATCGCTCTCTTGCACATCCTTTTTCTCCTTCAATGTCGCACCATGGTATTATTGCAAAAAACTCTGTTGTTCTCTTTAATTATTATAAATAAGCTGCAAAACTACACACCGATAGTCCACTTGGAATGGAACAAATTTCGACCCACAAATTAAAGTGCTACAAACTACACGCCGAGGGGCCCACATGTCATGAAATAAATTTGGACCCATATACAAATGAAAAAATAAAGGACGAGGATCGAACATGCGACCAGGGCCTTCAAGCCGCATGTCAATAGGCAACATACATAGAACAACAATGTTTGTTGTACCTACCTTTGTTCACATAATGTTTTTATATTACCACAGCCTATTTAATTGATAACATGTAATATTATTTTTAGTACTATTCGCCTCACTTACTGGTGGGTTCCATGTGTGCTCTCTCTCTCCTCCCCTTCCGCGTTTAGACACACGGGCAAACACGAAGAACTCGCGGGCGATGTTGCCGTTGACCATATCTGGACGCGTTCACAAGTTACGACACCAGTTTCACGTGCTAGCAGCACTAGTTAGTGTGTACGTGCAATGCACGTTAATTTGGAAGTATATTAAGTGCATGCGGATATTAAGTCAGATATTATTTGTGTGTTACTATGTGATTAGCACTATTTTTGGCATGAAATTAACTGCACGCTAAACATGTTGAGCGCTCGACATTGAAGCAGTCTAGGTCGTTGGATGACAAGGAATACATGTGGCTTGATGACGTTTTATATTTAATTTGATACGGCTCTAGCAGAACATTCAATCGATCAAACCATTGATTTCGTTCAGTCTGACTCCGACTTTAAATTATATGAAGATCGATCTAAAATAAACGGAAATGATAAATGTTTGGATTTTAAGCATGGCAATCCGAACGTTTTTCATGGCAAATTTAGATTACGCGGCAGCTTGCGGTGGGAAGCGGCTCCTCTGTCGTGCTTTGTGTGTCGTCGGGCCACTGATCAACGGCGACGGCGGTGCCTTGTGCCGTTGTTGGCGTACTCCTAGACGTTGGCCTAGCTTCAAGGAAGGCCAAAATGTTCTGGACTTCGGAGCGAGTCAACTGGAGGGAGGAGGCGACTGGCGTTGGTGCACCCGCGCGGGGACATGCGCTAACAACGGCGCGGCGGAGACATTCATGTGCACGGGCACCAGCACGGGCGCGCACGTCAGTGCATGCACAGGCGCATGCGCTGGCAGGTGCATGGGCACCGGCACGGGCGTGCGCATCAGTGCACGCGCAGGCGCATGCGTTGGCAGTTGCACGGGCGCGTGAAAGTCGGCGAGGACCTCGTGGAACCCCATGGCATCAAGCTCGGCGACAATGTGCGGCTCTCAGCCCATCAATGCCACGGGGATGGCGCGTTGGCGTAGTCGGGGCGACGGGAGCCGGAACGGGAGCGGGGACAGGCGCGGCGTCTTCCCACAAGGCCAGTTCAAGCTCGTCCCAAAGTGCCTTATGTTCTTGAGACTCTAGCTAGGTGTCTTCGTCAGGAAACTGGAAGACTAAGGGCAGACCATCATGATGCAGCATGGCGTATGTTTAGGTCAGGCTGGTTGGAGGTAGACAACAGGAGAATCGGAGAGGAAGAGAGAAGATTGTAGCGATACCGGGTAGTGCGGGGTTGATTTAAACTGCGGCACCGATGACATTAAAAGTAGGAGCAGTTGGGACGAAGGTGGGCGGCGGAGCCTGGTCAAAGGGCTCGCCTCCCAGTGAGCCTGCAGAGCGGTCTGCTCGCACGCCTCCCTGTCAGCCGGCGCAATATTCTGCTCACACGCCTCCCGTCAACTCACATGCTTGCTCGGACGGCATGTAAAAGCGTTCGCCTTAACGTGATAGGTCTTTGTTCCAAAATACCTTGGCTCTTCATTTGTGCAACTTGTCATAAGCAGCTTGTCTCAAATTGAAAAAAAATACGAAGTAATATTTGTGCCATATCACATGACCATGCTCAGTTTCAAGAATTTATGGTCACTTTCGGATTGTCTGAAATTTAAGATCCAGGATTCGAAACAATATCATAACCTGCATCATGCAATAAATTTTCAAGCCATACATCTGTCTTGTTGTATTTCTTAAGAAAGGATTTGGTCAAACATTTTGCTTAGTTAGACTTTAGACAAGTTATATATGCAGAGCAAAAGGATAATCCCTCCGTACCAGTGCATTGCCTGATATATTAACTGAAGTACTAGGCACGAACAAACGGGCTCCATTCTATGCTCATCCTGGTGTAGTAGTAGTAGTAGTAGTAGTAGTAGTAGTAGTAGTAGTAGTAGTACTACTACTACTACTACTACTACTACTACTACTACTACTACTGCTACTACTACTACTAGGCAATGCAGTTGACGGGTGACCTTGGCGAGTGGCGACCGAGGGAATTGAACCGTGCTCGGCACGGTAGGTAACATTGTCTAGTTACTAAAGCATCCCTCCATTGTTCATCGGTAGTCATTATGGACCGGGGACATGAGGGTAATTTCCTAGGGATGGAATTCTGGCCGCCAGATATTTCGACTCAAAACGCGGAGGCTCGACTGGTTGGGGTTGCCTAATGTGCGTACCACGCACGCCACCAGAAGGACACGAGCCCGGTTTTTATTTTTTACGATCAACACGAGCCAAGGTCTGGCTGGTACGCCATTGGGTCCTAGCATTCGAGAATACGAAAGGAACCTTTTAAATTGCTAAACGAATCTATGTGTATTAGAATGCCCGTATTTTCCTTGCAAATACTAATCTCAATGTGGTAATTGCTTTATGACGAGTTGTTGAATTAGAGTGAGTTTGTGATATAGTGATCTCAACGGGGATTTCACATTTTAGGGTATCCCTGGTAAGTTTTTCAATGCAAATTCAAATTTAAAAGATGAACAATATGGGGGTGAGAGAACTTTGTATGTATCAAGCATATGACCACGCACACACACACGAACACAACAACAATCCAATAAGTATACTACATCTATTTTTCCAAACCATGCATGTGTGACACGAATTCAAAAATACTCCTTCTGTTCCTAAAAATTAGTCTTTTAGAGATTTCAACAAGCGACTACATACGGAGCAAAATGAGTGAATCTACACTCTAAAATATGTCTATATACATCCGTATGTGCCAGTCCACTTGAAATCTCTAAAAAGACTAATATTTAGGAACGAAGGGAGTAAAATTTAAGACATGCATGGTCCTCAATTCAATATTTATAACAAACGTGAAACTGAAACATGAATATTAAGTCTAGTACTACAGTACATGAAAATGTTGTGTTTAATTAGGCGGAGCTATGATTGTCGGGGGTCACCCCCTCTACCTTAGATAAAATTGTGAAGCTCTGTTTAGGGTTGTTTAGATTATATTTGTCCCCACCCTCTCAACCACCGATTGGTTGTGCACCCCCACCCCTCCTCCCCGGGAGAATATCATGTGCCCCCATACCTTAGATGTTATATGTCAATACAAGTTGCTTGGAGCTTGTAGATCTGAGATATATCTGCTCACATGATGTCTTAATATTTTTACAGGAAACCTTGATGAGTTTGAGAATTGCACACAATTTGTACAAAAACTACTTAGATGCCCTTGGATCCCATATCCAACAACCTCGAAGCTCGTATCATCGTAGGATCTAAGATGAAGGAGGACATCATATTCTCCTGTATGTAAGAATATCATGTGCTACCACACCTTAGATGCTTTGGTGATACAAGCTCTCCAGAGCCGTTGGATTTGTGACCCAACACCTCCTCGGTGGTTCGAATGGTTTTTTGCAAAAAAGCCCCCAAAGAGTTCAGCCACTTCTTACAAGCACAAAGACTGCTCAGATGCCATTGGATCTCAGATCAAACGACCTCGAAGCTCGTATCACTGTAGCATCCAAGCTGTGAGAGCACCTTATGTTTTCTCGCACGGGAGAAGATGAGGTGCTCCCGCATCGTAGATTCTATGGTGATACGAGTTCACAGAGATCTAACGGCCCATAGTAGGAGGTTTGAATGTTTTTGCAATATACGACTGAGAGAGTTTGGGAATTGCGCAGAAAGTACAAGTACTATGCATGTGCCATATGATCACTGATCATACGACCTAGATGCTCATATCACCGTAGCAGGTAATTAAGCTACGGGGAGCACCTAATATGAGCAACGGGGAGCCGTTGGATCCAAGATGAAACGGCACACATGTGGCCTGAATGTTTTATTTGCAAAAAAACCTTTGGAGAGTTTGGAAATTGCGCATAATTATAAAGACTACTCCCAAGCCATTGGATCTCACTTCCAACGGTGTAAAAACTCGTATCACCATACCATCTAAGCTGCGGGGTGGATGTGATATTCTATGCCGCTGTCATTTTTGTTTGTAAACTTGCAAAATACGTGTAACTTGTGCTGTTACTTGTCTAACCGCGCAAAGTGTTTGTTCAAAAAAACCATCCTACACTGAAATATCGAAACAACACACGGGGGTCCCACTTGTCATTAATCAAATTTGGACCTAAAACTAACAAATCTGAAAGACAAGATTCGAACTGGCAACCTGGAGTACAAAGCGTAAGTCGATAGCCTGAAACAACAACAGTTGTTGGCTTTGTCCCATAACTTGATTTTATATAGTATTACGTTGAGTAGAGTAGAGGGAGTGCCTCGTCAACACGTGCATGACCGTTGACTCACTTACTGGTGGGTCCTAGGTCTGCGATCTCTCTCTTCTATCCATCGTCTAACCTTTGCACGGGCACACACGAAGAGCGGTGCTAGCTTGCCGTGGTGTTATTACAACTCAAAAAAGCTTGGAAAATAGAAGAATCGCCTAGAACAAGAGATGTTGTGGCTGGTCGAGACGGAGCTAACCACACCTATCCTCCGTGCCATGTTAGCATGATGAAGCTGTGTGGCTAGTGGGGTGTTTTTGACCGACTGGCTGGGTCCCGAGGTCGAACCATAGGTACTACGTCTAATACAATACATTTTTACACGCACATTTTTCCTCCGTCCCGAACATGGCACACCCTACCGCGCGGTTTCGGGGTCCTCCCTGGTGGTGCACGCATATATTCTTCCTAACGTGGGACGCCCTACCGCGCATTTTCGCCGAAGCATGTAAATGAGTCATCAAATCACGAAAGACCACTTTTCCCGCCGAGTACATTAGTGAAGCACGGTGGCTAGCTAGTTGGGCTAGTTCGACCGATTAGCTAGGCCACCGGCACATTTGTTTCTTCACCCCTTTTTTTATCTACTTGCCGGCAGGTAAATTTAAATATCCACCACGGCGTTGCTCTGGTGTTTGAGTGCGGCAGGATTTTTAATTTTTGATTGACAGGAGTAGGTACGGCGGGATTTTTAATTTTTTGATTGACGGGAGCAGGCGCGGCAGCAATTAGTCACGATGACTCCGCCTGTAAAACCCACTACTCCCTGATGTGAGAATTCGTCGACTGGTATTTTACCATGGTGAAAAACAAAAGATTCCCCGCTCCTCGGCTGGCTCCCTCCGCCTTCCCGTAGATTGCATTGCCTTTCAGCCGTTTCACCCCCTGGATCACCAACGTCTTGCGCCTCGAGAAGCAGAGGGACTTCGGTGGTGTTTCGGCGCCCTCTGCATGGGCATATCCATGTCTCGACGCAACATGATCATTGGATCAAACTCAGATGGTGCAGATCAGTCACTGTAGCACAAAGCGTGTGGGTGTGTTTGGTTGCATTCTCATCTCAATATATTTGTTTCCTCTTCGTGCATTTGTGTTAACCTACTAGTGTGGACTCATGCACCCTTCATGCACTCTGCCAAACACCCAAAAGTGAGTCAAGAAGGGAACTTTTGCTCCCATCCCGTGCACCCTTTATACACCCTGCCTAGCACTATTCGTGCTTCATACTCCCTCCGTTTCTTTTCACACCGCATATAAGATTTGATCAAAGTCAAATTACACAAAGTTTGACCAAATTTATATAAAAAAGAATGAACACCTACAATACTAAAACTATATAGTATGAAAATACATTTCATGATGCATCTGATAATATTGATTTTATATTGTGAATGTTTATATTTTTTTAATTAAAAGTTAATAAAACTCTACAAAGCTTGACTTTGACCAAACTTATATGCGGACTAAAAAGAAATTGAGGGAGTATGGTTCATGTTTCATGGAGTACTGTAGCACCATACTCTCTGTGCGTTGTAGACCTAGTTTTGTTAACATTGATCTCACCGTTCATTCTTGACCGGACAGTCGAAAAGCGGGACTATGTTACCACATTACTGTTCATATAGTTGACATACGCACAACATCATTTGTCGTCGTCATATCTTACTACACTAGCAACAAGATTATGTAGTACTAACATATGAACCACTGCACATGCCTAGTAGTAGGAGCACTGTGTATGTTCAAGTGGCTGCCGTGTTTCCCACTCCTCCATCGTAAGAGTGGAAACACTTGCTGTAATCATTTTTTTCTTTAGAAAAATAGTGGACACGCTCTACCATGCGGATCCTCCTCCAGCCATGCACTAAATTACTCACATTCGCCGACGTGTGGGATAGCCAGCATCGGGGTCCACCAGCCTTGCACTAAATTACTCCATAGTAGAGTGACAGTAGACTACCCAGATCGAAGCACCGCAGTAATGCCCAATGAGCCGTCAAATCACAAAACCCCCTCCTTTCCAGTAGTAAGTTGGACGGACGAATGACGCAACCATCATTTCACTCTTCTCTCTCAGCTTCCTCTCCACCCAACTCGCTTCTCCCTCATCTTGTTCCTCATTTCTACAAGAAAACCCCGACCTGCTTCTGCCATTGTTCTTCTCTCCCAAAGAAGGAAAGGTGAGCGCATCAACGGTGTTGATTCTGGCCAAGGCCCGGTCTTGCATCCCCGAGACTGATCCTATAACTCCCTCTCTTTTCTTCCTTTGGGTTTGTGATTATGGTTTCTTTTCTTTTATTTCTATTTGACGGTTTCTTGATGGATGCTGGAGCACCGGCCGAAGTGGTGTCTATGGCTCTGGCCAAAACCGTCGAGGCTCATGGTACGAAGAAGTGCAAGCACCTCGCCGAGACTACCGCAGACAAGCTCAAAACCATCGCCCTGTCCAAGCCCCCCTCTCTGGGATCCCTCATTAAGCAAGTCCAGGTAATATCTCTTCTTGATGACCTTTTTCTCGATCTTGATCGTGTTTTTTCATCTAACACGCAGTACTAGTACAAGTAGTACAACTTTCTGGGTGATCTTGCATGTGATTTTTGTGTGCCAAATGACGGTTCTAAATTCCTCTTTTGACCAAAACATGCGAGAGGTTGACACTGATTTGTTATAGATTACTTTCAACTACTCCCTCTATCCCAAATTTCTTGTCTTAGATTTGTCTAGATACGGATGTATCTAATACTAAAATGTGACTTGATACATCTGTATCTAGACAAATCTAAGACAAGACTTTTGGGACAGAGGGAGTACTTTATGAACATCAATGCTACCATTGAAGAGGGTATATTTGCCTCAGTAACTTGTGTTATGGATATTGCAAGTAATCCCTCTGCTCTCATGCCTTTGAAGACATGTTCTAGTGTCTTTGTTCACTCATTTCTATGCATATATGTAGTCATATATGGAGTATAATATCGAAAATCATCTTATATTTCTGAACGGAGGTAGTAATAAAATATGGTTTCTGTTTGAATTAGAACCAGGTCCGCGGTGGAGATGAAGTTCTCAAAGTCATGCCATGTGAACTAGAAGACCTGAGGATGAGTTCTACTGCTAAACTATCCAGTTGTTGTGTCCTTGTCGCCACATGTCCTGAACTAGTGTTTTCCTATAGCATTGTTGTCAGGCGTGTTCTCGAGGCTGCACTTGACCACAACAATTTCCTGGCTGTGCGTTCGGTTACGAAGGGTGTGGTTCTTGTAAAGCTTCCCAACAAATCTGATGCGGCCTATCTTCATGATCATGTTTATGAGTGGAAAGACCACTCTGTTAGGTTCTCCAAGGTTGAAGAGATGGTGATGGTGCATGTAGACATCTCTCACGAAGTCCATGGCCTAGTCAGTTATGCGGGGTTCAACCCGTAGGTCGGTGGCAAGAAATAGTCTGCAGAGTTTAATTAGTGCAACTTTGCTTGTCTATAATAAGTACTATTGTTCAGTACTTGATTTGTGTTTCTGAACCCTGTATTGTTTATTAGTACTGCCGCTTTTGTTGTGTTGTCAGTCCTGAGAATGGTCTATGTTAATGTCTGCCCACTCAATTCAGTATGTATATTTTGAAGTATCCAGATCATCTTTTTTGTGAGGACGGTTTATCAATTATGGTTACACTCCAATATCTGTATGCATTGCAGGGTTTATCGCACCCACCAGGATCTCCAGTCCCATGGATGTTCGGTCCATACGATTTGTCACGACCTTTGGACTGTCCTGCTTGTGGGAGTAGGCGGGGCCCCTGCATGCCACCCGTAGTTGGACGATCAAGCTTCTGTTTAGTACTTCAACATAGTGATTTCCTGGTAAGGATTCACTCGTGTCACATCAAGTAAATCTTATTGATTGACTGTCTAAATCTTATTGACTTAATGTCATGTTTTCGTTCTTTTCCTGCAATTTTACGATGCAGGTTTTGCCATGTGACATTCATCACAGAATAAACCGTTTGGTTTTCTCTATGATGGCTATTTTTGTAGGTTTCACTTCTTATGTCGTGTCAATAATGAAGGCACTGTCCATCACTTATATTACTAGAAAAAATTGGATCAGCCTGTTGTCTAAGTACAAGCTGAATCCCTATGATGAACTGCAGTTTGGTTTAACAAAAACGCCACAATTAGTCCTTCTCGCATTTAAAAGAAATGAAGAAAAAAACTGGATCACAGGCACGAAGCCTAGTCAAGTTAGAAAGCTGATCATAGCAGACCAGACACGATCGCCGCTGTCTCGCACATCGGTACCACCTTTAGCAACGGATCGAGCACCGGCAGTTGCTCTAGCACGGACAACGGCAGCAACTCAGTCTGATCCAGGTGAGGATTGGGCACCGACCACGTCAGTGGATCAAGCTGATCTACTAGAGGACCGGGCATCGACACCGGCACCTGCTCCGACACCAGCACCAGCTCTACAAGGAGCACCATCTCCGGCAGCAGCAGCAGCTTCGGCACCTGCACCAACACTTGCACTTGCATCTGCTCCAGCCCATGCAGCGGCAACCGAACGAGCAGTTGCACCGGCAACAGACTGGGCTATAGTTCGCACTTCATATACCAAAGTCCTTACAAAAACCGGCATGTCCACCTTCTTGGTAAGCTTTGGCCGCCCAAGTGTTTTTTCTTTTTTCTTTCCATGTTGTTTCGCATGATTCACTGTGTTGATCTAACTGTTTGGGTATGTCTTCTTGTTTGCAAACAGAGAATTCCTAGAGCAACGAGGGAGTCATTCAACAATCCAGGCGACAGTGGCCAAGTTTCTCTTACCATGCGCAGCCTTGGTGTGAATGAACCTGCTCAATATACTATAAGTACAAAGGATGGTCGCATGATGATTGATGCTAAAGGATGGTCAAGGTTCAAATCTAAATCATATCTTGCGGCAGGGGATGATCTCAAACTCGAACTTTCTCGGCAAGGAGAGCTAGTCCAAATCAACTTTGAAATTCTTCAGTAGCAGCACGCAACTGCCGAACTGATCTATCCTATGAGAGATTTTGATGTAATAATCTAGCATGGTGAAACAAGTGTCGTGTTGATACGTCCATTTTGCGTCATGCTTTTATATCGATATTTATTGCATTATGGGCTGTTATTACACATTATGTCACAATACTTATGCCTATTCTCTCTTATTTTTACAAGGTTTACATAAAGAGGGAGAATGCCGCCAGCTGGGATTCTGGGCTGGAAAAGGAGCAAATATTAGAGACCTATTCTGCACAGCTCCAAAAGTCCTGAAACTTCACGGAAGTCATTTTCAGAATATATAAAAAATACTAAGCGCAAGAAGTCCCAGAGGGGGCCCACACCCTGGCCACGGCGCGCCCCCTGCCTCGTGGGCCCCCTGGTGGCCCTCCGATGCCCATCTTCTGCTATATGGAGTCTTTCGATGAGAAAAAAAATCATAAATAAGCTTTCGGGACGAGACACCGCCGCCACGAGGCGGAACCTTGGCGGAACCTATCGAGGGCTCCGACGGAGCTGTTTTGCCAGGGAAACTTCCCTCCGGGAGGGGGAAATCATCGCCATCGTCATCACCAATGCTCCTCTCATCGGGAGGGGGCCAATCTCCATCAACATCTTCACCAGCACCATCTCCTCTCAAACCCTAGTTCATCTCTTGTATCCAATTCTTGTCTCGAAGTCTGGGATTGGTACCTGTAGGTTGCTAGTAGTGTTGATTACTCCTTGTAGTTGATGCTAGTTGGTTTATTTGGTGGAAGATCATCTGTTCAGATCCTATATGCATATTAATACCCGTCTGATTATGAACATGAATATGCTTTGTGAGTAGTTACGTTTGTTCCTAAGGACATGGGAGAAGTCTTGCTATTAGTAGTTGAGGGAGTCCTGGATTAGGGGGTGTCCGGATGGCCGGACTATACCTTCGGCCAGACTCCTTGACTATGAAGATACAAGATTGAAGACTTCGTCCCGTGTTCGGAAGGGACTCTGTGTAGTATGAACATGGAAGGCAAGCTTGGCGATACGGATATGTAGATCTCCTACGATTTTAACCGACTCTGTGTAACCCTAGCCCTCTCCGGTGTCTATATAAACCGGAGAGTATTAGTCCGTAGGATGAACAACAATCATACCATAGGCTAGCTTTTATGGTTTAGCCTCTTTGATCTCGTGGTAGATCTACTCTTGTACTACCCATATCATCAATATTAATCAAATAGGACGTAGGGTTTTACCTCCATCAAGAGGGCCCGAACCTAGGTAAAACAACGTGTCCCCTGCCTCCTGTTACCATCCGACCTAGACGCACAGTTCGGGACCCCCTACTCGAGATCCGCCGGTTTTGACACCGACATTGGTGCTTTCATTGAGAGTTCCTCTGTGTCGTCACTTTTAGGCCCGATGGCTTCTCCGATCATCAACAGCGATGCGATCCAGGGTGAGACTTTTCTCCCCGGGCAGATCTTCGTATTCGGCAGCTTTGCACGGCGGGCCAATTCGCTTGGTCATCTGGAGCAGATCAAAAGCTACGCCCCTGGCCATCAGGTCAGATTTGGAAGTTTGAACTACACGGCCGACATCCGCGGAGACTTGATCTTTGACGGATTCGAGCCACAGCCGAGCGCGCCGCACTATCACGATGGGCATGATTTAGCTCTGCCACTGAACAGTGCCCTGGAGGCCGCACCCGTGTCCACTCTGACCCCTAGCTCGGAGCCGATTACACCAACTGAGGATGGGTGGTTAGACACCGCCTCGGGGGCTGCAATCTCTACGGCGATCGAGCCGAACACCAGCCCTATTCTCTGCGAAGCCCGTGACTCCAAGGAGCCGGACTCCTCTCCAGACTCCGAGCCCTCTGCGCCCCAACCGATTGAACCCGATTGGGTGCCGATCATGGAGTTCACCGCCGCGGACATCTTTCGGCACTCGCCCTTCGGCGATATTCTGAATTCACTAAAGTCTCTCTCTTTGTCTTGAGAGCCCTGGCCGGACTATGGTCGGCAAGGTTGGGATGCAGATGATGAAGAAATTCAAAGCCCACCCACCACCCACTTTGTAGCCACTGTTGGTGATTTAACCGACATGCTCGACTTCGACTTCGAAGACATCGACGGTATGGACGCCGATGCAGGAGACGATCAAGAACCAGCGCCTATAGGGCACTGGAAAGCCACCTCGTCGTATGATATATACATGGTGGACACTCCAAAAGAAGGCAATGGCGATGGAACAGCGGAGGATGACCCCTCCAAGAAGCAGCCTAAGCGCCGACGTCAGCGGCGCCACTCTAAATCCTGCCAAAACAAAAACTGTGATTCCGGCACGGGGGATAATAACACACCGGACAGTGCCGAAGACAACCACCTCCAGCAAGATTTAGCACAGGAGGATAGAGAAGTCAGCCCCCATGAGAGAGCGGCAGACAGAGAGGTTGAGGACGATAATTATATGCCTCCCTCCGAAGACGAGTCAAGCCTCGACGACGACGAATTTGTCGTGCTGGAGGATCCCGTCGAACAAGAGCGTTTCAAACGCAGGCTTATGGCCACGGCGAGCAGCCTCAAGAAAAAACAGCAACAACTTAGAGCTGATCAAGATTTGCTAGCCGACAGATGGACTGAAGTCCTTGCGGGCGAAAAGTATGAACTCGAACGCCCCTCCAAGAGCTACCCAAAGCGCAGGTTGCTACCCCAATTAGAGGAGGAAGCACCTAAACCTACATCACCAGCGCATGATGCGGCCGACCGGCCACCCCGTGGCCGCGACAGAGAGGCCTCTCGGCCCTCCACTCAAGCCGCACCCCGGCACCGCTCGAAAACTACCAAGGCATGGGAAAATGCGTCGGACCTGCGAGATATATTGGAGGATAAGGCAAGGCAAACAAGATCGATCTACAGATCACGAGGGCGCCCCACGGCACGAGACGGTACTCGTCACGCCGGATACAGTAAATCCGGCCGAGCCGAACACAGTAGACAAAGCTCGTTTGAGCTGCGTCGTGATGTAGCCCAATACAGAGGCGCCGCACACCCACTATGCTTCACAGATGAAGTAATGGATCATCAAATCCCCGAGGGTTTCAAACCCATGAACATCGAATCATACGATGGCACACCAGATCCTGCGGTATGGATCGAGAACTATCTCCTTCATATCCACATGGCCCGCGGTGATGACCTACACGCCATCAAATACCTCCCACTCAAGTTAAAGGACCAGCTCGACATTCACTCAACAGCTTGCCAGCAGAATCAATTGGTTGTTGGGAGGACCTGGAAGCCGCATTCCTCGACAATTTCCAGGGCACTTATGTGCGACCACCAGACGCCGATGACCTAAGCCACATAATTCAGCAGCCAGAGGAAACGGCCAGACAATTCTGGACACGGTTCCTAACCAAGAAAAATCAAATCGTCAACTGTCCAGACGCAGAGGCCCTATCAGCCTTCAAGCATAACATCCGCGACGAGTGGCTTGCACGGCACCTAGGACAGGAAAAGCCGAAATCTATGGCAGCCCTCACGGCACATATGACCCGCTTTTGCACGGGAGAAGACAGCAGGCTAGCTCGCAGCAATAACATGACCAAGAGCCCTCGTAATTCGGATACCAAGGACAGCAGTGGCAGGTCGCGTCGCAACAAGAAAAAGCGCCGCATTAACGGCGACAATACTGAGGATACGACAGTTAATGCCGGATTCAAAGGCTCTAAACCTAGTTAGCGGAAAAAGGCATTCAAAAGAAACACTCCGGGCCCGTCCAGTTTGGGCCGAATACTCGACCGCTCATGCCAGATACATGGCACCCCCGAAAAACCAGCCAATCACACCAACAGGGATTGTTGGGTGTTCAAGCCGGCAGGCAAGTTAAATGCCGAAAGCAGAGACAAGGGGCTGCATAGCGATGACGAGGAGGAGCCCCGGCCGCCGAACAACAGCGGACAGAAAGGTTTTCCTCCACAAGTGCGGACGGTGAACATGATATACGCAACCCACATACCCAAGAGGGAGCGGAAGCGTGTGCTAAGGGACGTATACGCGATGGAGTCAGTCGCCCCAAAGTTCAACCCATGGTCTTCCTGCCCGATCACTTTTGATCAAAGGGACCACCCCACTAGCATCCGTCATGGCGGATTCGCCGCATTGGTTCTAGACCCAATTATTGACGGATTTCACCTCACTAGAGTCCTTATGGACGGCGGCAGCAGCCTGAACCTGCTTTATCAGGATACAGGGCGGAAAATGGGCATCGATCCCTCGAGGATTAAACCCACGAGAACGACCTTTAAAGGCGTCATACCAGGTGTAGAAGCCAACTGTACAGGCTCAGTTACACTTGAAGTGGTCTTCGGATCTCCGAATAATTTCTGAAGCGAGGAGTTAATCTTCGACATAGTCCCGTTCCGTAGTGGCTATCGCGCACTGCTCAGGCGAACCGCATTTGCCAAGTTCAATGCGGTGCCGCACTATGCATACCTCAAGCTCAAGATGCCAGGCCCTCGAGGCGTCATCACGGTCAATGGAAACATCGAACGCTCTCTCCGAACGGAGGAGCATACGGCGGCTATCACAGCGGAAGTACAAAGCAGCCTCTCAAGGCAATTCTCCAGTCCGGCCATTAAACGTCCGGACACCGTCAAGCACGCTCGGAGTAACCTACAACAAGACCGCCTGGCACGTTCCGAGCAAGCGTAGCAATGCGGCCCGAGCCCCAGCCCTCGCGAACTTGCGAAACCAGTGTTGCGCGTACATAACTACGCTCTAGAAATACCATGGGCACAGGGGGAGGGGCACCATCACAGCACGCCCGAAACGCATTATTTGGAAGGCTTGTCCGGCAGTACAATTGACGCACAAACGATACAACCAGGGAAGCAGAAAGCTACGCCGCACTACGGAACTCTAAGGTGGTCTCTGTAACGAGCAGTATACCTGTTTCGCATAACATTCCGCAGCTCGCCTCTGGAAAGGACATATTTGATAGTCCCATCTTTTTCTTATCGCACTATTTGTATCGTTCTGCTTTGATCGCAGCTTTTTTAAATAAACAATGCATAACTTCCGTCTATTATTGCATTACCTCTTTTTTATGAATATATGTTCATTAATGACATGTTGCACCCGTACACTTTGGTACGGCCAATATGCTAGGGGCTTAAGTACCCCACAACATGGTGTGAGAAGTCCGAACATGTTCACAAGTGCGGCACCCCGAACTTATAGCATTATATGCATCGGCTCCGAATCATGTCTTGGGTCAAATGTTGGGTTTGCCCGGCTCCTATGTTTTGGTACCTTACGTTTCGTTATATCGGCTAAAGTAGCACTAGGAGAACTACTGCGATTGTGCCCCAGTTGAGTTGGGCTAAGCACCTCAGTAGAGAAAGCTAAAACTGATCGTCATAATGAGGCGAGAGCTGGTCGCTATTCGAGAGGTTTTCGAGTGCCTAAAGACTTATGCCACTTAGAGCGAGGAGTCGGCTTTGTCCGGCCTAGGCGTGGATAGCGCCCCGAACTCGGTCTTCCGAACACTAGGGGCTTCGCCGAAATTTAAAATTATAGAATTCTATGGCTAAGTGAGAGTGTTCAAACATTATAGTCTTGCCTTGTTCGTTGTGTTGAGCGCCTCCCTCGAAGGACCCAAGAATGGGAAAAAGAGCGCTCATGTTTATCCCGAACACCCCAGCACTCGTGGCATGGGGGCAGAAGCCGACGACTCGCCATCTCTCAAATTTGATAAATGGCCGCACAAAAGGTAATATTTTAAATTCAAAAGCGTTGCTTAGCGCATATGAACAAGTTTTCAGCGTACAGGATCACAAATGCGAGTTTACTCAAAAATTACATCTTTGGAGCATTCATCCGCTATAAGGCGGGCACCCTTCAGGACGCCCTCATAATACTCTTCCGGGATGCGATGCTCCTTGCCCGGTGGCGGCCCATCCTTCACCAGCTTCTCCGCATCCATCTTGCCCCAGTGCACTTTAGCATGGGTAAGCGCCCTACGGGCACCTTCGATGCAGACGGAGCGCTTGATTACTTCAAGCCGTGGACAGGCATCCACCAGCCGCCTCACCAGCCCGAAGTAGCTCCCAGGCAGAGCCTCTCCAGGCCACAGCCGAACTATGAGGCCCTTTATGGCCTATTCGGCAACCTTGTGGAGCTCGACCATCTGCTTCAGTTGGTCGCTCAAAGGCACCAGGTGTCCGGCCTCAGCATACTGAGACCAGAACACCTTCTCTGTCGAGCTCCCCTCCTCGGCTCGGTAGTAGGCGGCGGCATCAGACGCACTGCAGGGCAAATCTGCGAATGCTCCTGGAGAGCTCCGGACTCGGGTAAGTAACAAGTAATTCACTTTCACGTGCTTGCTTTGCATAATGAATGCCTTACCCGCCGCTATCTTCTTCATCGCATCAATTTCTTTGAGGGCTTTCTGGGCTTCGGCCTGGGCAGACTTCGCGCTTTTGAGGGCTGCCGCAAGCTCGGACGCTTGCGTCTTTGAGTCAAGCTCCAAACTCTCGTGTTTTTTCACCAGAGCCTGAAGCTCTTTCTGCACCTCCTCCACCCGCGCCTCCTGCTTCTCTCTCTCCGTGCGCTCCGCGGCCGCCCTGTTTTTGGCCTCGGACAACGCTTGCTTAAGGGTTGCCACCTCGGCCATGGCCCCTATAATAGCACGTTGATCCTATCATTTTTTGCAACCACATCTTCTCTTTATAATTGCGCAAGATATTACTTACCTTCCTTCTCCTCGAGTTGCCTCTTGGCATGGCCGAGCTCGTTCTCGGACCGCGTGAGGTTCTGCTTCAGCGTATCCACCTCCGCAGTCAGTGCGGCGGAGGCCAGCAGTGAAGCCTGCATACGCATATTGACTTGATTATGTTAGACTCCTGCCATTATTAGATCCTCTATTCGGCTTTTCATTCCGAACGCCGAACAGAGCATCAGGGGCTACTATCTATGCGGTAATATTTTTACATATTCTTTACTTACCTCAAAGCCTGTTACAAGGCTGGCAGAGGCTTCAGTCAGTCCGCTCTTGGCGGACCGAACCTTCTGGATCACCACACTCATAATAGTGCGGTGCTCCTCGTCGATGGAGGCGCCATTAAGCGTCTCCAGCAAATTGTCCGGTGCCTCCGGTTGGACGGAGGTCACCGGCTCGGTAGGCTTGCTCCTCTTGGAAGTAGGCTGCCTACCGGAGTTCGGAACCGTTAAAGGTTCCGGTGCAGTGTCCGGCTCAAGGCCGGACTTGGAGCCCTTGGGGGTTCTATCCCCTTTACGCCTGGAGTCCGGGAGGTTGCCTTGCGGCGCCTCCAGGACCACCTCCTCCTGGCTTGGAACCTGTTGGGACGCCACCTCGGCGTCGTCCGTAGGGTGGGGGGAGGAAGCCGTCGGAAGCGAATTTAGATCCGACGAATCCAGAGAACCGCTCGACGACACATCGAGCCGGTCTTTGGGTAGACTGCATAAACATGTTCGACATATGGAAAAGATGTGCAATGGAAGAATACTATGAATCACTTTGGTATCCGGACACCTACGATCTCGCCAGGGGCTTTGCCCCGTGCGGCCACTCCTCTTCACCGTCGTCGGCGTTGGTGGAGTAGTCCGGAGGAGGGGTCTTCCCCCTCTTGGACCCTTCGGCCTCCCCAGTTGGGGCGGCCTTCCTTCTCTTCCCTCCCCTCGCTGGGAGGGGAGAGGTCTCTTCTTCCTCCTCCTCGTCTTCATGGGAGGAGCGCGCCTTGGAGTCGTCGGATGGTGAATCCGACACCTCCTGGCGCCGGGCACTCTTTCGAGTCCCCATGGCCTTCTTCTTGGCCTTCTTCTCCGGCACCACGTAAGGTGCCGGAACCAGCAGCTTCGCCAAGTGAGCGTCCGCTGGGCCTTCGGGCAAAGGAGCCGGACAGTTGATCTGTCCGGACATCTCCTGCCAATCCTGTCAAAGGTAAGGGAACTTAGATCCCACATGGAGTCAAACTATGAAAAACTAATACCCTGTAAAAGGTGAAAACAGCTTACCGCACGAGCGTGACACTACGTGCTGAATCCGCGATCCTTGGTAGCGGATGCGGGGGCCTTGGCGCCCTTGTAAAGCACGTTTCAGGCATCTTTATACGTCGTGTCAAAGAGCCTGCTCAGAGTTCGGTGCCGCGCCGGGTCGAACTCCCACAGGTTGAAAGCCCGTTGTTGACACGGGAGGCTCCGACGGATGAGCATAACCTGGACTACGTTGACAAGTTTGAGATTCCTGTCCACCAAGGTTTGGACGCATGTTTGGAGTCCGGTCAGCTCTCCTTTTTTGCCGCATGAAGGCCCGTCTCTTTCTAGGAGGCGAGCCACGTAGGGGGTCCAGATTGTAACTCGGGGGCTGCGACCCATTCAGGATCGCGCGGCTCGGTGATGTAAAACCACCCCGACTGCCACCCTTTAGGGACTCCACGAAGGAGCCCTCGAATCATAGGACGTTGGGCATCTTGCCCACCATGGCGCCTTCGCACTCCGCTTGGGTGCCGCGCACCACCTTCGGCTTGACATTGAAAGTCTTGAGCCATAGGCCGAAATGGGGGCGGATGCGGAAGAAAGCCTCGCACACAACGATAAACGCCGAGATGTTGAGGACAAAATTCAGGGCCAGATCATGGAAATCCAGGCCATAGTAGAACATGAGCCCCCGGACAAATGGGTGGAGAGGGAAGCCCATTCCGCGGAGGAAATGGGGGAGGAACACCACCCTCTCATGGGGCCTAGGGGTGGGGATGAGCTGCCCCTCTTCGGGAAGCTGGTGCGCAATGTCGTTAGACAAGTATCCAGCCTTCCTCAGTCTTTTGATGTGTCCCTCCATGACGGAGGAGACCATCCACTTGCCTCCCGCTCCAGACATGGCTGGAGAAGGTTGAGGTGGGGTGTGCGGACTTGGGCGCTGGAGCTCGAGTGCGTGGAAATGGATAGGCAAAGGAGGAAGAAGGCGTGGATGAAAAGGTGGATCCTTATCCCCTTATATGGGCGGATGCGACTATGCGCCCCCACCAGCCTGGTAAAACTCGCTTATCTCCCAAGCGCCGTAGTAAATGGCGCGGTTGGGTTACCCATGCCCGTATTGATGAGAATCCTGGAATAAGGGGACACGATCTCTGCTTTAACAAGACTTGCCAAGGAATCCGGCTCGCTAAACACACTGAGGTAGAACAATAAAACGATTCGAATAATGACTTGGCCGTGGTGTGATGTCACGCTACGGAATACGTCAGCAGATTAGATTTGTGTAAATATTATTCTCTCTATGGCAATATGTGGAAACTTATTTTGTAGAGCCAGACACTACCTTTGTGTTCAAAATCTTCTATGAAGTACTTGGAGGAGGAACCCGCCTTGCAATGCCAAAGACAATCTGCGCGCCGGACTCGTCTTCATTGAAGCCTGGTTCAGGGGCTACTAAGGGAGTCTTGGATTAGGGGGTGTCCGGATGGCTAGACTATACCTTCGGCCGGACTCCTGGACTATGAAGATACAAGATTGAAGACATTGTCCCGTGTCCGGAAGGGACTTTCCTTGGCGTGGAAGGCAAGGTTGGCGATACGGATATGTAGATCTCCTACCATTGTAACCGACTCTGTGTAACCCTAGCCCTCTCCGGTGTCTATATAAACTGGAGAGTTTTAGTCCGTAGGACGAACAACAATCATACCATAGGCTAGCTTTTAGGGTTTAGCCTCTCTGATCTCGTGGTAGATCTACTCTTGTACTACCCATATCATCAATATTAATCAAATAGGACGTAGGGTTTTACCTCCATCAAGAGGGCCCGAACCTGGGTAAAACATCGTGTCCCCTGCCTCCTGTTACCATCCGACCTAGACGCACAGTTCGGGACCCCCTACCCGAGATCCGCCGGTTTTGACACCGACAATAGTCATGTGAATTTGGTATTCGTTCGATATTCTGATGAGATGTATGTTGTCTCTCCTCTAGTGGTGTTATGTGAACGTTGACTACATTACACTTCACCATTATTTGGGCCTAGAGGAAGGCATTGGGAAGTAATAAGTAGATGATGGGTTGCTAGAGTGACAGAAGCTTAAACCCAAGTTTATGCGTTGCTTCATAAGGGGCTGATTTGGATCCATATGTTTCATGCTATGGTAAGGTTTACCTTAATACTTCTGTTGTAGTTGCGGATGCTTGCAATAGAGGTTAATCATAAGTAAGATGCTTGTCCAAGTAAGGACAGTACCCAAGCACCAGTCCACCCACATACCAAATTATCAAAGTACCGAACGCGAATCATATGAACGTGATGAAAACTAGCTTGACGATAATCCCCGTGTGTCCTCAGGAGCGCTTTCTTCTATATTAGAGTTTGTCCAGGCTTGTCCTTTGCTTGAAAAAGGATTGGGCCACCTTGCTGCACTTTATTTACTTTTGTTACTCGTTGCTCGTTACAAATTATCTTATCACAAAACTATCTATTACCTATAATTTCAGTGCTAGCAGAGAATACCTTGCTGAAAACCGCTTATCATTTCCTTCTGCTCCTTGTTGGGTTCGACACTCTTACTTATCAAAAGGACTACGATAGATCCCCTATACTTGTGGGTCATCAAGACTCTTTTCTGGTGTGTTGCCAGGGACTGAAGTGCCTTTGGTAGGTGGAATTTGGTAAGGAAAATTTATATAGTGTGCTGAAATTTACTGTCACTAGTTACTATGGAAAGTAATCCTCTGAGGGGCTTGTTCGGGGTATCTTCACCCCGACTAGTAGAGCATAGAGTTTCTCCTCAACCTACTCAACCTACTGAACCTACTGAAAATGAAAATGTCTACTTTGAAATTCCTTCGGGTATGATAGAAAAACTGCTAGCTATTCCTTTTGCAGGAGATGGAACATTACATCCTGATGAGCACCTAATATATGTGGATGAAGTTTGTGGATTATTTAAGCTTGCATGTATGCCCGATGATGTTATCAAGAATAAGTTCTTCCCTTTATCTTTGGAGGGAGACGCATTGACATGGTATAGGCTATGTGATGATATGGGATTATGGAACTACAAACGATTGAAATTGGAATTTCCTCGGAAGTTTTATCCTATGCATCTTGTTCATCGTGATCGTAATTATATATATAATTTTTAGTCTCGCGAAGGAGAAAACATCGCTCAAGATTGGGGGAGGCTTAATTCAATGTTATATTCATGCCCCAATCATGAGCTCTCAAGAGAAATGATTATTCAAAAAAATTTATGCTCGGCTTTCTGATAACAACCACACCATGCTCGATACTTCTTGTGCTGGCTCTTTTATGATGAAGACTGTTGAATTCAAATGGGATTTATTGGAAAGAATTAAACACAACTCCAAAGATTGGGACCTCGACAATGGTAAGGAGTCAGGTATGACACCTAGTTTTGATTGTGTTAAATCTTTTATGGATACAGATATTTTTCGTAAATTTAGCACTAAATATGGACCTGACTCTGAGATAGTAGCTTCTTTCTGTGAATCTTTTGCTTCTTATGTTGATCTCCCCAAGGAGAAGTGGTTTAAATATCATCCTCCCATTGAAGTAAAATTAGCTGCACCTATTAAAGTTGAAGAAAAGACTGTCACTTATAATGATCCTATTATTCCTACTGCTTATGTTGAGAAACCACCTTTTCCTGTTAGGATAAAAGATCATGCTAAAGCTTCAACTTTGGTTCGTAAAAGCAATATTAGAACCTATAGACCTCCTGAGCTGAAGGAAATATGCCCTAGAGGCAATAATAAAGTTATTATTTATTTCCTTATATCATGATAAATGTTTATTATTCATGCTAGAATTGTATTAACCGGAAACATAATACATGTGTGAATACATAGACAAACAGAGTGTCACTAGTATGCCTCTACTTGACTAGCTCGTTGATCAAAGATGGTTATGTTTCCTAACCATAGACATGAGTTGTCATTTGATTAACGGGATCACATCATTAGGAGAATGATGTGATTGACTTGACCCATTCCGTTAGCATAGCACTTGATCGTTTAGTTTGTTGCTATTGCTTTCTTCATGACTTATACATGTTCCTATGACTATGAGATTATGCAACTCCTATTTACCGGAGGAACACTTTGCGTGCTACCAAACATCACAACATAACTGGGTGATTATAAAGGTGCTCTACAGGTGTCTCCGAAGGTACTTGTTGGGTTGGCGTATTTCGAGATTAGGATTTGTCACTCCGATTGTCGGAGAGGTATCTCTGGGCCCTCTCGGTAATGCACATCACTTAAGCCTTGCAAGCATTGCAACTAATGAGTTAGTTGCAGGATGATGTATTACGGGACAAGTAAAGAGACTTGCCGGTAACGATATTGAACTAGGTATTGAGATACCGACGATCGAATCTCGGGCAAGTAACATACCGATGACAAAGGGAACAACGTATGTTGTTATGCGGTCTGACCGATAAAGATCTTCGTAGAATATGTGGGAACCAATATGAGCATCTAGGTTCCTCTATTGGTTATTGACCGGAGACGTGTCTCGGTCATGTCTACATTGTTCTCGAACCCGTAGGGTCCGCACGCTTAAGGTTTCGATGACAGTTATATTATGAGTTTATGAGTTTTGATTTACCGAAGGAGTTTGGAGTCCCGGATGAGATCGGAGACATGACGAGGAGTCTTGAAATGGTCGAGACGTAAAGATCGATATATTGGATGACTATATTCAGACATCGGAAAGGTTCCGAGTGATTCAGATATTTTTCGGAGTACCGAAGAGTTACGGGAATTCGCCGGGGAGTATATGGGCCTTATTGGGCCATACGGGAATAGAGGAGAGAGGCCAAAAGGAAGGAGGCGCGCCCCCCCTCTGGTCCGAATTGGACAAGGGGTGCAGCCCACTTTTCCTTATTCCTCTCCCCCTCTTTCCTTCTCTCCTACTCCAACAAGGGAAGGAGGAGTCCTACTCCCGGTGGGAGTAGGACCCCCCCTTGGCGCGCCCTCCTCCTAGGCCGGCCGCCTCCCTCCCTTGCTCCTTTATATACGGGGGGAGGGGGCACCCCATAGACACAACAGTTGATCATTGATCTCTTAGCCGTGTGTGGTGCCCCCCTCCACCATAGTCCTCAATAATATTGTAGTGGTGCTTAGGCGAAGCCCTGCGACAGTAGAACATCAAGATCGTCACCACGCCGTCGTGCTGACAGAACTCTTCCCCGACATTTTGCTGGATCGGAGTCCAGGGATCCTCATCGAGCTGAACATGTGCTAGAACTCGGAGGTGCCGTAGTTTCGGTGCTTGATCGGTCAGGCCATGAAGACGTACGACTACATCAACCGCGTTGTGCTAACGCTTCCGCTTTTGGTCTACGAGGGTACGTGGACAACACTCTCCCCTCTTGTTGCTATGCATCACCATGATCTTGCGTGTGCGTAGGAATTTTTTTGAAATTCCTACGTTCCCCAACAGTGGCATCCGAGCCTGGTTTTATGCGTTGATGTTATATGCACGAGTAGAACACAAGTGAGTTGTGGACGATATAAGTCATACTGCTTACCAGTATGTCACACTTTGGTTCGGCGGTTTTGTTGGATGAAGCGGCCCGGACCGACATTACGCGTATGCTTACGCGAGACTGGTTCTACCGACGTCCTTTGCACACTGGTGGCTGGCAGGTGTCAGTTTCTCCAACTTTAGTTGTACCGAGTGCGGCTATGCTCGGTCCTTGAGAAGGTTAAAACAGCACTAACTTGACAAACTACCGTTGTGGTTTTGATGCGTAGGTAAGAACGGTTCTTGCTCAGCCCGTAGCAGCCACGTAAAACTTGCAACAACAAAGTAGAGGACGTCTATCTTGTTTTTGCAGGGATGTTGTGATGTGGTATGGTCAAGACGTGATGAGATATAAGTTGTTTTATAAGATGATCATGTTTTGTTGAAGTTATCGGCAACTGGCAGAAGCCTTATGGTTGTCTCTTTATTGCATAAGATGCAAGCGCCAACTAATTGCTTTACTTTATCGCTATGCGATAGCAATAGTTGGCGAGACAACCATGTGACGACACATTGATATAGATCAAGGTGATGGAGATCATGGTGTCATGCCGATGACGGTGGAAATCATGACGATGCTTTGGAGATGGAGATCAAAGGCACAAGATGATGATGGCCATATCATGTCACATATTTTGATTGCATGTGATGTTTATCTTTTATACATCTTATTTTGCTTAGTTCGGCGGTAGCATTATAAGATGATCTCTCACTAAATTTCAAGATAAAAGTGTTCCCCTGAGTATGCACCGTTGCCAAAGTTCGTCGTGCCCAGACACCACGTGATGATCGGGTGTGATAAGCTCTACGTCCATCTACAACGGGTGCAAGCCAGTTTTGCACACGCAGAATACTCAGGTTAAACTTGACGAGCCTAGCATATGCAGATATGGCCTCGGAACACTGAGACCGAAAGGTTGAGCATGAATCATATAGTAGATATGATCAACATAGTGATGTTCACCATTGAAAACTACTCAATTTCACGTGATGATCGGTTATGGTTTAGTTGATATGGATCACGTGATCACTTAGATGGTTAGAGGGATGTCTATCTAAGTGGGAGTTCTTAAGTAATATGATTAATTGAACTTAAATTTATCATGAACTTAGTCCTGGTAGTATTAGCATATCTATGTTGTAGATCAATAGCTCGCGTTTAGCTCCCCTGCTTTATTTTTGATATGTTCCTAGAGAAAACTAAGTTGAAAGATGTTAGTAGCAATGATGCGGATTGGATCAGTGATCTGAGGTTTATCCTGATTGCTGCACAGAAGAATTATGTCCTTGATGCACCGCTAGGTGACAAACCTATTGCAGGAGCAGATGCAGATGTTATGAACGTTTGGCTAGCTCAATATGATGACTACTTGATAGTTCAGTGCACCATGCTTAAACGGCTTAGAATTGGGACTTCAAAGATGTTTTGAACGTCATCGACCATCTGAGATATTCCAGGAGTTGAAGTTAATATTTCAAGCAAATACCCGAGTTGAGAGATATGAAGTCTCCAACAAGTTCTATAGCTAAAAGATGGAGGAGAATAGCTCAATCAGTGAGCATGTGCTCAGATTGTCTGGGTACTACAATCTCTTGAATCAAGTGGGAGTTAATCTTCCAGATAAAATAGTGATTGACTGAATTCTCTAGTCACCATCACCAAGTTAGTAGAACTTCGTGATGAACTATAATATGCAAGGGATAACGGAAACGATTCCCAAGCTCTTCGTGATGCTGAAATCGACGAAGGTAGAAATCAAGAAAAGCATCAAGTGTTGATGGTAAACAAAACCACTAGTTTCAAGTAAAGGGTCAAAGAGAAGAAAGGGGAACTTCAAGAAGAACGGCAAACAAGTTGCTGATCAAGTGAAAAAAAAAACCCAAGTCTGGACCTATGCCTGAAACTGAGTGCTTCTACTGCAAAGGGACTGGTCATTGGAAGCGGAACTACCCCAAGTAATTGGCGGATAAGAAGGATGACAAAGTGAACATAGGTATATTTGATATACATGTTATTGATGTGTACTTTACTAGTGTTTATAGCAACTCTTCAGTATTTGATACTAGTTCAGTTGCTAAGAATAGTAACTCGAAACGGGAGTTGCAGAATGAACATAGACTAGTTAAGGGTGAAGTGACGATGTGTATTGGAAATGGTTCCAAGATTGATATGATCATCATCGCACACTCCCTATACTTTCGGGATTAGTGTTAAACCTAAAATAAATGTTATTTAGTGTTTGCGTTGAGCATGAATATGATTGGACCATGTTTATTGCAATACGGTTATTCATGTAAGTTAGAGAATAATTGTTGTTCTGTTTACATGAATAAAACCTTCTATGGTCATACACCCAATAAAAATGGTTTGTTGGATCTCGATCATGGTAATACACATTTTCATAATATTGAAGCCAAAAGATGCAAAGTTAATAATGATAGTGCAACTTATTTGTCGCACTACCGTTTAGGTCATATCGGTGTAAAGTGCATGAAGAAAATCCATGCTGATGGGCTTTTGGAATCACTTGATTATGAATCAGTTGATGCTTGCGAACCATGCCTCATGGGCAAGATGACTAAGACTCCGTTCTCTGGAACATTGGAGCGAGCAACAGATTTGTTGGAGATCATACATACTGATGTATGTGGTCCGATGATTATTGAGGCTCACGGCAGGTATCATTATTTTTTGATCTTCACAGATGATTTGAGCAGATATGAGTATATCTACTTGATGAAACACAAGTCTAAAACATTTGAAAAGTTCAAAGAATTTCAGAGTGAAGTGGAGATTCATCGTAAGAAAAATAAAAGTTTCTACGATATGATCGCAGAAGTAAAATATTTGAGTTACGAGTTTGGCCTTCAGTTAAAACAATGTGAAATAGTTTCACTACTCACGCCACCTGGAACACCACAGTGTAATGGTGTGTCCGAACGTCGTAACCGTACTTAATTAGATATGGTGCAATCTATGATGTCTCTTACTGATTTACCACTATCATTTTAGGGTTATGTATTAGATACAGCTACATTCACGTTAAATAGGGCACCATCTAAATCCGTTGAGATGACACCGTATGAACTATGGTTTGGCAAGAAACCTAAGCTGTCGTTTCTTAAAGTTTGAGGTTGCAATGCTTATGTGAAAAAATTTCAACCTGATAAGCTCAAACCCAAATCAGAGAAGTGCATCTTCATAGGATACCCAAAAGAAAAATGTTGGGTACACCTTCTATCACAGATCCGAAGGCAAGATATTCATTGCTGAGAATGGATCCTTACTAGAGAAGGAGTTTCTCTTGAAATAAGTGAGTGGGAGAAAAGTAGAACTTGATGAGGTAACTGTACCTGCTCCCTTATTGGAAAGTAGTTCATCACAGAAATCTGTTCCTGTGACTACTACACCAATTAGTGAGGAAGCTAATGATGATGATCATGCAACTTCAGATCAAGTTACTACCGAACCTTGTAGGTAAACCAGAGTGAGATCTGCACCAGAGTGGTACGGTAATCCTGTTCTGGAGGTCATGTTACTTGACCATGATGAGCCTACGAACTATGAGGAAGCGATGATGAGCCCAGATTCCGCGAAATGGCTTGAGGCCATGAAATCTGAGATGAGATCCATGTATGAGAACAAAGTATGGACTTTGATTGACTTGCCCAAAGATCGGCGAGCCATTGAGATTAAATGGATCTTCAAGAGGAATACGGACGCTGATAGTAGTGTTACTATCTACAAAGCTAGAATTGTCGCAAAAGGTTTTCGACAAGTTCAAGGTGTTGACTACGATGAGAGTTTCTCACTCGTATCTATGCTTAAGTCTGTCCGAATCATGTTAGCAATTGCCACATTTTATGAAATCTGGCAAATGGATAAACAAAACTACATTCCTTAATGGATTTATTAAAGAAGAGTTGTATATGATGCAACAAGAAAGTTTTGTCAATCCTAAAGGTGCTAACAAAATATGCAAGCGCCAACGATCCATCTATGGACTGGTGCAAGCATCTTGGAGTTGGAATATACGCTTTGATAGGTTGATCAAAGCATATAGTTTTATACAGACTTGCGGTGAAGCCTGTATTTACAAGAAAGTGAGTGGGAGCACTACAACATTTCTGATAAGTATATGTAAATGACATATTGTTGATCGGAAATAATGTAGAATTATTCTGCAAAGCATAAAGGAGTGTTTGAAAGGAGTTTTTCAAAGAAAGACCTCGGTGAAGCTGCTTACATATTGAGCATCAAGATCTATAGAGATAGATCAAGACGCTTGATAAGTTTTTTCAATGAGTACATACCTTGACAAGATTTTGAAGTAGTTCAAAATGGAACAGTCAAAGAAAGAGTTCTTGCCTGTGTTACAAGGTGTGAAATTGAGTAAGACTCAAAGCCCGACCACGGCAGAAGATAGAAAGAGAATGAAAGTCATTCCCTATGCCTCAGCCATAGGTTGTATAAAGTATGCCATGCTGTGTACCAGATCTATTGTATACCCTACACCTTTTTTTGGCAAGGGAGTACAATAGTGATATAGGAGTAGATCACTAGACAGCGGTCAAAATTATCCTTAGTGGAATAAGGATATGTTTCTCGGTTATGGAGGTGATAAAAGAGTTCGTCGTAAAGGGTTACGTCGATGCAAGCTTTTTACATCGATCTAGATGACTCTAAGTCTCAATCTGGATACATTTTGAAAGTGGGAGCAATTAGCTAGAGTAGCTCCGTGCAGAGCATTGTTGACATAGAAATTTGCAAAACACTTGCGGATCTGAATGTGGCAGACCCGTTGACTAAACTTCTCTCACAAGCAAAACATGATCACACCTTAGTATACTCTTTGGGTGTTAATCACATAGCGATGTGAACTAGATTATTGACTCTAGTAAACCCTTTGGGTGTTGGTCACATGTCCATGTGAACTATGGGTGTTAATCACATGGTAATGTGAACTATTGGTATTAAATCACATGGCGATGTGAACTAGATTATTGACTCTAGTCCAAGTGGGAGACTGAAGGAAATATGCCCTAGATGCAATAATAAAGTTATTATTTATTTCCTTATATCATGATAAATGTTTATTATTCATGCTAGAATTGTATTAACCGGAAACTTAATACGTGAATACATAGACAAACAGAGTGTCACTAGTATGCCTCTACTTGACTAGCTCGTTGATCAAAGATGGTTATGTTTCCTAACCATATACATGAGTTGTCATTTGATTAACGAGATCACATCATTAGGAGAATGATGTGATTGAGTTGACCCATTCCGTTAGCTTAGCACTTGATCGTTTAGTTTGTTGCTATTGCTTTCTTCATGACTTATACATGTTCCTATGACTATGAGATTATGCAACTCCCGTTTACCGTAGGAACACTTTGTGTGCCACCAAACGTCACAATGTAACTGGGTGATTATAAAGGTGCTCCACAGGTGTCTCCGAAGGTACTTGTTGGGTTGGCGTATTTCGAGATTAGGATTTGTCACTCCGATTGTCGGAGAGGTATCTCTGGGCCCACTCGGTAATGCACATCACTATAAGCCTTGCAAACATTGCAACTAATGAGTTAGTTGCGGGATGATGCATTACGGAACGAGTAAAGAGACTTGCCGGTAACAAGATTGAATTAGGTATTGAGATACCGACGATCGAATCTCGGGCAAGTAACATACCGATGACAAAGGGAACAACGTATCTTGTTATGCGGTTTGACCGATAAAGATCTTCATAGAATATGTAGGAGCCAGTATGAGCATCCAGGTTCCTCTATTGGTTATTGACCGGAGACGCGTCTCGGTCATGTCTACATAGTTCTCGAACCCGTAGGGTCCGCGCGCTTAAAGTTCGATGACAGTTATATTATGAGTTTATGTGTTTTGATGTACCGAAGGAGTTCGGAGTCCCGGATGAGACTGGGGACATGACAAGGAGTCTCAAAATGGTCGAGACGTAAAGATCGATATACTGGACGACTATATTCGGACATCGGAAAGGTTCCGGGTGATTCGGGTATTTTCGGGAGTACCAGGGAGTTACGGGAATTCATATTGGGCCTTAATGGGCAATACGGGAAAGGAGAGAAAGGCCTCAAAGGTTGGCCGCACCCCTCCCCATGGGCTGGTCTGAATTGGACTAGGGAGGGGGGGCGCCCCCTTCCTTCCTTCTCCTTTTCCCTTCCCTTTCCTTCCCTCCTACTCCTACTACTTGGAAGGGCTCCTAGTTCTACTAGGAAAGGGGAATCCTACTCCCGGTGGGAGTAGGACTCCCCTAGGGCGTGCCATAGAGAGGGCCGGCCCTCCCCCTCCTCCACTCCTGTATATACAGGGGCAGGGGGTACCCCAAAGACACAACAATTGATCGTTTGATCTTTTAGCCATTTGCGGTGCCCCCGTCCACCATAGTCCACCTCGATATTACTGTAGCGGTGCTTAGGCGAAGCCCTGCGTCAGTAGAACATCAACATCGTCACCACGCCGTCGTGCTAAAGAAACTCTCCCTCAACACTCGTCTGGATCGGAATTCGAGGGACATCATTGGGCTGAACGTGTGCTGAACTCGGAGGTGCCATGCGTTCGGTACTTGATCGGTCGGACCATGAAGACGTACGACTACATCAACCGCGTTGTGCTAACGCTTCTGCTTTCGCTCTACGAGGGTACGTAGACAACACTCTCCCCTCTCGTTGCTGTGCATCACCATGATCTGGCGTGTGCGTAGGAAATTTTTTGAAATTACTACGTTCCCCAACACACAGAACTAGCTCCAATTCATCAATGTAATGTAGGCATGTATTCCGAATATAGTCATACGTGTTTATAGAAAAGAACTTGTATGACATCTTTTGTCCTACCCTCCCGTGGCAGCGGGGTCCTAATGGAAACTAAGGGATATTAAGGCCTCCTTTTAATAGAGTACCGGACCAAAGCATTAACACATAGTGAATACATGAACTCCTCAAACTACGGTCATCACCGGGAGTGATCCCGATTATTATCACTTCGGGGTAGCCGGATCATAACACATAGTAGGTGACTATAGACTTACAAGATAGGATCAAGAACACTGATATATTGATGAAAACATAATAGGTTCAGATCTC
This sequence comes from Triticum urartu, assembly GCF_056163025.1. Lineage (NCBI taxonomy): Eukaryota > Viridiplantae > Streptophyta > Magnoliopsida > Poales > Poaceae > Triticum > Triticum urartu. Next base: position 507,095,630 of record NC_141874.1, read on the forward strand.
AAATCATGGCACTCGGGCCCTAGTGACAAGCATTAAGCATAGCAAAGTCATAGCAACATCAATCTCAGAACATAGTGGATACTAGGGATCAAACCCTAACAAAACTAGCTCGATTACATGATAAATCTCATCCAACCCATCACTGTCCAGTAAGCCTACGATGGAATTACTCACGCACGGCGGTGAGCATCATGAAATTGGTGATGGAGGATGGTTGATGATGACGATGGCGATAGATTCCCCTCTTCGGAGCCCTGAACGGACTCCAGATCAGCCCTCCCGAGAGGTTTTAGGGCTTGGCAGCAGCCCCGTATCGTAAAACGTGATGAATCCTTCTCTTTGATTTTTTTCTCCCCAAAAGCAAATATATAGAGTTGGAGTTGAGGTCGGAGGAGCTCCAGGGGGCCCACGAGGTAGGGGGCGCGCCCCCCACCCTCGTGGCTAGGGTGTGGGCCACCTGGTCTTCATCTTTTGCAAGGATTTCTTACTATTTCCAAATAGACGTTCCGTGAAGTTTCAGGTCATTCCGAGAACTTTTGTTTCTGCACATAAATAACACCATAGCAATTCTGCTGAAAACAGCGTCAGTCCGGGTTAGTTCCATTCAAATCATGCAAGTTAGAGTCCAAAACAAGGGCAAAAGTGTTTGGAAAAGAAGATACGATGGAGACGTATCAGTCCACGACAGCCGCAAGGAAGTGCCTCCTTATTACGCGGAAAATAATTATTCCTCCACCTGATAGCAGGGACCCACCGGACGGGCCACCGTATTTGGTGAAAAAAACGTTTCCCCCTGACTGCTGGGACCCATCGGACAGGACACTGTATTTCGTAAAAAAACCTTCCCCCCACTGTCAGCTGGGACCCACCGAAAGTGCCTCCTTATTACGCACAAAAAATGAATACTCCCCCTGCTGGTTGGGACCCACTTTGGTGGGAGGCTTACTTGTGGGCCTACTAAGTTGACGGGGATGGAGTGCTTTGTCAACTTAGTCAATATGAACAATTCTAGCTCAGGTGACCGTACGATGTCCATCCAAGGGTCGTAGTGCTTCTTCAACCTCTGGTCTTCCTGCTCCAGCCACCCAAAGCAGCGTTGGTCATGCCGCATGCTCCTGCCTCCCATGGCCAGCTGTGCTGCCGCGGAGGCCTCACCGCCCCCTACTATTCCCACCGTTGGACAGGCCATCCCTCTACTCACCCACACCCCCTGTTATTCAACAGCCTCACACCGCAGCGAACTAGTGAACCCTCGTACTCCTCTACGCGTGGGCATCCACTACCGCGTCTTCCCCGGCTCCACGTCATCCCCTTCCTAGGCCTCGCCATCGTCCACTGCCCTGGTGCTCTCGGCGCGGCATGGTCAAGGAACGGCTTCCATCGGACCTGGACTGTACGTGGAGAGGCTGATAGTTGGGTCCACAGCCGCAACAAGGAAGTGCCTCCTTATTATGCACAAAATAATTATTCCTCCACCTGACAGCGGGGACCCACTGGACGGGCCACCGTATTTCGTGAAAAAAACATTTCCCCCTGACTGCTGGGACCCACCAGCTACATCTTCGCACGCAAGGAAGTGCGTCCGGGCAAAAAATGATTCGCCCCCTCACTGCTCGGACCCACCAGCTACATCTTCGCACGCAAGGAAGTGCCTGACAGTCGGGACCCACCTGGTCGAAGCGCACGTAGCGTTGTCATTCTGGTCGCGAATGTGTACGTACATACTGGTCGATGTAGAGGCGCGTCCGTGTCGTAGCAGAGGCACGCACGTAGCATGTACACGTACGTACAACGGCCAGGGTGCAAGAAAGTAAATACGGCCACGTACGTACATACTGGCGGGGTCTCGAACGCCTACTCGCGTGTATGTACAGCCAGGGCTCTTGTACATGGCTGGGTCAGAACGGAGAAACAACGTCGTCGTCGTGTTCATGGGGAGCCAACCGGCTGGGTTGGAACGGAATGCATCGTCGTGTTCATCGGGAGGGCTTGGACGGAACAGCCGATAAAAACATGGCCTGGCATACCGCAGAACGGAGGAAACGGCCTTGTGTTCGACCGGCCACGGTCGAAACGGGATCCTGTTCATCGGGAGGGGTCTGGCGTACCGCAAAATGGAGGAAATGGACCTCCTACGATCGAAACAGGGGTCCTGTTGATCGGGAGGGGTGTGGCATACCGCAAAACGGAGGAAACGGACTTGTGTTGGAGTGCTACGGTTGAAATGCGGGTCCTGTTCATTGGGAGGGGTGTGGCGTACCGCAAAACGGGACTCCACGGGATATTGTTCATCTCCACCGTCGACCCCTCCAGCATCCACAGGCTACTGTTCATCCACCGTCGACCTCCTCCAGCCTCCACCTACGACTATTCATCCACGGGCTCCTGTTCATCTAGCCTCCACCGCGCGCTACTCCACCGGCTAGTGTTCAACCAGCCCTCTCCACGGGCTCCTATTCGACCACCCCTCCATGGGCTATTGTTCATCCAGCCCTCCACCGTCTACTGTTCATCCTACCCTCCACGGGGTGGTCCTGTTCATCCAGCCCTCCATTGGGTCCTGTTCATCCAGCCCCAACCGGCTCGATAGATCGGGTTCCCGTTCATCCACAGGCAACACCACGGGGTCCTGTTCATCCACCCCCACCGGGAACTGTTCATCCAAACCACCCAGCAACGCTCACTGTTCATCCAGAGGCAGCATTGATCGACTTCAGTTAGCAGCAGTAGCAAAGGAATTGCTCGATCGAGTTCAGTTAACAGCCATCGATCGATCACTCGGGTTCAGTAACGCGTAGCCTGCAGTGCAATCACTCGGGTTCAGTTAGAGCCCAACGCCTCGCTCGGGTTCAGTTATAGCCCAACGCCTCGCACCCACGCGTGTGCGTGTACGAGAGAAACGCGCATCGCTCGGCCCCAACCACCCACCGTAACCGGGAACACCCTCGCCCTCGCTTCTACCATGGTTTTTTCCGTCATGGACGGCACAAAGAATGTCATGCAGCTGCGTCTCCGGCCCGCCCAGGACGAAAAGCCCATCTTCTGTTATGATTTTTTCAAAGAAGTAGGACCCCACCACATCTATGATGATAGCGTGTTTTGTCACAATTATTGTCATAGAAGTGTCATAAGTATGACAAATTTTTTTTCGTTCGGCCCAAAATGTCACGGATGTGTCTTTTTCTGTAGTGGGTCTCCATCGACGGCGCCGTCGCCAGCCACTTCATCCATGGTGTCTCTCCCCCATGTCGTTGCTTCCTCGGCGGCCACTTCGTGCTGCTGCTCTGCTCTGCTATTGCTGTCGATCGCGCTGCTCCTCCGCTCTTGCTCTCGTTCATGCTGCTGCTCTGCTCTTGCTCTCGCTCGCGCTACTGCTGCTGCCGCACGACCTCCGGCAGATACAAGAGTTGCTGCTTTAGCACTCACTCGTGGTTCTGCTACACGACTTGCTCTCTGCTAGTGCGTTCCCTGCTCAAGCGTCTGCTGATTTAGATCACTGCTTCTCTGCTACTAGTGCTCGAACGCCCTAAACATCAATTGCAATGGTCTTCTACTAGTTCAATCAGTTTCAACATTAAAATTCAGTTTCGACTGCCAAGTTCAGTTTCTTCAGTTAAGTTCGGAGTAAACAGTATTTACAGCATCTGTCGGAGCGGCCATGGCGCGGCTGATGCATTTTACATCTAGCACTTTTTGGTGATGTATTTTACATCATCTATTGCAGAAGATATTAGACTCCCACTTCAGATTAACGTTGTCTGTCTTGTCCTGCTTCAACCTCGACGCTGTACAGCTCATCGGAGCTACTCCAACGACAGAACTGTCCATCACAACGGAGCAGTACCCTTGGCGCCATTTCCAGAGGCCT